>NC_141009.1:24203080-24575580 GCF_052327205.1 Somniosus microcephalus
GTGCACTCTTTCCATATTAGTCTTCCCGAAGTGCATCACTTCACACTTCTCTGCATTGAACTCCATCTGCCATGCTTCTGTCCATTTCACCACCCTGTCCATGTCATCCTGAAGCCGATAACTATCCACTACTTTGCCAAGTTTTGTATCATCTGCAAACTTTATAACGCTGTTCCTTACGCCCGAATCTAAGTCGTTTATAAAAATTGAAGACAGTAATGGACCCAAAACTGACCCTTAAGGAACACCACTGCAAACTACCTCCCAGTCTGCAAAACATCCATCACCACCCTTTGCTTCCTGTCACCGAGCCAATTTTGTATTCATACCGCCACTTTCCCCTTAATTCCATGGGCTTCCATCTTAATAACGAACAACTTTGTACAGTACAGTGTTAACTACAGATAAAGACAGCCAAGCACCTGACACTCCAACCCAGGTAAACTATCTGGCCAACATGACTAACATACCATCTGTAGCAATACCAATAGACAGTAGATGCCCTAACCACTGCAATAAATAGCAGACCTTAGAAGAGGAGGCATGGTACTTATTAATCTACCAGTTTCACAGAAAGACTACTGAAAAGATGCTAAGCCAGCCATTTATGACCACCTGCCACAAAAGACTGCAAATACAAAAGCTTTGAAATTTTCTAAAATTAAGTTGCAATTCCAAATTAAGGCAGCACCTCTAAAACCCAACCAAGACCACCAACTTCACTTGTAACACTTTCCAAATTTGACAGTTTGCTAGGGAACTGTAGAGCGGCACATGGTACAGTAAATATAGCAAATCAACTTAAGCATTATTTCTCAACTTGAAATCACAAATAGGGATGAATGGGTAACAATCTGGCTACTTGAAGGAGCTGAAACTTTTTAAAGCACACTTAACATCTGAAAACACTGGAGATATTTGTATTACTTTTATACTTGTGAGGCCAGGAAATAACATTTATTTGAATATGTACCAATAGAATAGCTCATGATCAATTATGTGATAATCAGTATTTTCAGGCAGATATAACATAATTCACAATTTTTGGCATTGTCCCATAACAAGATGTACAAATTTCACAGTTGGCCATGACAAGCAAATCCTTTGTATATCTGGAGTGCAGGAGAGCTCTCAAACTTATTAGGGATTCCACTAACGTACAGGAAACGTTACATTTAAATTGTAATCTCCTACAATGAAGTTCAATCAAACATTAAATAATTACCTGTACTTGTTTTTAATGCCTACCATCTATGGGCACTTGCATTGATGTTTTAACGGAAGATTTGATTCTGGGCTATATCTTTTTGCTGACTATTAAGTATTCGAGGCAGTCGTCCTCTCTGAAGTAACCACTCAATTTGAAAGAACTTTACTACAATTAAAAATAGTGAGGAGATATATAAAAGCCAGAGATCCTCCTCGTAATCACTGCCTGGTGACCCGTTAGGAAACACGTACGTGTGGATTTAGGCCGAAGACAGGATCTGAGTCAACCCCTTTGAGGTGGGGGGGGGGGGGGGGGGTGGGGGTGAGGGGCAGAAGCAACTGGATCCCAGTTTTGATCCCTGGTATGTGTTGAGTTAGTTCATCTCCACAGGGGATGCAGTGGGGATGTCAAAAATTGCTTCAGTTCTCCTGGGCTATGGAGGGAAAAGGAAAACAAACAAGAAAAGTCAGTTTTCCACTCCCAATTCCTATCCAACATCCTGTGGTGGAAATGCGTGCATGTGTCGATATTGTGTGAGGCTAGGCTTGCACTTGGCTGCAACTGCACCGTTTTCAAATAGCCCACTAGAACTCACCATTCACGTTCACATTCGGGAAGCGTAATCAGACATAAATTGACACCAAGCCAAAGAAGGAGCTATTAGGAAGAGTGACTAAAAGCCTGGTCTAAGAGGTAGGTTTTGAAGGAGGATCTGATTTGGGGGGGGAGGATTAGGGAGGTAATGACAGAGCTTTGGTCCGAGACCGCTGTAGACAATGGCGAGACTGCTGAAGGCACGGATTTTCAATGGTGGGGCAAAGGGAGTGGGGGATGCGTAGGAAGCTAGAATTGGAGGAACACAGAGTTCTTAGAGGGCTGGAGGGGGGTTACAGAGACAAGAAGGGCGATGCCATGAAGCGATTTGAACACAATGGTGAGAATGTTAAATTTGAGGTGTTAATGGACCGGGAGCCAATGGAGTTCAGCGAGCACAGGGGTGATGGGCGAGTGGGATTTGGTGCAAGTTAGGACACGGACATGCATTGTCTGGAGATAACAAAAGCATGCATGAGAGTTTCAGCAGCAAATAGGCTGATTTAATTGGTAACTACTGGGTTTCTGGCACAGTATCATTAACTGTGCTGCCACTAGGATTTTAGTTGAACATAATAGTACGTGTGTGAAATCTATGGACTGTGTCCATTTGAACACCCAACACTACAATTATCAATTTTGTCCTTGCAAGCCAGAGCTGTGCCTGGATGAAGCATTTTCAGCTATTTAATTCCAGGTTACACGGCTCTTACTACTGGTGGTAGTGATTTGACTTGAATAATCAAGAGCATCACAAAAGTATGCTGGCACACATTTACGCACACTGGCTTCTCTGTGACTTGTCATACTGCAACCAATGCACTAAATATGGCTAATGGCCACACTAATTGAACAACAGACACACCAATTAACTTTACAAAAGCAGGCTCCGAGATGCTAGAAAGTTTGATCAAGCAGTGTTCCAACCAATTTCGGTCAGATCTATGCTCTTGAACTTCTGCTGAAAAAACAACACTGACAAGCTATTACACTGGGCACTTGAACCAATTGGAGCTTCTGAATGTCACCCTGATTTTAGCAGGAGAGGTTAATCTGGCGGCTGCAGAATCAGAACCAACTCTAGTAAAAGGTGCGGAGTCTCCCGATAGGAGAGAAAAATTTGGAGCCGTATTTTAGCCAATTGGAGACTAATTTAACCTTACTTGGGCCATATGCAGATTGAGAAAGCCAAGAAAAACAGACAGGCGAAATGTACTTGAATTTAAATAAATAAGCAAAACTAAAAGAAAAGAAAATTGGATAAATGTACAATAAAAAGTTAAAATATAAATACAGAAGAGCAGGGGAAAATGGAAGGATGGGCAGAGGTTTTTTTTAACAAGGGCTTTTATTTAAAATTATCAAAATATAATATGTTAGTGAACAGTTAAAGTAATATAGTTACTCCCGGCATTTAAACAGCTTTATTTATGTGGGTCTGTTTCATCATCATGGTGTACGAGCTGGAGATTTTTTTTTTTTTTTTTTTTTTTTTTTTAAATGGCTGATCCAGGGGAACCCAATCCTTGTGAAGCTGCTGGCAGTGTAAACGTTAAAACAATTGTACGTTCTACTGAAAATGTAGAGAAGAATGTGTTTTGCCCCTTGACCTCTGGCAACAAATGAATACACACCATCAGTCTACTGAAAATACCACATCCTCACCCTCACCCAAACTGTTACATGTGTATAACGATCACCCTCCTTCAGTTTGTCTGTGGAGTCCATTTCCTGAACGTATGTATCGAATATCTACAGCCTGTAGAGCAGTGTGATATCACTTTTTCCACAGGTTACTTACAGCCATCCAAAACTGCCCCACGTCTAGATTTCATCTTCCTCTGCAGTCAAGTTTTTTTTTAAATCAATTAAACTACAACATATAACCACTGCAACACAAAAACACTTAAGTTCAACTTGTGAAATGTTGTCAAAAATCATCTCAGAAATAACAAAACTAAAGCCTCTGAAACATCGATCTACGTGCAAGGACCCAACCGGAACTGCTACTGTACCAAATCACCATGTGCAATTATGAAACTCATCCGATGTTGCTTACAAATGTAACTTATAAACCATGTTTTCACCCTCCCCCACTCCCAAGTTTTAACAAATATTAGCATGTATAAATGGAATAAACACATAGATCCCATTTAAGTAAGTTGCGATTTCAGACCAAACGCAGATTGGGTGACTGTTTCGCAGAACAATTCCGTTTAGTTCATCGGCATGACCCCGAGCTTCCGGTCGCCTGTCACTTTAATTCTCCACTCCACTCCCACTCTGACCTCTCGGTCCTCGGCCTCCTACAATGTTCTAATGAAGCTCAACGTAAGCTCGAGGAACAGCACCTCATCTTTTGGTTAGGCACTTTACAGCCTTCTGGACTCACTGAGTTCAACAATTTCAGATCATAACCTCTGCCCACATTTTTTCATACGGCAGCTGCTAATGATTCTGCCATTCCCATTTACACCTCTTCTAGACCCATCTTTTGTTTCTTTACTTGTCCCATTACCATCTCCTTTCACCTCGCACCATCATCCCTTTTGTCATTTAATCCCTCCTGCCTTCCACCCTATCACAGACCTTCCCTTTTGTTCTTTCCTCCCCTCCCCCCGCTTTCCCTGCCTCCGCACTTGATTAAAACTCGTTACATCTCTAACTTTTACCTGTTCTGACAAAAGGTCACCAACCGGAAACGTTAACTCTGTGTCTCTCTCTGCAAATGCTGCCTGACCTGCTGAGTATTTCCAGCATTTTCTGTTTTTATTTTGAGATTTCATATTGCTGACCAGAATGGATCCAAGTGACAGTTCACATCCAGAAATAGAAAATCACAGAAATTATGTGAGCAACTGTGGTCTTGCACGTGCCACAATGTTGCTACTGGTGTCTTGAAACTAGCAAAAATGGGTGATCATCCTGCAACGTCATCACAATGCAGAAGCCCTACAGTGTGGGAGTGTGAATAAATGTGTTTTCATTTTAAGATCAGTGCATCCTATAAACGTATCAAGTTTTTAAAAAAGTTTTTCCATGCAGGCTTTCAAAATGTTCTTCATTATTCACTGAAATGGAAATCTAGACTGTTCAATACAAGTCTCGGTATCAGGGCGGGGGAAGGGAAGGTTAGAACAGCATAATTCGCTACCTGTGAATAATGTCCACAAGCAAATAGTAAACTGCTGTCAGACTGGAAATGCAGCAAATGAAATTGTAGCATATTGCATAAATGGTCATTCTAACTTGCAATGCTGTACTTACAGAAATAAAAAGCAGGTTTTCAAAAATCCAGAACTGTTAAATGATCTGACATAATCACAAGTCAGAGATTAATGTAACATGAATCCATTTTTATATGGAGTTACATCACCTCACCTGCACCCAATAAATAAAAATTCTCCTATATATAAAAAGATTACCAACTGTCAAGCAGTGGTACAAGAAAATGTTGTTTAATATTTAGCAAGAATTTTGGGACTACTCCAATTTTTAGCCTAATAACCAAAATTCCTGCCACAACTATATACATCATCTTTCTAAGCTCTTTCTTTCTTGACACCTGCTTTGAAAGCAACACATGATGTGATACAGGAGACAGCAGAGGTCTGGTACATCGTGTGAAGCAACCTAGACAAATAACATAACACTGCTCACTTTAATACGGTCATTCCCAAAGTCCAAACCTGCACACATACAGCCGTGATCAATGGACACTGATCAGCAGCAAGAATGCTAAGGTTACAAAACTGTAGAGTGGGTTTCGTAGTATACTGATGCTGCCACTGGACTAGAAACCAAGATGTCATTAGTAAAAATCCCACCATGGCAAGTTGTGGAAATTAATTCAATAAACCCGGTCATTTGTGGGCCAGCACAAGAGAAACAAAATGACCGTGAAAGAATTTTGTTTAAAAAAACTGATTCAATTTACTCCTAATGCACTTCGACCTAGCAAATCACTCAATTGTAAAAATGAAATCACCCAATCGCCTTTTCAGGGCAACAATGAATAGGCAATAAATGTGGCATCACCCACATCCCTAGAATATTTTTTTAAAGCATGAGTCCCATACAATTTTCAACCTCAGAATGCTAAAGGCAACTATTGTGTCCCCAGCTCAAAATGGCTAATACAGTAAAGATTAGGGATAAACCTAGCGATACTTCTGGTTTATATGGCTCAGTATTAGAACACATGTATATTTATCCACTGAATCATTGGGGAAGAACAAAAATTTCACTATTTCTTTTTTAATTAACTGATTTTATTTGTTAACTGGCATATTGTCTGCCATGTTTTCTACAACAGTGACAACACTTCAAAAATGCTACATTGGCTGTAAAGTGCTTTGGGATGTCCTGAGAACCTGAATGGCGCTATATAAATGCAAGTCTCTCTTTCTTTATATCTCACATAAGAACATAAGAAGTAGGAGCAGGAGTAGGCCATACGGCCCCTTGGGCCTGCTCCGCCATTCAATAGGATCATGGCTGATCCGAACCTAGACTCACGTCCACTTCCCTGCCCGCTCCCCGTAACCCCTAATTCCCTTATCAGCTAGGAAACTGTCTATCTCCGTTTTAAATTTATTTAATGTCGCAGCTTCCACAGCTCTGAGGTAGCAAATTCCATAGATTTACTACCCTCTGAGTGAAGAAGTTTCTCCTCATCTCAGTTTTGAAAGGGCAGCCCCTTATTCTAAGATTATGCCCCCTAGTTCTAGTCTCACCCATCAGTGGAAACATCCTCCCCGCATCCACCCGATCAAGCCCCCTCACAATCTTATATGTTTCGATAAGATCGCCTCTCATTCTTCTGAATTCGAATGAGTAGAGGCCCAACCTACTCAACCTTTCCTCATAAGTCAACCCCCTGATCTCCGGAATCAACCGAGTGAACCTTCTCTGAACTGCCTCGAGAGCAAGTATATCTTTTCTTAAATATGGAAACCAAAACTGTACGCAGTATTCCAGGTGTGGCCTCACCAGTACCCTGTATAACTGAAGCAAGACTTCCCTGCTTTTATACTCCATCCCCCTTGCAATAAAAGCCAAGATTCCATTGGCCTTCCTGATCACCTGCTGTACCTGCATACTAACCTTCTGTGTTTCATGCACCAGGACCCCCAGATCCCTTTGTACTGTAGCACTTTGCAGTTTCTTTCCATTTAGATAATAACTTGCTCTTTGATTTTTTCTGCCAAAGTGCATTCACTGCAGAAAACGTGTGCACCACACAGAACAGTAAGTGATCACAGATACACCCAGGCACTATACTTCATGTTCTATTCAAAAGATGTCTGGGTTCCCAACATTTAGCACTATTAAGCAAAATGGCAAAGGTTTTATAAAAAGGCCTGGACAATTACTCTATTTAGATTCCCAATCTGTGCTGTGTTAGGTGATCACAGTTGGGACATTATAATTGTCCCTTGCATCTCGGGCTAGAGATGTGAAAAATCTGTCAGGGTTCCCACCTCAGTTATCAATGACCTACGCTGACAAGTTCACGTACGGACATCAAGTGACAAAAGGATCAGACTAGGCTGTGATGCCCTCTACAGTTAAATAGCCTCACAATATCCACTATCTAGGCTCATACATGAAGGGCAGGCATTTGTGAAAGGTATCAGATGGCTGCCAGCACCCATAGAATGGTCAGAGTCAGCATCTTCAGGAAAAAAGAGGGAAAATTACACTGGACCGTCATTACATTTATAACATCAGTTCTTTCCAACACATATGAAAATGGGTACCGACCTAAATATTTTGTTTATGAAACATAAGCTTGATCTGAACAAGAGTTTTATAAGGAACACATATTCATAGACTGAAATGCTTCCAGACTTAAGAAACTGAAGATCTAAAAAATTAGATGGCATCAAACTAGCAATAAAAAAGTTTACAATGCAAGAAATTTCTAATACACTTCAAGGGTGATCATGAAAATTATTTAAATTGGCTATCTCCTGTGACTGACACCACTCTCAAAAATACACACAATAGAATTATATTAATGCAAGAGACCCTCATGACCAAACCAACGTTGCAGAGCACAGTACCTGTACAATCAGGAGCAAGTTAGGCTTATACCAGACATTTGTAATTTTGCACATACATCAATGAAGTGTATCATCCCTTCATTTGTCAAAAGAACCATCACTGAAATATCAAGTGTGCTATAAGAAAATGCAGAAACTTTCCTCTAACATTTTACAGTAATGTTTCCCACCCAACCCAAAAAAATGATTGCAGGGTTTAAGTTAATTCCTAGACTTCAGTAAAGCTAATAATTGACGTGATAACTACCATGCAAGTATGGGATATCAATTCGTAAATGGTTCCAATAAAGCTGTGGCCTGAGAACCAGTGAAATAATGCAAATGTATTCCTACATTTAACAGTGATGAAGGGGCATATCTGGGGCTGGTCAGCTTCAATATGATCCAACAGTAAAGATACATTATGGCCAAACATTGGGATTGTACAACATTAGAAAATGCTTCTTATTGTCAGTAAGAACCACAAATGGAGAGAGAGGGGAAACCCCCCATTTAATGTGGTGGTCGCTGTGGACAGGACGGGTGAAACTCAAGAGGATAAATTAATGCCATTAAAAGAATTAAAGGCCCGAAGGCCTAGCTACCCTGCATTCATCCAACATCCACTCTGTCATTACAAATATATAATTTAAAAATTGTTTAAAAAAATCCTGCTTCAACTTTTTACAGTAAAATCCCCCGCCCGCTGCAGTCCAGTGAAACGCTTTTTTTCCCCCAAATTTTAAATAAAAATTAAACTTAACTGTTAATTGCGGCACCTCGTCCCTCCGTCTGACACAAAAGCAGCTTTTCATGGCCACCCCACCCCCTCCCCAATAAATAATTTAAGAAAAAGTTTTTTAAAAAACACCCTCCACACACACACACAAAGGAAGGAGTCACTGAACGGGCAGCTTTCCCCCCCCCTCCTCCTCGGGCCTCGGCCTTGCGTGAAGCTGAAGCCGGGCGACAAGCGGCGCTGAGGCGGGCCTCAGGGGCGAGGAGCCGGAGCCGCCGCCGCCGCCGGCCACCAGAAGAGCGCGACGCAGCAAAAGGAGGAGCCCGGCATATTAATCCTTACCAAAAGGGGGGGAAAAAACCAACACCCGCAACAAGTCTAGCGCTGGGCTAAAGGGAAGTACTGGGGAAGGTGGTGGTGTAGAGACGTGGGTTATCTGCCTGTCTCTCTCTCTCTCTGCCTCTTGCTTCAGCAAATACAAGCAGCGGCGTCCGCTTGACTTTTAACATCCGAATTAAAGGAGCCGGAGCCCGTGCCTTGCGCGCTCTCTCTCTCTCCCCGCCTGCACAACACCAGCCCAGCTGTCAATCTCGCTCCATCAGCAGCAGCCTGCTGTCCACATGCACTGTCAGCCCGAGCGGCTCAGTGGGGTAGCACCCTCGCCTCTTGAGCCACCAGGTTGTGGGTTCACAGTCCCACTCCAGAGACCTGAGCGCGTAATAATATATATATATTTTTTTTTAATCCCCGGCGCAGCGCCGGGGGAGCCCTGCACTGTCGGCGGTGCCGTCGTTCGGATGAGATGTTGTACAGGGCCTTGGTGAGACCACACCTTGAGTATTGTGTGCAGTTTTGGTCGCCTTACCTGAGGAAGGATGTTCTTGCCATGGAGGGAGTGCAGCGAAGATTCACCAGACTGATACCTGGGATGGCAGGAATGACGTATGAGGAGAGATTGGGTCGATTGGGCTTATACTCGCTGGAGTTTAGAAGAATGAGAGGGGATCTCATTGAAACTTATAAAATTCTAACAGGACTAGACAGACTAGATGCAGGAAGGATGTTCCCGATGGCCGGGGAGTCCAGAACCAGGGGTCACAGTCTAAGGATAAGGGGTAAGCCATTTAGGACAGAGATGAGGAGGAATTACTTCACCCAGAGAGTGGTGAACCTGTGGAATTCTCTACCACAGAAGGCAGTGGAGGCCAATTCATTAAATATATTCAAGAAGGAGTTAGATATATTTCTTAAGGTTAAAGGGATCAAGGGATATGGGGAGAAAGCAGGGACAGGGTACTGAATTTGGATGATCAGCCATGATCTCATTGAATGGCGGAGCAGGCTCGAGGGGCCGAATGGCCTACTCCTGCTCCTACCTTCTATGTTTCTATATGTTTCTATGTTAAACCGAGGCCCCCGTCTGCTCTCTCAGCTCAACGTGAAAGATCCCACAGCTCTATTTTGAAGATTATCCCCCACCGTGTCCCAGCCAATATTTATCCCCTCAATCAACATCACTTACCACATTGCTGTTTGTGGGAGCTTGCTGTGTGCAATTTTGGCTGCTGTGTTTCCTACATTACAACAGTGACTACACTTCAAAAAGCACTTCATTGGCTGTAAAGCGCTTTGGGACGACTGGTGGTCGTGAAAGACACTACATAAATACAAGTGTTTCTTTCAGATCAGGGTCTGAGAGGGTCAGATTGACCCAGATTAACTCATCTCATTTCTGTTGGATGTTGCCTTGGCTTGGCCAGCCTACAGAACACCAGTCACTGCACTCTGAAAGTAATTCTCTTGTGTGCACACTCTAATAAAATATCTAAACATAAATTTTATTTTTTTGTGTTGATTTACAACAACAACTTGCATTTATATAGTGCCTTTAACATAGTAAAACATCCCAAAGCGCTTCACAGGAGCGTTATAAAACAAGATTTGACACTGAGCCACATAAGGAGAAATTAGGGCAGATGACCAAAAGCTTGGTCAAAGAGGTAGGTTTTAAGAGCCGTCTTAAAGGAGGAAAGAGAGGTAGAGAGGCAGAGAGGTTTAGGGAGGGAATTCCAGAGCTTAGGGTCTCGGCAGCTGCCAATGGTGGAGCGATTAGAATCAGGGATGCTCAAGAGGCCAGAATTAGAGCATTAGATTTAAACATGAAGTTATGTTTATTTTAAAGAGCCATGTATGTCAAGCTAAATGACATTTTCAAAGTGAATGAGACTTGGCAGCTACACATGTGCATTTGGGTTTAAAAGTTGAATTTAAATATCACTCCAAAAATAAAGGCAGCTCCAATTGTTTATGGGCTTGCAATGGGTCTCAATCTTTTTGATAATATATATATGTATAAATCTCACTGGTAACAATCTCCTTATGTTGGCAGGTCTGCCTTGTTTCCTCGCCGAACAACTGATCAAAGGAACCCATAAAAGCTAAATACAAACAAAAAAAAAACCCAAATCCACACGATATCCATTTTTTTTCCAATTGCAGGTTCGAGTTGAGAGATGCGTGTAAAATTTGAGTATTTATGGAGAGCTGGCAATGCCAAGGAAGTGTCAGGTGTGAAAACTGCGGTCATGTAAGAGTGAGACAGATCACAAACAAACATAAACACATGAAGCTGTGCTTAGATAAAAACATGGTGTGGAGATGCCGGAGTTGGACTGGGGTGGACAAATGTAAGAAGTCACACAACACCAAGTTATAGTCCAACAGCTTTATTTGAAATCACAAGCTTTCGGAGCGCTGCTCCTTCTTCAGGTGAAGTTTTTCATACAGACCCCAGCATCTGCAATATTTGACCCCTTGTGACCCCACCTCATTGTTCTTTGATGTAATGTTTCCCTGACTGACCTGTTTGGACACCATTCACACCTTTGACTGCTGTGATTATCTCTCTGCCGAGGTGTGATAAATGGCAGTTGGAAAGGTTACCTGTAAACATCTGACATGATTCTTTGACTATATAAGCTGTGTCTTTATGCATTTCTCCACTTCACCTGAAGAAGGAGCAGCGCTCCGAAAGCTTGTGATTTCAAATAAAGCTGTTGGACTATAACCTGGTGTTGTGTGACTTCTTACATAGATAAAAACAGGTCAGTCAGAATTTGAAACAGTTAGGCCCAATTTTAACTCCGGGCAGTTTTTGGCTGGGTGAGTAGTGGGTTAGAAACTCGCAAACTTGCTGGAAAAGAGTGGGTTTGCCCCATTTAAAATTAATGTTCGCAGTCAGCCACAGCATCCCATTGTGGCTCTAACGTGGGGAACAGGTCTTGAAACTGAAAGAGTGATAGGGAGGGTGGGGGTGAGCTGTAGCAATAGAGAACAGGGAACAGAACTACTCCTGAATACTGCAAGGGAGAAGTGGAGTTGAAGCACTAAGGCTAGGTTACAGTGGCCGAGAGAAGAGCCGGAACTGGAGCACACTCTCTCCTGACTGCCAACTTCAGTCTAAACTCTCACTGCTGAGTCGGAATCAGAGAGAGCTCAGAAGGATAGTTATAGAGAGAGGAGATTTAAAATCAGTGTTAGGAGCCAGTACTGAAGTTGGGAAGGAGAGTTGCCAAAGGAACAGAGTGCATTCCCAGCAGCTGTTGCTCCATTTATAATTTGTTAAAAGAAAAAGTTGATGCTGAGGTTTCACGGTTGTATTATTCAGATTAAAACTTTATACTGCGTATATATGGTAATAAGAACATAACATAAGAAGTAGGAGCAGGAGTAGGCCATACGGCCCCTCGGGCCTGCTCCGCCATTCAATAGGGTCATGGCTGATCCGAACCTAGACTCACGTCCACTTCCCTGCCCGCTCCCCATAACCCCTAATTCCCTTATCAGCTAGGAAACTGTCTATCTCCATTTTAAATTTATTTAATGTCGCAGCTTCCACAGCTCTCTGAGGTAGCAAATTCCATAGATTTACTACCCTCTGAGTGAAGAAGTTTCTCCTCATCTCAGTTTTGAAAGGGCAGCCCCTTATTCTAAGATTATGCCCCCTAGTTCTAGTCTCACCCATCAGTGGAAACATCCTCCCCGCATCCACCTGATCAAGTCCCCTCACAATCTTATATGTTTCGATAAGATCGCCTCTCATTCTTCTGAATTCCAATGAGTAGAGGCCCAACCTACTCAACCTTTCCTCATAAGTCAACCCCCTCATCTCTGGAATCAACCGAGTGAACCTTCTCTGAACTGCCTCGAGAGCAAGTATATCTTTTCTTAAATATGGAAACCAAAACTGTACGCAGTATTCCAGGTGTGGCCTCACCAGTACGATAGCAAAATACTGCAGATGTTGGAAATCCGAAATAACAACAGAAAATGCTGGAAAAACTCAGCAGGTCAGGCAACATCCGTGGAGAGAAATTTGAGTTGACGTTTCGGGTCGAACCCTTCTTCAAAACTTGCTGTAAGAAAAAGTATATGTTTCGATAAGATCGCCTCTCATTCTTCTGAATTCCAATGAGTAGAGGCCCAACCTACTCAACCTTCTTCACCAGTACCCTGTATAACTGAAGCAAGACTTCCCTGCTTTTATACTCCATTGTAATACCCGCATGGGAGTAAATTAGAAGGTTATCTTAGCAAGAGATTTCAATTATGTCATAAACCACAAGAACACAGCTTGGTTTATAATCATTTTCTAAACCTAACAATGAAATGACAGCTTTAAATTTACTTCCATGTATCCTTTATTTGTATAATAATATAATCCACCTGTAACATAATATACAATATGCTATGAAGTTCATGGAGGCAGTTTCATTTATGCTCTGTTTTGTTGTAAGACAACAGATGGAAAGAGACTTTGAGAGTTGGGACTGCTTGTCTAACATCGAGCTACAGAACTTTCTCCAGTTGAACACAGGGAAGACTGATCTCTGTTTTCTTCATTTCTGCCATATGTATCCTTGCATCTGATACCATCCCTCACTTGGGCTGCTTGCTCAGGGTGATTCAGATGGTTTGCAAGCTTAGTGTCCTGTTTGACTATGAGCTGCGTTTCAAATAATATGCCTTATCCATCACTAAAACCACTTATTTCCACCTCCACAACATAATTTTTTATCTGCCTCCGCCTTTACTTCAACCCCACTGCGAATGATACCTTTAGCTCACATTCATTGCCTCCAGACTCTGCCTTCCTCACTGGCCTCTCAAACTCCATGCAACACAAACTCCAATCTAACCAAAATTGCTCCATCTGCACCCTGTCCCACACCAAGTTCTGCTTGCCCATCGCGGTAACGATGCCCCAGCAGTGGCTTTCGGCTTTCCGACTCTGGCTTCTCCTGTGCTCCTTCCACTCCACCAACAGTGGCAGCCTTCAGCCAAATCAGCCCGACTCTTGGGAACTCTCTCCCCTACCTTACTACTTCTCTCTTGGCCTTTGAAAGCTTGCTCAAAATCTTTCCTTTTCACCATGCTTTCTGTCATCTCTTCAATTCTTCTACAACTGCTCAGTGTCCACTCCTCCTCTCTGAGGCACTTTGCGATGTTTACTACATTATGTAAATGTAAATTATTGTTGTAGTTGATCCACAATGATACCCAAACTGAGGATCATTGTTTGTGACATAAAACCTGCACATTAGGTGAAGTAACAATCAGTATATAATACATTTAGATATATATATAAATATAGTCACACACTCAAAAGAAACATCAAACACTTGAAAAAATGTTCTAAGATCTGTTCACATTTTTACATTCATGGTGTACAAAGATTGCAAAGAACTCAGCAGTGACTACCAACAAATGTTCACTAAGGTAAGCAAACCCACAAGGCTGGACTTGTTTTCAGTACATAAAAACATATTTATATATTTGTCCTTGAACAAGAAACCCTACAGACCTGTATTCTTTCCCCTTGGTGACAAAGTATGTTAAACCAACACACATATTTATTCATTTGTTTTAACTTGTTCAAAAAAAGGTAAATTTCAAGCAAATGTGAACTCAATGTACAAGTAAATCAATATTTTGATATTTTTTCATTTAAGATTTTCATAAAATCATAGAAATATCAAAAACAAAAGAAAAAAGCTTTACAATCAATGCCACGCATGTTCTTCAGGTTACTGCTTTGAGGTGCCAACGAGTTCCCTTCAGTATTTTCAAGGACAATTATAATTATACCAGCATCATTGTTCTTAAATACCACGATGTCCTGTGTACTGTGGGGCATTGTTTATTGCATTTTGGGGAAACAACAGAAGCAATGTCCTGATCTCTGGAGAAAACATCAGTCAGCACACCTGGTGCTATTTTTACATTGATGATGTCATGTGCAGCAAGGACAATGCTGTTTTGGCACAAAATGTGTCACAATGTTACACTTTTACAAACGCAGAAATAAAGGGTTTGCAAAACACTTTTCAATAAAGCGAGTGCCTCTGTAAAGCATTTGTATTCTTAATTTTTAAAATGGATTTAGTATTCATCCATTGTTAGGAATATAAGAAAAGTCAAGAACAAGGAAAGGCCATTCAGACCATTGAAGCTCCCTCTAATATTTTGGCTTTCAAACTTTTATGTATGGGGGAGACACCCTGCAAGTGTCAACCACCTGTGCTAACTTCTCAAAAATGTCAGCTATGAATGAAGAAATCAACTTGCATTTATATCGAGCTTTTTCACATCCACAGTGCGTTTTAAAGCGTCAATTTGTGCACAGCAATATCCGACAAACACCACTGAGATAAATGATCAATGAATCTGTTTTGGAGGCGTTGATTGAAGGATAAATGTTGGCCAGGACATCAGGAGAACTTCACTGTTCTTCTTCTAATAGTGCCATGGGATCTTTTATATCCATCTGAGCAGGCAGACCGGGCCTCGGTTTAACGTCTCATCTGAAAGACGGCTACCCAAAAGAAAGTAATGTTATGATTGTAGAAACATGTTTACATTAGTACACAGCAACAAAAATAATAAGCTGGTATGTCAATAAATTCAGAAATTGTAAAATTTGATGACAGAAATCTGATAACGTTGGGGATTCCCAGATCCACTTGCATCCTGTCACGGACTCCTAAGGGACAGGGGACCCTAGTTTGAAAACCTATGCTCTAGTACATTCACTCTGCCATGTTGACAGCTTATTGATAATGCTGTTTTTATTTTTAAAACTGCAAACAGTACAAGAATCAGCTTCTACTCCACCCAATCCTGCAAGGTTACAGATTAGAAAAAAAAGCTCTTTTCCCCAGTAGGATAGTGGATATGTGGAATAAACTCCCAAAGAAGATAGTTGATTCAGGGTTAATTGTCAACCTTATTCCCACTCCCCTGCTCTTTTCCTATATTGTTTCATATTTTAAACACTTATCTAATTTCCTTTAAAATTTTGTTAAAGTCTTTCCTCAATTGCCACATGATGAAGTATTCTCAGTTCCAAAAACACTCAGTGTGAAAAAGAAATTCTAATTTCCCCCTTCATTCTTTTAATGATGATGTAGTGTATGTACCTTTAAGAGGAGAACTACTTTTACAGCTCCTGTATACTGTAGTACCGGCAGTGACCACACCTGTATATAAACCCTGAGTAGGGATCTGTACTGTTAGTTTTTAGAATACCCTCATCCAGTAAACACCTGTTGATTGTTATCTGCAGTCTCCGTCTATTTATTGAAGAACACCATACCTTAAGATTCACGGATTTAACAGATGATTCTAATTCTATACCCCCTTGTTATCGATTTGCTAGCCAGTGGAAGCAATAGTTCGCTATCGCCCGTCCCAGAACCTTTCATCATTTTGAAAACCTCAAATAATAATGTTTTACTTACCTAGCACAGGATGAAGAATATGAAAAGGCGAAGCTGCCATTTCTTTTTGCGTACCATCCTGACGGTGCACTGGACTGGGGTGACTGTGAAGACAAAGAGATTATACTGGGAGTATCTATCAACATGTTTTGTGCAAAACAGGAAAGCAGAACAGAAAACAGAGCAGAAAAGAACAGAAAAGGGTTGCCCTTTTAGAACATAGATGAGGAGGAATTTATTCTCTCAGAGGGTCGTAAATCTGTGGAATTCTCTGCCCCAGAGAGCCGTGGAGGCTGGATCACTAAATACATTTAAGGTGGAGTTAGACAGATTTTTGCAAGATAAGGGAGTGAAGGGTTATGGGGAGCGGGCAGGGAAGTGGCTTTGAGCCCAAGATCAGCCATGATCTTATTGAATGGCGGAGCAGGCTCGAGGGGCCAAGTGGCCTATTCCTGCTCCTATTTCTTATGTAAACCCAACCGCAATAGTACAATGTACAATCAATATACAGAACAGGTATGTGAACGCACTAGTGATAAAGAAAGACTTACATTTATATAGCGCCTTTCACGACCACCAGCACTTTACAACCAATGAAGTACTTTTGGAGTGTAGTCACTGTTGTAATGTGGGAAACGCAGCAGCCAATTTGCACACAGCAAGCTCCCACAAACAGCAATGTGATAATGACCAGATAATTTGTTTTTGCTATGATGATGATTGCAGGATAAATATTAGCCAGGACACCAGGGATAGCTCCCCTGCTCTTCTTCAAAATAGTGCCATGGGATCTTTTACATCCACCTGAGTGAGCAGACAGGGCCTCAGTTTAACGACTCATCCAAAAGATGGCACCTCTGACAGTGCAGCACTCCCTCAGCACTACACTGGAATGTCAGCTTAGATTTTTGTGCTCAGGTGGGACTTGAACCCACAACCTTCTGACCTAAAGGCAGGTGTGCTACCCACTGAGCCACAGCTGATATACATTTTTACTTGGTTGATAGCTGGAGATGGAATTTTAGTGATTTTCCCAAGAACACAGCCGAATGAAGGTTCATCATTCCTTCCATAACTAAAACCTAGTTAGCTATTTCATTCAGTTGCAGAATGTTAACGTTAATTGTAGTCTGATCATCCATAAGAATAATAACCAATAACTTCCTGAGTTTAATTGCTTCCCCTGGGTCCTATTAGGTGGGTACAATTGTTTATATGATGCCCATGTGTTTGTACTTTTGGGAGTATATACTGGAAGATTCCTATCCCAGACGATATAAAACCTAATGCAAGGCCTAGAGTGTGTGAGCTGACTCATAGAGTAACAGAGCTTTGCTGGAAATCTTAAAGCTGAAATCAGTCTGGATCTGACTTGGCAGTTAAAAATACTCTGTGAGGCTGAAATTACACTTAGTACACATTAAATTAATGTTTTTTTCTTTCCCTTTTGAACACACTCAGGTATGTATAACTACTTTGTGTGCTTTCAACTAAATTGAGCGTGTTACAAATAGCACTCAAATGAAGAGTCACTGAGAACTCACCTCAGTTATGGTGATGACTGGCTGAGCATGTTTGCTTCAGTAGCTTTACAAATAGCATAGTTCATCGGAAATAATCTAGTCACCTGCTGGAATTGCACAAATAATGAAAGTTGAACCAGTTCAACTGCGAAATCTGCTTTTTTTTTTACAGAAACGGAAGGAGAGTAGTAATTGTGTGAATACAACTTACAGTCGATTGAGTCAGGTACGGGCAAGTGAAGGGTCAACTCACTAACAAGTATAGGGTACAGCTGGTGATGGTGCAGATGGTGAATTCATCTCCGTGCATCTGGAAGAATATTATTGCTTGCCTTGCAGTAGAAACATGGTCTTCAATGTGCGCCCCCCCCCCCACCCATAATAGGTGAGGACACACAGAAACTGCTTACCCACTTTAAGGAGGTTCTAACGAAACGTATAGGCTGAAAATCCATAGAGGGCTTGGGTAACATGCCAGTTGCAAGAGATGAAAATGGACCAGTTGGTTTGTACAATCATACTTGTATACCATAGCTGTGCCAATAAATATGATTTTCAGCAGCTGTAAAACAATGAAAAATAGCATGTACTGTCCATGTGGCAACTACATGCATAATTATGTGCTCGCCATATGCCATCCTGTCATTCCACAGGAAACCTGAAGAAACAAGTCAATCCCTGGGAACATCAAGTCTCAGCATTGCCCTCTGCACCACCTGTACAACATGAAGCAGACAGCAGCTCATATTCTCAACATTTAGGATGGCTTCTGCGATTCAGAGGAACACAGGTAGAGGAGGAAACACTCATCATAGGTGCTGAAGAGGCAGAGGGGGAGCTTTGAAAAATGTCTAGTTGTTCCTGAGCAGAATTCTACAATGGCCATGGACTCTGCTGAGTTTCTTTGACATTTCAACCTCATGGGGCCAATAATGACTGGGTAAACCATTCAGGATATAAGCTGGATCTAGGTATTATCATGAGTTTTGCACTGCTGTGGAGCAACCATTGTGTGCTGCACAGATAACACCAACTGCATCTGCAGGAGAGACCTCAGACACACAAACGGCTAGTAGAGTTGCAGCATTCCTTACGATCCCACTGATAATGCCAAGATGTTGTAGTCCGCATTCCAAGAGGTGATAAAAATTGATTTAAATCGGGGTGGGGTGGGGCTGCTTTGAGGAGGCTTTCACAGATCTCACAGAAATGTCACAGTACCTGCTTAGTCATGATTGACAGGTAGATAAGGTGGTTAAAAAGGTATATGGGATACTTGCCTTCATTAGCCGAGGCATAGAATATAAGAGCAGGGAGGTTATGATGGAGCTGTACAAAACGTTAGTTAGGCCACAGCTGGAATACTGTGTGCAGTTCTGGTCACCACACTATAGGAAGGATGTGATTGCATTGGAGAGGGTGCAGAGGAGATTCACCAGGATGTTACCTGGGCTGGAGCGCTTCAGCTATGAAGAGAGACAGGGCAGGCTGGGGTTGTTTTCCTTAGAGCAGAGAAGGCTGAGAGGGAACCTGATTGAGGTGTACAAAATTATGAGGGGCATAGATAGGGTAGATAGAAAGGAACTTTTCCCCTTAGTGGAGGGGTCAATAACCAGGAGGCATAGTTTCAGGGTAAGGGGCAGGAGGTTTAGAGGGGATTTGAGGAAAAACTTTTTCACCCAGAGGGTGGTTAAAATCTGGAACTCACTGCCTGAAAGGGTGGTAGAGGCAGGAACCCTCACAACATTCAAGAAGCATTTAGATGAGAACTTGAAACTGTTGTGTCTGTGTGTTGATAGAGACACTGAAGACAGGAGTTGGTTTCATAGGTGTTTACTAAACAAAGTCTGGAGGGAAACTAACGGATACAACACAATATACAGGCTTATATAGCCCGAGTGGCCATTACCGGCATTACAGTACACCTGGGGCTCTTAAAGGCACATACACTACAATTCCTCCCTTTTTAGCCAACCAGTACATAATATTTTAAGTAATTATTAATTACATGTTACAAGAAAAATAATCTACACATTGCTGCAGTTAATTAACTATAAGTCAGTCTCTCTGGAGGCTTTCTGACTCGGTCCGGATAACGCCTCGGTGGTGCAGTAGTTTCTGGTGGTGTAATAGGTTCTTTTGGCAAGGCTGATTCGGCTTGAATGCCAGTGTCGGGTTCATCGGGTTCCAGTATCACCGGATCGGAGGTAGATACTATGGGTATCTCTACTTCATCATTAGGCGTATAGAGTTGTGGTGTAGGTTGTCCCTTTTCGGATGACTCTATGATTTGGTCAGCATGGCGCCTTATTATGCTTTCTCCGATGTCCACGGTATACATCAGCGGTCCTAGTCGTGTGCAGATAGTTCCAGGCTGCCATTTCTCGGTACGGAAGTCCCGGGCCAAAACTTGTTGACCTATCTGGAAGGTTCTAGTTGGCCTTTCATTCATGCCTTGAAATTGCCGGTTCTCCACGTCCCTTCTGATGTTGGGCTTGATCAAATCCAGCCGGCATCTTAGGCTTCTATTGAAGAACATCATGGCGGGAGTTTGGTTTGTGACCACATGTGTTGCATTCCTGTATGTGAACAAGAAGTTATCCACCTTGTGCTGAAGTTTTATGTCTTCATTACCCATGGCCTTTATGGCCTTCTTGAAGGTCTGGACAAACCTTTCAGCCAATCCATTGGTGGCGGGATGGTATGGGGCGGACGTGTAGTGCTTAACCCCATTGTTTTTTAAGAACTTCCTGAATTCTTCGGACACAAATTGCGGTCCATTATCAGAACAGATCTGTTCCGGCAGCCCATTCCTGGCAAATATGGTCCTTAATACTGTGATGGTTTTTTCCGTGGTGGAGGACATCTTTATTACCTCCGGCCACTTGGAGTGTGCATCAACCGCGATTAAGAACATTGAGTCCATAAATGGACCAGCAAAGTCGATGTGTACCCTTTGCCAGGGAGATGAGGGCCACTCCCATGGATGTAGAGGGGCTTGGGGTGGAGCGTTTTGGACCTTCTGGCATCCTAGGCAGCTCTTGGTCATTTCTTCGATGTCTCCATCGATACCTGGCCACCATACAAACGCCCTGGCTAGGTCCTTCATTTTCACTCCACCCAGATGCTCCTCGTGAAGCTCCTTTAGAACTTTATCCTGGAGTTTGGGTGGAATCACCACTCTGGATCCACACATCAAGGTTCCTCGGCACACTGACAGCTGTTCTCTTCTTTGCGAGAATGCTGGCAACAATGGTTCGCCATGTGCTGGCCATCCCTTCACTGTTAAATCGTAGACTCGTGAGAGAGTCGGGTCATTTCTAGTTTCCCTTTCAATGGCAGAATTTGTTACTGGTAGACATTCGACTATGGTAGAGTGGAAAATCTCCACTGGGTCTACGGTAGGTGCTTCTTCTACCGTTGGCAACGGTAGGCGTGATAACCCGTCAGCATTCCCATGCTGTTTTGATCCTTTGTATTCTATGTTGTATTGGTGTGCCCCTAGAAAAAGGGACCACCTCTGTAGCCTTTGCGCTGTCATAATGGGAACACCCTTTTTAGGGTTCAATATGGAGATGAGGGGTTGATGGTCAGTCAACAAGGTAAATTTTTGTCCATGTAGGTAATGGTTGAATTTCTTCACTCCCCATACCAGGCTGAGTGCTTCCCTGTCGATTTGGGCATAGTTACGCTAAGCTGAGTTTAATGAGCGTGACGCAAAAGCTATCGGCCGTTCCGAGCCATCAGGGAATTTATGCGATAATACTGCTCCTACGCCGTAAGGGGATGCATCGCACGCCAGTCTGATTGGCAGTGATGGGTTGTAATGAGCCAAAACTTCTTTGGACATGATTAAGTCTTTGCATTTATGGAAGGCACGCTTACAGTCTTTGCTCCATTTCCAAATTACTCCTGTTTGTAGCAGTTCATTAAGAGGGTGTAGAAGAGTTGATAAGTTCGGTAAAAATTTATGATAGTAATTTATTAATCCCAGGAACGACCTTAATTGTGAAACATTTTCAGGTACTGGGGCTTTTATGACCGCTTCAATTTTTTCAGGTGACTTATGCAACCCTTCCTTATTAATTATGTGGCCACAATATGATATTTGATTTTGGAAAAATTCGCACCTGGGGCGATTTGCTCGGAGGCCCCGTTCTCTCAGCCTAGTGAGCACCTGCTCCAAATTGGCAAGGTGCTTGTTGTCGTTTTCTCCTGTTACAAGGATGTCGTCTAGGTAGCATTGAGTCCCCGGAATCCCTTGGAGGACTTGCTCCATAGCTCTTTGCCAAATAGCTGGAGCGGATGCTACTCCGAAAACCAGTCGATTGTACTGGTACAGAACTTTGTGTGTATTTATCGGGAGATATTTTTTAGAGGCCTCTTCAACCTCCATCTGTAGATATGCCTGTGCCAAGTCAATTTTGGTGAAACGTTTCCCTCCAGATAGTGAGGCAAAAATATCTTCTATCCTCGGAAGAGGATACGGTACCGTGTGAAGGACCGGGTTTACAGTCACCTTGAAGTCTCCACAGATGCAAATTTTTCTCTGTTCTTCAGATTTATCATTATTCAATGCTTTCTTCATGACTGGAACGATGGGTGTTGCCCACTCGCTCCAATCTATTTTGGATAATACGCCTGCCTTTTCCAAATTCTCCAGCTCTGCCTCGACTGCTGGACGAATTGCGTATGGCACCGGTCTTGCCTTAAAAAACTTGGGAATTGCTGCATCTTCCACTTTTATTGAGGCGGTGATGCTTTTCAAGGTTCCTAGTTTCTCTTGAAACACTTCTTTGGCGTTGGCCAAGATGTCTTTTAATCGTTCAGGTATGACGTCATCATCGTTTTTTTTCTTACTGGTCACCGTCAGTGCCTGAATGGAGTGCCACTCTAAACGTATTTTCCTGATCCATTCACGTCCCAACAGCGGTGGACCACCATCCTGTAGAATGTATAAATACAACTTTTGTATTTCCTTGCCGTTGTATACAACAGGCACCCTTATTTTCCTTTGGGGTATAGTTTCTGCCCCGTATATGTTTTCAAGATAATGGATGTGTCTTTTAAAGGTATATGCGGAAATAGCCGCTCGTAATCCCGTCGATTTATGACGGTCAGAGCTGATCCTGTATCTAGCTCCATTTTAACTGGGGACCCTGCTATCGTGAGGGTAACCCAAATGGTCTGGTAATCATCTTTGGCAATTACATTATGTAATTTGAGACAGCTTAGTCTCTTGTTTTCAGAGTCGCTATCGCTCTCCTGGTCTTCGGAGCTACTGTCCGTCATCATTTGTACCTTTCTGTACTTTTCTTTATTGATTTTTTTTTTCCTGTCTGTGGATTTTTTTTGTCCAGATCGGCATACTCGTGCAATGTGTCCAATCTTTCCGCATTGCCTGCATGCTTTGTCCTTGAACCAGCAGTCCCTCTGGTCATGGGTGGATCTGCCGCAGCGATAACATCTCTCGAAACCCTGTGTCATTTCATGGGTGCCGAAGTCCTGTGTCTTTTGTTGTATCTCTGCAGCTCCTCTTGCGGCTGCTTTGTATGACACAGCCATACTGAAAGCCTTGTCCAGTGTTAAATCTTTTTCAGAAAGCAGCCTTTTCTGTGTTCCTTCACTTAAGAGACCGCAGACAAATTTGTCTCGAAGATAATCTGCTAGTCCTGCCCCGAATTGGCAGTGTTTTGATAGCTTTCTTAATTCGGTGAGGTAATCAGCGTTACTTTCATTCTTGTGTTGATTTCTCTTGAAGAATTTGAATCGTTCCGCTATCAGCAGCGGTGTTGGGTTTAAGTGCTCCTGTAGGGTATCAACAATTTCTTTAAAATTCTTGTCCTTTGGTTTGGTTGGAGTGATTAAATTTCGTAACAGCCCGTATGTCTTTGCGCCCATTAGATTTAGCAGTACTGAAGCTTTTTTTTCATCTTCTATTCCATTTGCGGTGCAATATACCTCCACTCTTTCCACATATGTGGTCCAATCCTCTATCTCGTTATCAAAAGCATCAATATTGCCAGACTTAGGCATCCTAGAAATAAAATGGCGCTTCCCGCGCTTTTCTTTCTTTTCTGCAGAAAAGATATGGCGCTTCCCGCGCTTCCCCGCCGCTGCTGCCGATGACAACGCTGTTTCCCGCGGTTTCCGTTCTTTTTATTTATTTATTTACAGTTGGAGACTCGTTCCCGCCGGACTCTCTCTCTAGGTCTGAACGCCGACCTGCTTGCAGCGCCGGCCATCTCCCGAGTGCTCCCTCCCCGTCTGTTACTGCTTGCCTCCGCTTTCGCTGCTTGGCCCAGCTGTAGAGCCAGCCACTGGAGCCCCAGCCCGACGCCCAGGAAGGATTATTGCAGTACCTGCCACCAGCTCGGCTAGCTGGTGAAACCACAGCCCTTTCTTTTTCTTGATTTTTCTTCAACTTTGGACGCCAGAGGAATCGATGTCCTTGAGGTGCTGCCGAATTGCAGGAATTCCGTTTCCAATTCGTCGCCACTGTTGTGTCTGTGTGTTGATAGAGGCACTGAAGACAGGAGTTGGTTTCGTAGGTGTTTACTAAACAAAGTCTGGAGGGGAACTAACGGATACAACACAATATACAGGCTTATATCGCCCAAGTGGCCATTATAGAGTCATAGAGTCATAGAGTTTTACAGCACAGAAAGAGGCCCTTCGGCCCATTGTGTCTGCGCCGCCCATCCATCCCTGTCCAGCCTAATCCCATTTTCCAGCATTTGGTCCATAGCCTTGTATGCAATGGCATTTCAAGTGCTCATCCAAATGCTTCTTGAATGTTGTGAGGGTTCCTGCCTCTACCACCCTTTTAGGCATTGAGTTCCACATTCCAACCACCCTCTGGGTGAAAAAGTTCCTCCTCAAATCCCCTCTAAATCTCCTGCCCCTTACCCTGAATCCACGCCCCCTTGTTATTGACCCCCCTACTAAGGGGAAAAGTTCCTCTTTGTCTACCCTATCTATGCCCCTCATCATTTTGTACACCTCAATCAGGTCCCCCCTCAGCCTTCTTTGCTCCAAGGAAAACAACCCCAGCCTGTTTAGTCTTTCTTCATAGCTGAGGCGCTCCATCCCAGGTAACATCCTGGTGAATCTTCTCTGCACCCTCTCCAAAGCAATCACATCCTTCCTATAGTGAGGTGACCAGAACTGCACACAGTACTCCAGCTGTGGCCTCACCAGCGTTTTGTACAGTTCCATCATAACCTCCCTGCTCTTATATTCTATGCCTCGGCTAATGAAGGCAAGTATCCCATATGCCTTTTTAACCACCTTATCTACCTGTTCCGCTGCCTTCAGGGATCTATGTACATGTACACCAAGGTCCCTCTGACCCTCTGTACTTCCTAGGGTCCTACCACTCATTGTGTATTCCCTTGCCTTATTTGTCCGTCCAAAATGCATCACCTCGCACTTTTCAGGGTTAAATTCCATTTGCCACTTTTCCGCCCATCTGACCAACCCGTTTATATCGTCCTGTAGCCTGAGGCTTTCCTCCTCGCAATTTACCACCCCACCAATTTTCGTGTCATCTGCGAACTTACTGATCATACCTTTTACATTCTCATCCAAATCATTTATGTAGATCACAAACAACAAGGGACCCAGCACCGATCCCTGAGGTACCCCACTGGACACAGGCTTCCAGTCACAAAAGCAACCTTCGACCATCACCCTCTGCCTCCTGCCACTCAGCCAGTTTAGGATCCAACGCGCCAAGGCACCCTGGATCCCATGGGCTCTTACCTTCTTGACCAGTCTCCTATGCGGGACTTTGTCAAAAGCTTTACTGAAGTCCATGTAAACCACATCCACAGCATTTCCCTCATCCACCCCCCTAGTCACCCCCTCGAAAAATTCAATCAGATTTGTCAGACATGATTTACCCTTGACAAAGCCATGCTGACTATCCCCGATTAATCCTTGCCTCTCCAAGTGGAGACTAATTTTGTCCCTCAGAATTTTTTCCAATAATTTCCCTACCACAGATGTTAGGCTCACTGGCCTGTAATTCCCTGGTTTATCCCTGCTACCCTTCTTGTATAATGGTACTACATTAGCTGTTCTCCAGTCCTCTGGTACATCCCCTGTGGCCAGAGAGGTTCTGAAAATTTGTGTCAGAGCCCCTGCAATCTCCTCCTTTGCCTCCCACAGCAGCCTGGGATACATCTCGTCCGGGCCTGGGGATTTATCCACTTTTTGGCCTGCTAAAACCACTAGCACCTCCTCCCTCTCGATGCTAATATGTTCAAGTATGTCACAGTCCCCTTGCCCGATTTCTATGTCCGCATCGTCTTTCTCCATAGTGAACACAGATGCAAAAAATTCATTTGAAACCCCGCCTACATCATCTGGCTCTACACACAGATTGCCACTTTGGTCCCTAATGGGCCCTACCCTTTCCCTGGTTATCCTCTTGCCCTTAATATACTTATAAAACATCTTAGGATTTTCCTTTATTTTGCTCGCCAGTGTTATTTCATGGCCCCTCCTCGCCCTCCTAATTTCTTTTTTAAGTATGCCCCTGCACTTTTTATACTCCTCTAGGGCTTCTTCCGTCTTTAGTCTTTTGTAACTGCCAAAAGCCCCCCTCTTATTTCTAATGCATTTTTGTATATCCCTTGTCATCCAAGGTTCCCTTTGCTTATTGGTCCCACCCTTGACCTTTACAGGAACATGTTGGCGTTGTACTCTCTCTATTTCCCTTCTGAAAGTCTCCCACTGTTTTGATGTGGATTTTCCTATAAGTAGCTGCTCCCAGTCCACTTTGGCCAGATCCTGCCTTATCATATTAAAATCGGCCTTCCCCCAATTTAGAACCCTTACTTCCGGGCCGTCTTTGTCTTTTTCCATGACCACCTTAAATCTCACCGAATTATGGTCACTGTCACCAAAATGCTCTCCTACTGATACTTCCACCACTTGCCCGGCTACATTCCCCAGAATTAGGTCCAGTACCACCCCCTCTCTTGTAGGACTTTCTACATGTTGGCTCAAAAAGCTCTCCTGGATGCACTTTAAGAATTCTGCACCCTCTAAGCCTTTCACACTCTGACTATCCCAATTTATATTGGGGAAGTTGAAATCCCCCACTATTATTACCCTATTATTTTCACACTTCTCTGAGATTTGCCTACATATCTGTTCCTCTATCTCCCCCTGACTGTTTGGGGGCCTATAGTACACTCCCAGCAAAGTGCTTGCCCCCTTTTTGTTTTTAAGTTGTACCCATAAGGCCTCATTAGAGGAACCCGCTAATATATCATCCCTCCTTACAGCAGTAATTGACTCCTTAATTAATATTGCAACACCCCCTCCCCTTTTACACCCCCCTCTGTCTCGCCTGAAGATTCTATACCCCGGAATATTGAGCTGCCAGTCCTGACCCTCCCTCGACCATGTCTCCGTGATAGCAACAATATCGTACTCCCATGTGCTCAACAACAACTTCAGTTCATCCACCTTATTTGCAAGACTCCTTGCATTAAAATAA
This sequence comes from Somniosus microcephalus, assembly GCF_052327205.1. Classification (NCBI taxonomy): domain Eukaryota; kingdom Metazoa; phylum Chordata; class Chondrichthyes; order Squaliformes; family Somniosidae; genus Somniosus; species Somniosus microcephalus. Next base: position 24,230,483 of record NC_141009.1, read on the forward strand.
ATGCCTTCCAGCCCTGCCATATTCCCTTTTGCCTTCACATATTTGCTCTGCCTTCCCAGCTGACTTGTTTTTTCCTCTGTATTTGGCTGTAAATCACCCCCTACTATAGCTCCACTCTGTACCCCATCCCCCTGCCAAGTTAGTTTAAACCCCCCCCAGCAGTGCTAGCAAACCTCCCCGCAAGGATATTGGTTCCCCTCTGGTTCAGGTGTAAACCGTCCGACTTGTACAAGTCCCACCTTTCCTAGAAGCAGACCCAGTGATCCAGGAAACTAAAGCCCTCCCCCCTGCACGATCCCTTTAGCCACGCATTCATCTGTTCTATCTTCCTATTCCTATACCCACTAGCACGTGGCACCGGGAGTAATCCAGAGATTACAACCTTTGAGGTCCTGCTCTTTAATCCTTCACCTAGCTCCCTAAATTCTTGCTGCAGGACCTCATCCCTCTTTTTACCTATGTCGTTGGTACCAATGTGGACCACGACCTCTGGCTGTTCACCCTCCCCCTCCAGAATGCCCTGCAGCCGCTCAGTGATATCCTTGACCCTGGCACCAGGGAGGCAACAAACCATCCTGGATTCACGTCTACGGCCACAGAAACGCCTATCTGTTCCCCTTACCGGCATTACAGTACGCCTGGGGCTCTTAAAGGCACATACACTACAGAAACGCCATAGCATACAAGGCTACAGACCAAGTGCTGGAAAATGGGATTATAATAGATAGGGTTTGATGGCCGGCGTGGACATGATGGGCCAAAGAGCCTCTTTTTGTGCTGTATAACTCTATGGGGGAAAAATTCAGTTGGTTTGCACCTCCCATTAGCACCTTAAGAGGGCGCTAATGGGGCGCAAAGCAACTAGCGCCCGGGTGCGGCAATGTTTGCGCCGCTCACAAAATTAACTAGACATTTTGCGGCGGCGCTAAACACTACTGCCACGATCTCCTGCGCCGGCAGATCGTGACATCAGTCGAGTGTGCAACGCCCCGGTAGCGCCCCGGACCGGATACTGAGTGGCGCCCCCTGCCTTACTGCCTGCCGCTAGCAACGACAGGTTGAGGGGAGCGTTTTGCAGTCAGGAAGGAACTGGGGGAGCGCTATTTAAAGGCGACCGCTTCCTGCCTTTTTTGTTGGTGACATTTTTGCACCATGCATTCTGAGAGAGAGGGAGAGACTTCTGGAGAGATTCAACGCTGTGTGAAGGAGTTTTGGGTACTGAGCAGCACTTTGCAGGTTCATTTTGATTTTCCCTTCCTTGTATCGATTTAGAAGAGACTGTGGGGGCTGCACTCTGAGCTCTTTCCCATGGCCTCTCCATTGTTGTTTCCAGCAGATTTGATGTACATGTCTCTCCAGGCCGAGATTCAAGGCAGCAATGAGCAGGATGTGGATGGAGAGCAAGATCAACCCTCCCCTTTAAGAACTGGCCGGCACCATTGTGTCTATGTTCCACTGTTGACTGACATCACATGAGCTTCGCCAGCGCTCTGAGGTAGCGCCTTGCTCCTCGGCCTTTGCACCTTAAGACAGGTGTGTAGCACCTGATTTCGCTCTCCAATCACCTCCAGGGGCGATAAAAGCCAAGTTTGCAATCGGAGGCGAAAATTAGCGCCAGGCGCTAATCTTTGCAGCCGACCAATAATTGTGCCCCAAATGGGGCAATACTGAATTTCTCCCCCTATGACTCTATGATTGTTCATATCTAGGGAAACACAGCAGCTAATTTGCACACAGTATTAGGCCAAAATTTGTGGTCGGAGGCGTACCTCCGGAGTACGCCTCCGACCTGAAAAAAAATACGAAAGTACCTGGTGGCTCCCAGGCTTTGGAGTCTTCGGGTCCTGGGCCTCCAGGTACTCACCTGCATAAAGGCCCACGGATCTCAGGGATGCAGGCGGTTCAGAAACGTCCCTGGGATCACGTGGGCCAGGCCAACCAATTAGAAAGGGGGATCCCCCATAAGCTTATGAGAAATCCCCAAATAAATAAATAATCAACACAATTCTAATAAAAATAAATAGTCCTGTGTTCAAAATTAATTAAAAGTCCCTTTGATTAAGCATTTAAAATAAAAATGTAATTTTTTGAAAAATAATAACATTTTAATCTGGCCCAAAATTTACATGAACTCATTTTTAATGTTTTTGCATGTTTTAATCATTTTAACAGAAGAATGGCACCTCTGACAATATAACATTTCCCCTTCACTGGTGAACATCCAATGGGAATTCCACACTGCAATTAATTGTAAGACAGTTGGTGAGGCCACGTGGGTAACTCCTGCCCTTCCATTGTTGGATGACATGAGTTTACCTTCTCAGTCTCTTCAATCCCTGACGTTCCTTTTTCACCACACATAACTGGCGACAGTGCTTGCGGACAGGACAGGTGAAGGGGATCACTTTACACAGTGACCTTTGACACTGAATCCAGCCTGAACGTGGCATCAGGGGCCAACTTGACACTGAAAGGAAGCTGAGTGGACCTCCTTGGAGGAGGGAGTCTCAATCCGCTGCAATTCAGACTCAGCTGGGTTTTGGCACCCATTTACACTCGATGTTTAGTTTCATGTTTGCACCAACAGCAAACCTGTGGAGTGTGAATATACACCCAATGTCACTGGCCCCTTTTTCAACATAGACACTGTTATAAATCTCATCATTCATCAAGAAACTACTCGTGAAATAACGCTGGACGGCCAGCTGGTGGCGCCGTCCAAGGAGTATAAATACTCGGGCGTCGGCCCCAGCTTGCCAGGGACATTTTGTAAGACAAGGAACTCGTGAAGTACAACTAGACCTCCATGTTCTGAAACAAGTTGATTAAAGCCTTGCTTTATACTCAAACCAAGTGCGTAGTGAGTTTTATTATGTCAGACACATACTTATATGTTTAAACAAGATGCCTCCTGAAGAATATGTACCTGCAGTAGATACTGAGGCTACAGAAAAGGAACCAGCACAAAGATCAGGAAAGCTCACAGATGAGTTACGAAGGTCTGCCCCACAAATGGTACAAAATGATAAGAAGAAGTGTGAGAAAGAGTTAAAAAGAACAATTAATGGTGTACATTTTTAAAAAATGAGGATAATTACAGTCACAGGAGTGTGTTAACTTTCTCATTATGACCCATGCCCTAACTTACAGAAGTAAATGTCTGCTATTTTGAACAGCTAGGTGAGAAATGACCATGGCTTTATTAGTTGCATCTACCAGTGATCTTGTGCACATATGAAGCTATGCTCTGTAATTCAATTTGAAAACAAACAAGCCCAGAATCATCGGGTCGCCTGCAACACCTCCCCAAACCCCCCCCCCCCCCCAGCTTCCCCGAGTCTGTTCTAGTTATGGAAGAGGCTGCCTTGTAAAAATTGGTTTTATTGAAATGATACATTTTTTGATTTTTTGCTTCTGATGGGTACGATGGGTACTATATGAATGAGTAATCTGGTACTCTGAGGTTTTGCATCTTTTCAGTTCTCTGGTATGCATCCAACTACATGGTTGTCACAGTAAACAAGAAAGAGTTCCGGTTCTATAGTGCCTTTCATGTTCTAAGGACATTCCAAAGTGCTTCACAGCCAATTCATTATTTTGAAATGTAGTCAGTGTTGTTGTGTAGGCAAAAGCGGCAGCCAATCTGCTCACAGCAAGGACCCACCACTGCAACGATATAAATGACCAAGTGCTGTACTCGGTTTATGTGGTATTGGCTGAGGGATATTGGTCAGTACACCAGGAGAACTCCCTTGCTCTTCTTCATCCACCTGAACAGACAAACATTTCAGTTCAACATTTCCTGCAAAAGACAGCAGCTCCAGCAATGCAGTTGTCCTCCAGTGCTACACAGAAGTGTCACCTTAGGTTATTTGCTTAAATCCCTGGGGGAGGGCTTGAACCCATGGGGCTAAAAATTGAGTAGCGCCCCAATTGGGGGGCTAACCTCACTGGGGCGTTAAAAGTAGTGCCCCGGAAAAATTAGCGTCTCCGCGCCGGAAATTGAGTGGTTGCACCCCAAGAGGGAAGCGAGGCGCTACTGGAAGCGCCCCGCATCCCTCTTGGGGCGCTGTGAGTCAATATTGCAGCGTTATGTGCCGCAGCGCCACAAGCTGCGGTACGTCGCACCGCGGTATTGCAGACCTTCCTCCCCTTCTTAAAAGGGAGGGGCCTTGTGCAGCGCGACCTGGGGCCCAGCTGGGCCCCTGGGGATCGGGAGTGCAGGCAAAAGAGCAGGGCTCTTGGAGCGCAGCCAGCACTCCGCCGGGGGGGGGGGGCGTTTCAGAAGGTCTGGGACGGGAGCGCAGGCAGGTGCTGGCAGGCGGCCAGCAACAAAAATGGCCGCCCTGCATCTCGCCTTTAAATTGCACCTCCCCGGCCGCAGGTACGCCCCCCTGAAGTCAGGGGGTGTCCCGAAGATCGCGGCCGGGGCGTCAGCAGGGCGCTGCGCACACCAATGACATCATCGCCAGCGGCGCAGTGCCGCAGGGCACTACCGATTAGCGCCACCACTAACCTCCTACTGAATTTTGCGGGAGGCGTGGGCAGTGCCATGCCCGGGTGCTAGTTGTGTTGCGTCCCGTTAGTGCCCTCTTAAGGCGCTAACGGGAGGCGCAACCAACTGAATTTTCCCCCCATGATCTTCTAACTCAGAGGCAAGCGTGCTCCAAATGAACCAAGTTGGAAAAAGTGGCAGTGGCGGTGGCGGCCTAGTAGCAAAAGCATTTTGATCTCTGCCAGTCTAGCGCTGGTTACCCCACTCACGTAACAGCCTATTTTAAATTCAAGCTTCAGATTTGGATTTGGAGGTTCAACGTTTTGAATCCTTTGATTTCAAATCCAAAGTCAGAACCCACATTTGAAGAATCCCTCTTAGGTTTCAGATCTTTATATATTTTGTCAATAAATTGCATGTAAAAAGATGGGGTTCATGCAAAAAAGAATCAAAGGATAAAAAGCTAAACTCAAATGAATGGAACTCTTTTATAGTGATATTTTATTTGCCACGACAATGTGCCATTGCAAGTTTCTCTTTATGAGGAGCCAGTTAATTGAGCATCACTGACAATATGATGAAACAGAAAGGGCACCAAGTTTTAGTCCTATAATTGACTATATAATGCTGCTGTTTACATTCATTAAAAAAAAAGCCCTTGCAATCCTGAGATGATTTTATGAACTGTGGTTATCCTTGAATTTACTGTAGTCTTTGCTTTTCCAGGTTGAGGGCCTGATCTGAAACTAATTGCATAGTTTGACATGTGCATTACAATCCTTGGCAGCCTGGCACACCAACGTGATATGCCATTAAATGGTAGGAAGTAGCTCATCACCTTCAGTTCTGCACAGGATGAACTCCTGCTCTCAGCTGGGTTGATGTGCAGGCACTTTTCTGCAAGCAGCGAGTATTGAGGGGAGATTTTTATGCACCTTGCAGCAGCATTGGCAGAGATCAACTGCCAGTCTTCTCAACTCCAGCCTCCGAGAAGAAGATTGAAGTATTTTTTTCCAGTATTTTTGGATTGATGAAGGCCAAGGGAGCCAGCAAACTGTCCCAGCCTCGGCAGCGTGAGGCCCCAGAGATTTTAACTCCCAGGCCTCATCTGCATTAGGCCCAGTCCTGTTCCCGCCCAAAACCGGTGTCGAGTAGGAGCAGAATGGCGGACAGCAAGAGACTGTCGCCGGGGGCCTAAACAATGGTCCCTCACACTCAGGTGAGGAGGGAGTTCCGGAGGCCCTTGCAATCAGGGCTGTGGGGGGGGGGGGGCGCAGTGTTAGCCAGGAGCAGGGGAGATCTAAACTTTCCTTGTGGGACCCGACAACAGTTTCCCCATTCACCCTGGTTAAAATAGCATCAGAGCCCAATCTGCATATGTAAAGAAGGACCCTGCTGATTTCTGTCCTGACGAAGGGTTTCGACCTGAAACGTTGACTCTGTTTCTCTCTCCACGGATGTTGCCTGGCCTGCTGAGTTTTTCCAGCATTTTCTGTTGTTATTTCCTGCTGATTTCCTTCTCACTTGCTCAGAAAAGCAGGTTAAAAGTGGAACCTGCAGGAAAAGAGCGTGACCTTGGTGGGTAAGACCCCTCGAGCGATTTTAACTGCCTGTCCAGTTTCCGTTTCCACCAGGGCGGGCAGAGTTAAAGCCGCCCCTTTCATATGAGTCGAAACGAGGACCTGTTAAAAAATATAATTAAGCAACTCAGTCAGCGCAATGACAAAGATGAAAGAGGATACGGCTGGAGACATATCGCTTTTCATCGACCTGTGAGCAACATTCTATTGCTTCTTATGGAACAAAACAATAAAAGAATAGCACATTGATTTTCATGAGAAGAGGGAGCTCGTTTCTTTACAACAGCACTATTATTCCATTCATCCACTGACATAGTAGTTGAATTGTTACACGGCAAGAACTTCCCACAATACAACGAGCAAAGCTAGTTTCCTCCTCACCAGACAAAGGCACATCCTGTCAGCTGATTGTGCTGCAGCGTGACACTGATTTACAAGCTCCATAAATCTATAAATATTGATGCTCTCTCCTTCAGTAAAAAACACACCTGTAACAGACAGACGCCACAGTATAGACATGATTTAACGGTTATTGTCAACCAATCATGGGAAACCTCCACTGTGGTACATTAACATGTTTTCAACCAACTTCACTGCCTTTTGCAAAGTGTTTCTAAATGTCTGAGAAATTACATGTTAAGTACTATAGAGCATTTTACTATTGCAACTAAATTAAAAAAATAATAAATAAGGGAGATATCCTAAGTTACAGTGCATTGGTATATCAGCTATGTCATGACGTGATATGGGTCTCCCACTTGTATCCAGTTTTTCATCTTGCATTCTAACACTATGCCATGCAGTGATGTGACTTGATCGCTCCATCAAGTCCTCACATGGTGTGCCAACACACTGCCATGGAGTGATGCAACTTTGGCCAACACCCTCAGCAGACATGTTTCCCATATGGTAAATACCTTGACTTGCCTAAACTATTGGTGGAAATACAGCGTAGGGCCCAGGCACTTCTCATTTAAATATGTGTCAGCTGTGGCTCAGTGGTAAAACTCCTGCATCTCAGTCAGAATGGTTGTGGGTTCAAGTCCCACTCCAGAAACTTGAGCATAAAATCCAGGCTGAGTACTGAGGGAGTCCTGCACTGTTGGAGGTGCTGTTTTTCAGATGAGATGTTAAACTGAGGGCCCATCTGCCCTCTCGGGTGGACGTAAAAGATTGCATGGCAATATTTTGAAGAAGAGCAGGGGAGTTATCCCCAGTGTCCTGGCCAACATTTATCCCTCAACCAACATCACTAAAACATTATCTCTGCTGTTTGTGGGACCTTGCTGTGCACAAATTGGTTGCTGTGTTTCCTACATTATAACAGAGACTACACCTAAAAGTACTTCATTGGCTGTAAAGCGTTTGGGACGTCCTGAGGTTATATAAGGCACTATATAAATGTAAGTTCTTTTTTTTTTCTTTTAAAGGCTGAGTCACTCCATACAAGTCTCGCTTGTTACAGAATACCATTGGCAGAGTCTGCAGCAGTAGTGAGGCACGGAGAAGCTTAAAGATGGGAAAATAGCTTTTAATAATAGAAGATAAAATAGAAAAGATAAATAAATCATACTGATTTCAATTAAATCTGGCAGAGACTTTGATTTATTTGAGAACAATTAAAATAGTCTACAAAATGATTGACCAGCATAACAGACAAAACTCCTGCACTGTTCATTAAATCAGCTCAATACTTGGCTTTTCCTTATCTCTGGGATGTGAGTCAAGAACATAAAACATTATCATAATCGAGAGCCATAGCATCAAAAAGCACTTTCACAAATCTGAAATGTTCTCACAGTGAATGATTTAGAGGGTTCTTGAGATTGACAATGGTTACATAATCTTTATTTCCTTAAACTGAATTAAAGCATAGATAAGTTAAGCAATTTACTTAATTAATGTTCAAACAATTAATTAATTTGATGTTTGTCAGGGACTAATTTGATCATTCTTGCCACTGTTCATCCCTTTTAAATCGTGTGCTGAGGTATTATGTGTGTCCTTTGGGCCAATCTGTGCTTAGAATCTTTACCTTCCGAAACACTATCTGTCGTAATAAGGGGTGAGGAAGTGACAGAATTTGAACCCCATCTTATCTATTTATCTCAGTTTAACATTGTCCTCCCTCAAGAATTAGTTTAGTTCTTTTTGGGTAGAATTTTTTCATGGCGTTTTTGAGGTGTGAAAATATAATTTAACGGAAAATACAAACTTTTCACCAGACTTGGGCCTGATTTTAACTCGCCCCACCTGGCATAAACCAGACAGTTAAAATGGAGCAGGGGACTTGCACACACTTTCCTCGCCCTGATCTGACTAACTGCAATTTAACATTGCAGGCGATAAGGACACCCGCCTCAAGCCAGTGGGGTCTTCTTTCAATATGCAGATCAGGCTGCGATCGTGACATCTGCCATTTTAACCTGAGGCCTGAGCGGGGAGCAGTGGGGGGCATCTTGGCACAGGCCAAACCTGCCGGGAACAGGAGCCATGGCCAGGAGAAGCACAGCAAAGCAAGTTTTTAATTTTCTTTAGATTCCTTGTGGGCAAAACCTCCCCGTTCCTCTCCCGGAGCACTTACCTTGTGCTGGGGACTGTACCCCTGGGTCCCTAGCGATGGCCTCCTGCTGCCCGATATTCATGGTCGGGCAGCCGCTTCCCACTGACTTCCTGGCCAATTTGGTCAGGATGTCAGCAAGTGTCATGTTAATGAGGCCCGGCCATTAAAATCAGCCAAGCCTACCTGCTGCTCCCAGATGGGCGTGCCGCTCGCTTTACCATATTCCCTCCTGGGAGTTAAAATCGAGTCCATCCTTTATAATTTCCCTACATGTTTTTTTTTGAAAGGGATAAAATTCTATTCTGTCGTTAACTATAAAAATCTATGAATAGGAAAAAGCTAACATAATCTCAGAGCCTCAAATAAGTCAACAAAGCATTAACATCAGTCTTCTTTCAAGGACCTTTACATTATGCAAAAATGCTTTATTAAATGTTTCAAAAACTATTACGTGCATTTCCTCAGTCAAACTTTGTTAGATTTGTTTATTTGTTTGCAAACCTGTAGGTTTAAATCCAATGCTTCAAAGACATGTTAGTGTCACCAGCATAATCTGAGTATTACGTGTGCAGGTGACCAGGTAACTCCTGGGTGGTAAAGTTACAGATGACTTCTCGGCAGATATTTGTCAAATTTCACTACTGCTCCGGACAGGCTGTATTTATAATGTGCGTTTCTAATATAATGTTTGAGACCTCAAGGGTTGTGGAAATAGAAAAATGTCCATGGACCTAAGGGTTCAATCTATCTTTCTTTTATTTAAAATCCAGGGCCTGGTAATTATTCCCTGGGACACCACAATACAAACACTAAACAATTTAATCAGGAATTGTTTTGTCCACTATTTTAGCCGAGATGTTAACCTGTTTAAAATAAATGTCAGACAACCATGTTAGTATTTGTATGCCAGTATTCCTGAGTAGTATCAGGACCTGCATATCTAGGGATATATTTTCCACAATCCAATAATGTTGATAAAAGAGTGGACATGAGCGTAAAGCAGAGAATACCACTTTATACTTACCTGCACTACAATTAGAGAACAGAGTCAAAGTCTGCATCATGAAATTTGCTACAGGGTATTTGTTAAATAATTAGACTGTCACTTAAGATTTTCTTTTTTGACTGTGGCCTGGACAAAAGTGAGTTGAACAATTCAGTGATATTTAAAGAAGATAAGGAGTTTTAAAATTAGATTTGACCGATTTCCACTGATAAATTCCCAGATCTTTGGGGGTGATGAATCAGTAAAAAGGGGATTTTCTCCTGAATTTGTGGGGGAAAAAAACACATTTCCCCAATGTTTTCTTACCAAATGTTACTTTGAAGATGCAAGCACATTGCATACGTAAGACGAGGACACATGTTGAAGAGCCTTGATAATGACCACAGTGATGTTACTAACAAAATGGATACGCTGTGTAAAACAATCGCAATATACAGCAAAATTACATTTCAGCATCAACTACTTCACATTTCAGTTGGACTTTGTGCTTCACGATACTATGGTCGTGATATGCTATTTTAAACACACATTTTAGCAGTCAGCATTTTGCAATGCACAGTCCATTCAAATACTATCAATGTATTTTACTGCTGAAGTAGCTTGACGGTATTTTATGATCATGGAAACTTATATTACATTAATTTTGGAAGTGTCACTGAAGCCCATAAAAGTGGAGTCTGAACTGTGTAAATAATTATCGATTCTCATTTAGTTCACTGTTCCTGGTTAGTCTCTTTCTTGTTGTCTTGAGGTTTAATGATGTTCAGCATACAAACTGACTTTCCCTGAATTCATCCTTTTTTGGGCTTTAATTTTGTCTCCTGGATTTTGAAGCTAAAAATAAAAACTGAATAACGCTCCTCAAAGAACTGGGTTTTAAATCGTCAGTAAAACACTGATTTCAAAGAGGATAACAAAAAAGAATCTTGCTCATTTGCAGAAGGTGAAATGATAGCCAAGTAATCTTCCTGGAGCGGGGCAGCTCGTGGAGTGCGTTGTTAGTTAAACATTTTCCTGCTTGAATATAATTTGCGCCGTAACTTGCTGGAAGAGCGAGCTGATAGCGGCGTGGCAAATGCAACAGGGCATCTGGGACCTTGGTGAACGATGGGACCAACAGTGTATCTCTTTAACCAGTGAGATTTAAGGATTGAGAAAGAAACAGAGGGGCGATGGGGAAGGAGGGTGAATTAGAGTCAAAACAACAGGTGCAGAAAGAGAAGTAAAGAGAGGGAATGAAAGATTGGATTCAGAGAGAGAAAGAAGAGACAGAACTGAAAAGTAAGAAAAAAAATTGAAATTTTAAAAATCTCTAATTTACTACACGCAGGAATGCGACTCAACAGTTTAACTTGTTCCCTTTCTGGGCCGAGGAGGTCGACTGTCACCACGTCGTTAAAAGGTACTTACGCCGTTAATTATGAGCCCTAACTTTCTGCGGCGAGTTTTATGGACCATTAATGTGCAAATCCAGCAAGTTCTTCAGAATAATGGGGAGGCTGAGGGCAAGATGCTGTTTGTTCCAGGCAAACAGTGGAGCGGCGTATATCGACTGGCAAGCTCTGAAAATTCGTAACTCACGCCGTATCTCTTAATCCTCTGAACTTGCTGGTCAGTTTGCTCATTATTTTTCCAGCAAGGTTTGACCCAATGTAAACACAGGAAATATTTACATCGCATAGAATTGAGGACACATTTTGATCTTCTGATTCATTGAAAGATTATTTCAATGTTTCAATTCTCTTTGTTTTAGACACTTACAAATGAGACACGATTGGTTATACTCTTGGTAGGTCATTCTAACTTGGCAGTCTGTATTGAAGTATCCAGACCATATTTTATAGCAGCAGGTCTCACATCTTTGAATTAATTTGGTGTGGATATTGTGGCTTCAGCCTGGGAGACTTGGGAGAAGTCTTGGGATTGATGTGCCTCAATAATTCCGAGACTCGATGTTAGCGAAACAAAACAAGGCTTTTATTAACTTAGAAGGTAACACGTAGTGGAGAGAGGTATCTTCCATCCGGAGGGCTGCAGTACTGGATATGAGGCCAGACTGAGCTTGCTTACATAGGGGCCAGGTATGGGCGGAGCCCTACACACAACACATTCCAATATACAATACAATGGTGAGGAAACGGAACTGGGGAAAGGGAAATGAAACTGAAACTGACCACAGTCACAGGCAGTGATGAATGGAATATTTCATCACATTCACCCCTTCTATAGATTTAGTCTGTTCGGGGGTTTGATAGTCCTCTGCGACCGACGTGGCTGTTGCGGTGCCGCGGGTGTCGGCTGGGTGTCCCCGGTAGCCTCCTGGGTCTCTGCCGGGGGTGCCGCCAGGGTTGTTGAAGGGGTAGTTGGTGGGGGTGCCGTTGGTCGATGTTCTTCCGGGGGTGATGAAAGAGTAGTGGGTGGGTAAGAGTTGCTGCGATCGTTGTCGCTGCTATCGCCGTGGTTGTTGTCGTTACCGGCTGGGGCGACGTCTTTTATGGACACGGTGTCCTCCCTTCCGTCGGCGTGCCGGACATACGCGTATTGGGGGTTGGCGTGGAGTAGGTACACTGGCTCCACGAGAGGGTCCGTCTTGTGGCCCCTCACATGCCTTCGCACGAATACCGGACCTGGGGTGGAGAGCCATGACGGCATGGATACGCCTGAGGTGGATTTCCGGGGAAAGACAAACATTCGTTCATGAGGCGTGGCATTAGTGGCAGTACACAATAGCGACCGTATCGAATGGAGCACATCCGAGAGGACTTCCTGCCAGCGGGAGATAGGGAGGCCCTTGGTCCTTAGAGCTAGAGTGACTGCTTTCCATACTGTCCCGTTCTCTTGCTCCACTTGGCCGTTACCCCGGGGGTTGTAGCTGGTGGTACGGCTCGTGGCGATCCCCCTGGACAGCATGTACTGGTGTAGCTCCTCACTCATGAAGGACGCCCCCCTATCCGTATGGATGTAGCTCGGCATACCGAACAGGCAGAACAGGCTGTTGAGGCATTTAATGACCGTGGCGCTGGTCATGTCTGGGCAGGGGAAGGCGAATGGGAACCGGGAGTATTCGTTCACAATGTTCAGGAAGTAAACATTGCGGTCGACGGACGGGAGGGGGCCCTTGAAATCTAAGCTGAGCTGCTCAAAGGGCCGTGTAGCTTTGATTAAGTGGGCTCTATCTGGGCGGTAGAACCGAGGCTTGCACTCAGCGCAAGTGCGGCAGTTCCTGGTCAGAGACCGAACTTCCTCAATCGAGTAGGGTAAGTTACGGGACTTTATGAAGTGGAACAGCCGCGTGACCCCTGGGTGGCAGAGGTCGTTGTGGAGGGTCTGTAGCCGATCCCCGGTGGCGCTGGCACACGTCCCTCGTGAGAGGGCGTCAGGGGATTCGTTAAGGGCCCCTGGCCGGTAAATGATGTCATACTCGAAGGTGGAGAGCTCGATCCGCCACCTAAGAATCTTATCATTTTTAATCTTCCCCCTCTGTTTATTATTGAACATAAACGCTACCGACCGCTGGTCGGTAAGTAGGGTGAAGCGTTTGCCGGCTAGGTAGTGGCGCACTGCCTCCACGATGGCTTGGGCCTCCTTTTCCACGGAGGAGTGTCTGATCTCGGGCCCTTGGAGGGTCCTCGAGAAGAAAGCTACGGGCCGCCCCGCCTGGTTGAGGGTGGCCGCCAAGGCGAAGTCAGACGCATCACTTTCCACTTGAAATGGAGTGTTCTCGTCCACTGCCTGTAGCGTGGCCTGCTCAATATCCTGCTTAATGCTTTTGAAGGCGGCGTGGGCCTCAGCAGAGAGCGGAAAAGAGGATGCTTTCAAGAGGGGGCGGGCTTTGTCGGAGTAGTTGGGGACCCATTGGGAATAATAAGAAAATAACCCCAGGCACCTTTTCAGGGCTTTGGGAGTGTTGGGCAGGGGCAGCTCCCGTAGGGGGCGCAATCGGTCGGGGTCTGGTCCGATTTCCCCATTCTCCACCACGCTGCCTAGTATGCAGAGGCGCGTGGTGTTGAAAACGCACTTGTCCTCGTTGTAGGTGAGGTTGAGTTTTTGTGCGGTTTCCAGGAACCTCTCGAGGTTCGAGTCGTGATCCTGCTGGTTGTGACCGCAGATGGTGACGTTGTCGAGGTAGGGGAAGGTTGCCTGCAAGTGGTGGTTATCGACCATGCGGTCCATCTCCCTCTGGAAGACCGAGACCCCATTCGTCACCCCAAAGGGGACTCTGAGGAATTGGTAGAGGCGTCCGTTCGCCTCGAAGGCGGTGTACGGGCGGTCCTCTGGTCTGATAGGGAGCTGGTGGTACGCTGACTTAAGGTCGATGGTGGAGAACACCCGGTATTGGGCGATTTGGTTCACCATTTCTGATATGCGGGGTAGCGGGTAGGCGTCTAGTTGGGTGTACCTGTTGATCGTTTGGCTATAGTCGATCACCATCCGTTTCTTCTCGCTACCCCTTACCACTACCACTTGGGCGCGCCACGGGCTGTTGCTGCGTTCAATAATGCGCTCTTTCAGGAGCCTGTCTACCTCGGTCGCGATAAACCGCCTGTCCTCCCAGCTGTACCTCCTGCTTTTGGTCGCTATTGGCCGGCAGTTAGGGGTAAGGTTCGCGAATAGCGAAGGCGGCTTTACCTTCAGGGTAGCCAGACCGCACACTGTGAGGGGCGGCTGGGACCCACCGTACTTGAGCGTGATGCTTTGGTGGTTGCACTGGAAATCCAGGCCCAAGATCACGCTCGCACATAGATTCTTCATGATTAATACTTTAAGATTATCATATACAGTTCCGTTAATGGACAATTGTACCGTGCAGTAACCCAGAATGGTCGATGTCTGGGTTTTATCAGCCATAGAGATGGTACCCTGAGTAGGGACCACCTTTAGGGAGAGTTGTTGTGCCAGTTCAGGGTGGATAAAACTCTCCGTGCTTCCACTGTCAATTAAACATTTAACCCTGCACCCGTTTACCTCGATGTCCACCATTGATTTGGATAGCGGGTGCGGCCTGGTCTGGTCCACTGTGACCGATGCCACTGTAGGGCCCTGATCGAGACAAGATGGCGTCCACGCTGTCTGCTCATAAGATGGCGGACCCCACGAGGTCGGGCAAGATGGCGTCCAAGATGGCCGCTCCCACGGCGCGCACGCGGCGGTGGCGGGTTTTCTGGCGGTTGGTTTTCCGGCGGGGTTCCCTCTGCACACCTTCCCGAAGTGCCCCTTCTTACCGCACTTAAAGCAGGTGGTGCCTTTCGCCGGGCACAGGTTTCTGGTGTGCTTTGGCTGCCCGCAGAAGTAGCAGTTGGGTCCCCGATGCGTCGCGGCTGTCGTAGGGCTTCTGGGGGGAGAGCAGGGCCCCGACGGTGTCGGGCTGCCGGGCGGGGAAGATGCCTTCCAAGATGGCGGCGCCCTTGGTGCACACGTGGCGGCGTGGACGGCGCGGGCTGAAGAGTAGGCGTCCGAGTTTCCCTGGGCCATGTCCAGGGATCGCGCGGTGTCCGCAGCCTGTTTCAGGTCCAATCCCGTTTTTTCCAGCAGTCTTTGCCGGATGTAAGTGGAGCTGAGGCCTGTGATAAAGGCATCGTGAACAAGCTCGTCAGTGTACACTGCGGCTTTTACATCTCGGCACTTGCAGTCTTTGCCAAGCATTTTCAGGGTGCCTAGGAACTCCTCCACCGATTCCCCAGGTCGCTGTGCGCGAGTAGCGAGCAGATGCCTAGCATACACCTCATTTGTAGGCTGCTGGTAATGCGCCTTTAAGATGTCGCAGGCGGCCAGGTACGTGTCGGCGTCTTGGATGAGGGGGTAAACCCGGTGGCTTACCCAATTCCGCAGAATTCCGAGTTTCATACTCGCAGCGTCCGTAGCGTCTTTGACGGCTGCGGAATTGTCCAGGAAGAATTCCATACACATAAACCAGTGTCCGAAGCGTGCTGATGCGTCCGGAGCATGCTGATCCAAATCCAAACGTTCGGGTTTCAGGAGTTGATCCATTGTGTTGAAAAATAAGTTAATAAAATTGATGTGCCTCAATAATTCCGAGACTCGATGTTAGCGAAACAAAACAAGGCTTTTATTAACTTAGAAGGTAACACGTAGTGGAGAGAGGTATCTTCCATCCGGAGGGCTGCAGTACTGGATATGAGGCCAGACTGAGCTTGCTTACATAGGGGCCAGGTATGGGCGGAGCCCTACACACAACACATTCCAATATACAATACAATGGTGAGGAAACGGAACTGGGGGAAGGGAAATGAAACTGAAACTGACCACAGTCACAGGCAGTGATGAATGGAATATTTCATCACAGGGATATAATTAGACTGCAATGCTGGAAGGTGATATGGCCTAGTATGTATTTAGCTACATTAAGTATTAGTCGAAGAATATTACAGCTGCAAATGTTACATATTTCATACAGGTACCACCCGGATTAACTGAGGTTTATGGAGACTCCTCTGATTACCCTGGCACTGTATGCCTGATGTGCAATTTCTACTGCATGTAGCATGGAGATGCCCTAAGATTTTCACCATTTCAAAAACTGTTAGTACGATTGAATAGGTTACTGCAGTAGCACACAACCTGAGGGTGATGAATTATTCTGGTAGATTGAAGCCAAGGAAAGCACTGAAATCATTAAAGGTTTTCATTATGAAGGTTTTACTGGTGGCTAAACACAGGGCTACTTCCACATAGTGTTCCCCGATCCCATAATAAGAGCAAAATGAGCTGATGTCTTGATGGATATTTCAATTCTGCAGAAAATAACTGGTCAGATACCCGGAAAATCTCACCTATACAAAGGGATATGCTGCAGAAATATTTGTTAGCCACTGAATGGAAAATACGCACACTTAATTAAATTTTAAAACAGATAATATAATACTTTATTACTGTACAATGCTTTGCAACATTGTTCTCCTGATTTGAACCCTATATTAAAATGCTGCAAGTACAAATTCTAATGATATTTTTTTACTTAAGTAACAATGTTGGAAGGAACTAAATTCTTAGATTATTGTGGACAACAGGTGAAAATAGGCTTGGGCTCAGCTTCTTTTTTATTCCTTCTCGGGATGTGGACGGCATTTATTGCTCATACCTAGTTGCCCGGAGAAGATGATGGCGGGCCTTCTTCTGGAACATCTGTAATCCATATGGTGATGGTGCTCCCACAGTGCTGTTAGGTAGGAAGTTCCAGGATTTTGACCCAGCGACAATGAAGGAACGGTGGGCGATATATGTCCAAGGCAAATGGTGCGTGACTTGGAGGGGAACTCGGAAGTGATGGTGTTCCCATGCACTTGCTACCCTTGTCCTTCTGGGTGGTGGGGGCTCAGGGGTTTGGGAGGAGCGGCTGAAGAAGCCTTGGCGAGTTGCTGCAGTGCATCTTGTAGATAGTGCACGCAGCAGCCATGATACGTGAGTGGTGGATGATGGTCCCCATAGCAAATAGGCTGACAATATTCATCATCAAGGATCACACCTAAAGAATGGTCACTTAGCTGAGGCATGCCAGATGAGGCAATGCTTTCAGCAGGGGATCGGAGAACACTAAAAATCTCCTGATTTAATGAGTGATTTACATTCAATCTTTAGATTTATTAATTCGTGGCATTAAATTTTAGATTTAATCAGTCCTGCATACTACTGTTTAAATTTGGTCAATCTTTCATGTCAACATTTCACAACCCCAATTTATGGCTCTGTTATGCCGATAAATGAGTGCAATCAGGGTGTAATGGAGTGTAAATATGGGCGGAGACCAGTTACGCTCGATTTCCATCCAATGTATCGGAGATGCACTTCTGTTTAGGTTAACTGGAGGCGCAGAAAGCTGCCACCAGAAATAGTATGTTAATGGAAGGGAAATTATGTTATTTAAATGTCAGTGCTATTTGCTGCCCTTTACACTGAAAGTACAAACAAACATTCGGAAATAGAGGGTAGGGAAAGACCAACTAGTCCATCAAGCCTGCCCGTGGTTACACGGTTTCTTTACTCCATCCATATAAATTTGGCATCTAGGGTGGCTGTGCCTTTGAATATTATTTTTTTTTATAGGGAGAGCCTTCAAGTTTAACGTGTGCTTTTGAATTGGTCTTTGGAACTCTTTTTTTGTATTTTCCTTTTTTTTTGCCAATTCAGCGGCTGAAGGTGATTTTTGATGTGGGTTTTGACTCATCCAACTTTTGTTTGACATCTACAAATTGGGACGGTGGATGATTCAATGGGAATCCCTCTGTATTTAAGCTACTTAGAGAAGGAGGCGGAGGAAGAGGAGAAGGATTCCTGGCGCATTAGTTTGCACCAGAGGAGGACAATGCCCACCGACTGCTTCCCTCCAAACCACAGGTAAACTCTAGGACAGGTACAACTGTGAATGGCTGTCAAGGTCATTCCAGCTTGGCACGGGGACATCAGCAGAATGAGACAATCTGCAGTGCTCAAATGTATCAAGCAGGTGACTAATGCAATATTTCCAGAGCGAGCAACTGTACTTGTTTCCCCAGCGAAAACCAGCAACAGCATAAGAAGGCAATGATTTTTTTTTCTCCAAGTAGCAGGATTCCTAAAGCCCAGGACATTATTGATTGCACCCATGAGCACAACATGCTCTTCTGCACAAAAACTGCACATTCATGAACTACAATCAATCAATCAATGAGTAGCAGCAAAAAATAAGTCAACACAGCCCAACTCAGTAATGGAAGCTCAAGAAAGTACTCCTGATCGAGGACCAGGACCCGACAGGGGACTAGGCTTCTGCAGTAAAATGTTTTCCAAGGATTTACAACACTGTATAGACAACTCTTTCAGTTCAGAATAAGTATTTTATTCTGAACTGTTACATTTTTATGAGCTTTTTACTTTATTACTTACAGGGTTATATTTGCAGATAGCTGAAAAATCAAGATGGTGGTTCAACCTGAGTTCGCAAAATGATTTGAACAATTTGACTGGTCAGTCTCTGTAACTTGCCAGCTTGGGGTTGGTAAATTTGAAAATAAAATTGAGTCATTTGGTTGCACGCTTTTCTACTGCCTACTTGCTCCTCGACAACTGATTCAAAATTTTTCTGATCGTCAGCTGTGGCTCAGTGGGTAGCACACTCGCCTCTGAGGCATGAAGGTTGTGGGTTCAAGTCCCACTCCAGAAACATGAGCACATAAATCTAAGCTAACACTCCAGTGCAGTGCTGAGGGAGTGCTGCACTGTCGGAGGTGCCGTCTTTCAGATGAGACACTAAATCGAGGCCCCATCTGCTCTCTCAGGTGGACGCAAAAGATCTCATGGCACTATTTCGAAGAAGAGCAGAGGAGTTACCCCGGTGTCCTGGCCAATATTTATCCCTCAATCAACATCACAAAAAAAAACCAGATTATCTGGTCATTATCACATTGCTGTTTGTGGGAGCTTGCTGTGCACAAATTGTTTCCCACATTACAACAGTGACAACACTTCAAAAGTACTTCATTGGCTGTAAAGCGCTTTGAGACGTCTGGTGGCCGTGAAAGGCACTATATAAATGTAAGTCTTTCTTTTTTTCTTTTTATTCACATTTAATCAATCGTATATTTAATTGGTAACTTAACTGATAAGTATGCTTTTTTAGCTAATCACTAATTTTTGCCCAATGGGCTAGTGGCATTTTGAGGCGGGACAAAGCGAGGTCTGATGCCCTGAACTGTGACACTTTACAGGTGTGATGACCCTGAGATCACACTTTCAGATGTGACATCTTTGATGGCATGACAAACCAGGCCTTTAATTTTCTATAATATCATTTTCTATGTGTATGATGTTTAACAATCCTGCAATCCCACTGGTGAGCTTTACTAAGTATGAGTGTGGGTTGGAGAATTGGCACCTGAGTTTTGTAGGCCTATCTCCAACATGCTCTCCCATCAAACCAAGCTCCCGTATAAGAGAGCAGGATTCCTCAACTGATTTAATTGGCTATATCTTCAGCTGAGTCAAAAATCAAGATAGCAGCTGGGAAACACTTTGAAGAATGGAATTGAGTGATGTAATTGGTTTAAATTGAGGCGTTTCAATTGGTTATTTTTCTGCTGATTTACATTCAATCAATCAGTATGATCGAGTTGCTTATCTGAGCCAGTTAGCAAAGTGTGTCACTTAATTTTTGTCTTACTATGGACACATTTAATGTGTGATATGCTATGGTAGATTTTAAGCTTTGCCTATGGACGGTAAACTGTTAGAGGATCGGCTGCCCATTACACACCCTGTTGGCTTTTCCTTCCATTGACTTCAATAGAAAGGATATTTGGGTGGGGTGTATAACGGGCGACCAATCTCCAGCCTTTAGGTTTCCTCCCGACAAGTGAAGGTTAAAATCCACCCTGCTATATGAAAGACTTAATTATACAGGTAAGTAAGAAGAATGGATTATGGCCAAAGGAGGGTAAGTAACAAATTGGGTCATATTTACCAAGCTCATGAGAACACCATCCTGTCTCAGCGCTGTGTATACATAGACAGCAATAATCCCAAATCTTGAGCACTAGAATATGAGGCAACTTTGCTCTTATTGAGCTCTTTGCAGCAACAGTTTGATCCAATCAAACAATGGTAGGGTTGGTGTCAACAGTTAAACATGTTAAATCATTTGAACAGGAGGGTTGGACTTAAAGTAAGTAATTCCTTTTTTTCCAAGTATTTTCAACTTGCTGCTTCTCACAGCAACTATGCAGGAGACTGTTAGAATCCACTTATCTTTGCTGAAACAGCAATTTCTTTTCCCTAAACTTTTTTATTATGGTTCTCAAAAATGTACCTTCACAATTTGTGAAGCTATTATACATATGGGTGTACATTCAGGTATATATTTTAACAAGCCATTGTATTATTAAGGGCAAATTCATATATAAAATGTATGAGGTCATTGTATATCTAGATGTACAATCACACACACTTTCTAAGAAAGAAAGAAAGAAAGAATTTATATAGCGCCTTTCACAACCTCAGGATGTCCCAAAGGCTTTGGAACCGTAAGGTAGGAAACGTGGCAGCCAATTTGTGCACAGCAAGGTCCCACAAACAGCAATGTGATGATGATCAGATAATCTGTTTTAGTGATGTTAGTTGAGGGATGAATATTGGCCAGAACACCGGGAATAACTCCCCTGCTCTTCTTTGAATAGTGCCATGGGATCTTTTGCATCCACCCGAGAGATCAGACGGGGCCTCGGTTTAACGTCTCATCCAATAGACGGATATTCCATACATAGTTTATGAAGTCATTGTGCATCCTGACTGCATGGTGTATCACTACCTCACTTGCACTAGAGGCAATGTGGGTTGGGAGACCAAGGCAGCTGGGTTCTATGGTTGGGGATGGTGGAGAGGGGTCCTGAATGTTGGCGGCCATGTTGGTTGGAATTGGAACCTTTAATAGCTAGTGAATGTGTTGCTGAACTGAGGGGGGTAGTCTGAGTTGACTGCGTCTCTTAAGAACAGGCCCCCAGACTGCCTGGTATTTCTCCAATTCCAGAGGCCAAACATCCTGCATTCCAACTGGAGATGTCCCACATGCGTTTCAGCCGCACGTTTGTTGTGGATGGGGCAGCACTCTGCCCGAGAGGAGGGATGCATCTTTCTGCAGCTAGTAGTGAGCGTTACGCCAACCTGCTCGTTGCAGGGGGCTCTTTCCTCAGGTGAGCAAGCACTAATCTGGGACCTCCGAGATCATGAGACTGATGATCTCTTAGGAATCTCCTGGACTGCTGTCCAGAATGGCTGGATGCGGGAGTATGACCAGAATACAGTATGTAACATAAAATTCTGTTAAAATGTTACCTTTACATTGTGAAAGGTTGTGTAGATGGATATTTACAAAATCTATTGATACTCAACCTGTTGTTAGCATGAAACAATGGAATTTCAATTTTCTACACAATGCGGACATTCAAGTTGGGAATCCAGAAACAATGCCTAAATATCAAATGTATTTGCAGGTTCTGTTCCGTCAAGGCTTTTTCAGAACTTGAGGAGTACTTGCAGGCTTCATCACTTTCTCATCACTCACAGTGCAAGGGAATAGCGAGTTTACAAATATCACGCTATGTACCCGACCTCGTATGATCTCCCCAATACGTCAGGCTCTACTTAACGACATATTTGAAATGAAAACACAAAGGGGTCGATTTTAACCCCTGGCGGGTGAGCAGTAAAAATACGAGTGTGATACCTACCTGCTCGAAACTTGACTCTTTCCCACCACCTCCGATACTAACTTGCAGGGTGCTGCAGGCAGATAAGGCGGCCACCTAAAGAAGGCAGGGGCCTCATGAATTTATGCAAATCGGTGTCCTATTCCGCCAATAGGAATCCCACGGGGCTTGAGTGGGGAAGTTGCTGCCACTTTCCCGCCAAGCTGAAGCAGGTCGGTAGTTGGTGAGAAGGACGATGGTCCACCAGGTAACTCAAAAAAGGTCCTTTGTCAGGCCAGGAGGGGCAGACGTACCCCTCCGAGCCCTGCAAGGGTAGTCGTGGTCTCTCTGGTCCCCTGATCACCCGCGAGACCCTCCCGAAACCCTCCCCCCACCACTGGCCTGCAGGCCAATGGGTGACCAAGTGCTGGCCCACCTTCCCCTGCAGCAGCTGCTCTGCACCCTCGTGGACCGGCAGCTTTTAGATGAGGCCCAGCAGTTAAAATTGCAGTGGCCTCTTGCTGCCTCTGCCGGGCGGGAAATTAACTCACGCCGGAAACCCGCTCCCAGTTAAAAGCCATCCTAAAATGTCAGGAATGCAGAGTGAACTGATCGAGTGTCTCTATTCACAATGTGGACCTATTTTTCTCTTGTCAAATGCTGATGGACTTGCTGTTTATTTCCAGCACTCCCCTGCTTTTAATTTGTATTTATAGCTTTTGTTTTCTTTTTAAGACCTTATATAATTTTCAAAGTATGACACTGTAAAATCTTACATTCTACAAACACCTTATTCATCTATTTTACATGATTTCCTCTTTTAAAGCTGAAAAAGCTATTGATCTGTTCCATGAATTGACTTGCCTATATAAACCAGCCACATAAATACTGTGGCAACATGAGCCGGTCAGAGACTAGGTATTCTGCAGCGAGTGTCTCACCTCCTGACTCCCCAAAGCCTTTCCACCATCTACAAGGCACAAGTAAGGAGTGTGATGGAATACTCTCCACTTGCCTGGATGAGTGCAGCTCCAACAACACTCAAGAAGCTCGACACCATCCAAGACAAAGCAGCCCGCTTGATTGGCACCCCATCCACCACCTTAAACATTCACTCCCTGCACCACGGGCGTACCGTGGCTGCAATGTGTACCATCTACAAGATGCACTGCAGCAACTCGCTGTTATGTTCATAAATAAATAGACGTTTTCATTATGAACAGCTAGCTTGAGCTAGTCATTTATTCAGCCATGTGGACTAGTGTACAGGCATCCATCTTGACTGCTGCCTTGTGGGTAGCCCCCTAATAAACATACAGCTCCACCTAGTGTACCATTCTAGAATAACATGTTACTGATCATTACATCCCCCTTCCTTAGAGGTTAAACAAAATCAATATCAATCAATATCAATCAATCATAACGACATAAACATCTTCACAACAGTCAACACATTTTCAAAGCTTTACTTTATGAACTCTAAGCTTTTCATTCTTTTATTATAGTTTTCTTTGTGCTCAAAGATTAAGTCTATCAGGCTTTTTTCCTTCACGTGTGGATCTTCTCAGCACAGGTAAGTCTGATGTGTTTGCATGAGAGCCTGTATGTGTGTTTGTTGTTAGATTGTTCTAGTGGTGAGTGACAAGATTCGCATTGCGGCATTGTCATTGATTTGCTCTTGGATAGTTTCTTGTGTTTTCAGGAGGGAACGGCGGTTCCTCCTGAGAATCTGTCCTTCCTCAGTTCTAACAGTGTATGACCTTGGTCCTACTTCCTCAAGAACTGTAGCTTTCCTGTTCCATGCATCTGGATCCTGAATCCTGACAACATCATCCCTTGTCAATGGTTTCAGAGTTTTGGATGACTTGTCATAGTGTGATTTCTGTTTCAGCTTTAACAGTTGAAGTCTCTGTCTCAGTTCCTTACTCTGCTTTTCTTTTGCACAGCAGGGTAGCGTGGTGCGCAACTTGTGACCCATTAGGAGTTCAGCAGGTGAAGAACCACAGTCTAAAGGGGAGGCTCGGTAGCTCAGCAGGGCGAGATAAGGATCAGACTTGTTTTCTGTCGCTTTCTTCAGTAGCTGTTTGAGAACTTGAACACCTTTCTCTGCCTTACCATTCAACTGAGCATACAGAGGACTGGATGTGATGTGTTGAAAGTCATAATGTGCTGCAAACTGTTGCCACTCCTTACAGTTGAAGCACGGACCATTGTCGCTAACGGCAATCCTGGGAATTCCATGTCTGGTGAAGATGGATTTAACATGCATTATGACACTGCTTGCTGATGTGCTTGAGAGCAGTGCCATCTCAGGATAGTTAGAATAGTAGTCAATCACTAATAGATAGTCTTTACCATTTAAATGAAAAAGGTCCATACCAACCTTTTGCCATGGTGCTGTTGGTAAGTCAGCTACTATCATTGGTTCCTTTGCTTGTTTGTTTTGGTGTTTCTGACATGTCTCACATATGCCTATCATGTTCTCAATGTCCTTTTTTATGCCAGGCCAATAAACAGTGTCTCTTGCTCTCCTTTTGCATTTTTCAATTCCGAGGTGTCCCTCATGAATCCTTTTGAGCATATCTCGACGTAGAGCCTGTGGAATGACTATTCTGTTCTGTTTTAGTAATAGTCCACTTGCGACACTCAACTCTGACCTGATGTGATAGTACTTTGGACAGGAACCTTTTGGCCAACCATGATGAATGTTCTCTATTACTGTTTGTAACACTGTATCTTTTACTGTTTCTTTTGCTATTTGCTTTGATTTTCTGTCTGACACGGGCAGCGCAGCAGTGACCATACTCACATGAACATCCACGTCTTCCTCAGTAGAGCTCACGTGACTCATTGTGGGTGCTCGGGATAGTGCATCTGCTAACACTATGTATTTGCCTGGTGTGTAGATCAGTTCAAAGTCATATCTTTGCAGCTTCATCATGAGTCGTTGAATCCTTGGAAACATCTCATTCAGGTTTTTTTTAATGATGGCAACCAGTGGGCAGTGGTCTGTCTCAACTGTGAAGGTGGGAAGTCCATATATGTAGCCATGGAACTTTTCTAGTCCAACTACCAAGCCTAGACATTCCTTTTCAATCTGGGCGTATCGACACTCAGAATCAGTCATAGACCTAGAGGCATAGGCAACAGGCTTCCAATCTTCACCCTCTGCTTGTAGCAAGACCGCGCCTAGGCCATCTTTTGATGCATCCGTTGAGACTTTCATTCTCTTTGTTGGGTCAAAGAAGGTGAGTACAGGTGTGGTTGTCAGCACTGTTTTGAGGTTCATCCACTTTTGTTCATGTCTTTCTGTCCATGCGAACTCATTTGTTTTATGTAGCAGGTCTCGCAGACAGGCTGTCTTGGCTGACAAGTTAGGAATGAACTTTCCGATGAAGTTTATCATCCCCATGATGCGTAGCACTCCTTTTTTGTCAGTGGGTCAGGGCATGTTGAGTATGGCGTTTACTTTTTCCATATCTGGCTCTATTCCTTTACCAGATAGATTATCTCCTAGGAAAGTGACTTCCTGGACGCCAAACTGACACTTGGCTTTGTTGAGCTTCAGTCCATTCCGGCATATGCTCTGTAGCACTTTAGTCAGCTTCTCATTGTGTTCTTTCAGTGTGGAGCCCCAGATGATGATGTCATCAACATAGACCCGAACTCCTTCCAGACCTTCAATTAAGTGTTCCATCGCTCTATGAAAGATTTCAGATGCAGATATTATCCCGAAAGGCATTCTGAGGAAACAATACCTGCCAAATGGCGTGTTGAAGGTACAGTATTTGGTGCTCTCTTCATCCAGTTTTAGTTGCCAAAATCCTTGTGAGGCATCGAGCTTTGTGAAGTACCTGGCACCTAACATTTCACTGGTGATTTCTTCTCGCTTGGAAATCTGGTAGTGTTCACGTTTTAAGTTTGCATTTAAGTCCTTTGGATCCATGCATACTCTTAGATCATTGTTCTTTTTCTTTACACATACCGTGGAGTTAACCCAGTCTGTTGGCTCTTTGACTTTCCTGATGACTCCTAGGCCTAGAAATTCAGTATAGCCAGTTTTGGGGCGGTAAAGTCAGGCGGGCGCTAAAGTTTGCGCCCGGCGCAAAGTCGAGGGCACTTCGCCGATATTCAGTAGCTTCACCCTAAGAGGTTGCTGGAGCGCTAAAACTGCCGATGCACGACTATCTTTAGGCGCTAAGCCGGCGGTGCTGAGGGATAGCGCCGAGGCCGGGCGCAGCGCAGGTGCGGTCATTTCTTGATTGACAGCAGATACCGTGGCGCGGCCAGCTCTTAAAGGGGGAAGGGTCGACTTGGTCTGCTGCAACGGCCTGCACACTGCAGCCTTCCAGCTAGGCCTGAACACTGCTGGTGAGCAGAAGGAGCCATGGCAACGGTACAGAAGGCCCGTGAGCGTGCCCTGCGCTTCTCAGCCCATGACTTGAAGGTGATGGTGACGGCCTTGGAGAAGAGACAGCACATCTTGTTCCCGGACACTGGCAGGAAGCCTCCCACCAGCGTCTATAGGAAAGCCTGGAGGGAGGTCGCCCGCAGGGTGTCGGCCACCGGCGATGCCCCCAGGGACAATGTCCAATGCCGGAAGAAGTTTAATGACCTGACCAGGATTGTCAGGGTGAGTACCCTTTCCAGTCTCCTCCTCATCCTTGCATGTACACCTGACATGATGGGCAAAGGGACCTGAAAGCCCTAATGGCCAGCCCTCAGCCAGCAGCTATGGGACAGGCATGAACATCAATTGCACATTCTGCACTTTACACCATGGGAGGCAGTGCACACCGCATCAGGGCTACACACTGGCCAAGCTATTCCACCATG
This sequence comes from Somniosus microcephalus, assembly GCF_052327205.1. Classification (NCBI taxonomy): domain Eukaryota; kingdom Metazoa; phylum Chordata; class Chondrichthyes; order Squaliformes; family Somniosidae; genus Somniosus; species Somniosus microcephalus. Next base: position 24,257,136 of record NC_141009.1, read on the forward strand.
GGAGGCAGTGCACACCACATCAGGGCTACACACTGGCCAAGCTATTCCACCATGGGAGGCAGTGCACATCACATCAGGGCTACACACTGGCCAAGCTATTCCATCATGGGAGGCAGTGCACACCACATCAGGGCTACACACCGTACTTACAGGCCGTCCTTTCTCTTGCAGGCAAAACTTGCAAACAACCGAAGGCACCAGGAGGAGACCGGGGGAGGCCGCCCCCAGATCCAGGAGCTCACTCCCCTGGAGGAGCGCGTGAGTCACCTCATGGGAGCCCGGGTGATTGGGCCCATCGCCTGTGGAGATGCCGACCCTCTTCTGGGCCACAATGGTAAGGACATCACCTTTTGGACCTCTCTCGTCGCACTTGCGCATCCGATCTACCTCCTTTGCCACTGTCCGACCAATGCGCTGAATGCCACCAGTCATGCCTCCCTCGCTGACGCCCTCTCCTCACTCTAAAGCTACTCTTGTGCCTTCCTGCTTTCAGCTGGTGACGAGGAGCTCCCTGAAGCTGCCAGTGACAGCCCCTCCAAAGAGGAGGAGGAGGAGGAGGAGGAGGAAGAGGAAGGCGGACCATCAGGGCAGCACTCAGGTCCGGCTGCAGATGCCGAAGTAGTGGACACGTCTTCCCTGGAGGAGAGCCTGGAGGAAGTGTCGGAGGGGAGTGGAGCTGCTGGGACCAGTGGCGTCCAGCAACCCAGGAGGGCTGCGGTTGGTCCGCGGCCTTCCCCCCAGAGGGGGGAAGGATCGGAGGGGAGTGCAGTTGCTGGGCCCAGTCGCCGCCGGCAACGTGGCAAGGGTCGGCCAGCTCGGCCCCCTGCTCCCCAGCGGGTGAGTCCGGACTCCAGTCCGGACACGTTCAACTCAGAGAAGGTGCGCCACCTCGATCAAATGGCCCAGGATTCGGATCGCCGGCACACCGCGCTGATGGGGGTAGTGGCATGGATGCCTGAGGCGATCGAGTCCCTGGCTAGTAGTGTGCGCGAGTTCGGGGCCTCACATGCCGCGAGTGGCCGGCTGATCAGTGATGCCGTCCAGACAGTGGCTGCTCTGTTGCGGTCGCAGACCAGCGCAACAGGGGCACTCACTGCTGCCACACGTGCTGCGTCAGCCAGGCATCGCCTGGACACCCGCCGCGCTGCAGCAGCACAGCGGGCTGCCCTTCGGCAGATTGGTGCGCATGCTGCAGTGCGGGCCCGGGCGAGTGCCAAAGTGCCACATCACCAGCCAGCGCCTCCCATCCGCCAGATTGCACACATTCCTCCAGCCGTCCCCGCCACTCCCCCAGTGGAGCCTCAATGGCAAGCGGCTGCGAATGATGTTGGCCAGGCACAGCTGCGCCAATCACCAGCCGGCCCCTCGAGGGCCAAACCCTGTCTAGGCCGCCCCCCAAGGGCATCTGCCGGAAGGACATCGGACCCTCAGGAGCCTTCCCCCAGCCTCGCAGCAGCCACTGGGCAGAGCTTGCGGAGGAGCAGCAGGCCGGGCAGGGGCCCCAAAAGGCTCAACAAGGTCTCAGCCTCACGGCCCAATAAGTAGACGGTGTGGCCAAGTGTTATTTTATATGGCGATGCCTATGTTTCTTTTGGGGATGGTTGTTTTGTTTCTGGGGATGTTTTTTGGGTTAAGGCCGAGGATGAAGGCCATTTTTGTCCAAATGTTCAGTTATTCCTCCCCAGGTTGTGGGAGTGAATCATTTGATGTACTGTTTTTTGGGGCCGTTGAATGTTTCTGGGTTTCATGTGGGAAGGGGTTTCATTTGTCTAAAATAAAGATTTCTCTTTATTCAGAGAGTCTCCATGTTTGTTGTTGTAAGTGTTTGTTGCCTTCGCCGGCTGAGGGCTTGCGGAGCGGCTGCATTCATGTTCCTTCATGGCCACAAGGCATTCCCTGACAGGGGGCTTAGAAGTGGCGTTCAATAAGCCGCCGACGGACGGCCCTTGGACCTTCTCGCTCCCTCCTGGGATGGTACTCCTCCTCCTCCTGCTCCTCCTCCTCATGCTCCTCCTGCTCCTCCTCCTGAGGTGGTGGTCCAACGTGAGGTGGCAGTGCCTGAGTCCTGCGGAGAGCCAGGTTGTGCAGCATGCAGCAAACAACGACGAATTGGGAGTCTCGGTCCGGCGAATACTGCAGAGATCCGCTGGAACGATCCAGGCAGCGGAACCGCTGCTTGAGGACGCCAATCGTTTGCTCGATTATGTTCCTGCTCGCTTGATGACTCTCGTTGTATGCCTCTTCAGCAGGGGTCCTGGGTGCGCGGAGCGGGGTCATGAGCCAGGTACACAAAGGATAGCCTTTGTCCCCGAGAAGCCATCCTCTTGGGGGAGGCTGTGCCTCGAACATGTCACGCACAGTTGTCTGCCGCAGGATAAAGGCATCGTGGCTGCTGCCTGGAAAGCGGGCATTGACAGCTAGGATGCGCTGCTTGTGGTCACACACCAGCTGCACATTGAGGGAATGGTAGCCCTTCCGGTTGCGGTAATCCTCGGCATGCTCCACAGGTGCCCGCAAAGCCACATACGTACAGTCAATGGCGCCCTGCACCAAGGGGAAGGCCGCAAATCTTGCAAATCCCAGTGCACGCTGATGCTGCCTCTCCAGGGCCATGGGGAAGGAGATGAATTGGCGTCTCCTTCTGAAAAGGGCATCGGTCACCTGGCAGATGCAGCAATGCACGGCGAACTGGGATATGTTAGCAATGTCCCCAGCAGCGGATTGGAAGGAGCCGGTGGCATAGAAGTTCAAGGCCACCGTCACTTTCGCGTCCACCGACAGAGACGTCCTGCTGCTGAGCTTTGGATGCAGATCTCTGCGAAGCAGATGGCAGATCTCTGCAACCACCTCCTTTCGGAATCTCAGCCTTTTTACACATCGCGCGCCACTCATGTTGAGGTAGGAGCGCTGCTGGCGGTATGCCCTGACTGGGTAAGGCCTATGTTGCCGACGCCTGTTGCCCCCTCTGCGTTTAGCCAGGGCTGCCCCTCTCACCCCGCGTCTGCGAGTCCTACGGACATGACGCTGAAACTCAGCGTTGGCACCCCATGCAGCCCCCATAATATGCTGCCAAACAGTCAAATATCCAAGAGGCCACTTGCAACGCTTTGGCCTGAAGCCAAAAATACCTGAGCTAGTTTTGGCCCAAACCAGAAAGCTCTCTTCCTTGGTCTCTCTCCAGAAATCCGTTGCACAAGAGTGTTTGCCGCAAAATGACTGCCCTTTATAGTGCAGGGTAAGTGCCCTTTAATTTGCGCTCCCCGGGGCCCGCGTCGGCTCTGTTGCGTTCCACTAAACAAGCGTTCGGGCCGCCGGCCGCACAATGGGGCGGTCCCACTGAAGCTCTGGATCGGGGCGCGCAAAGGGCGTTGCACGAGGATATGACGTCATTTTCTGCGCACGCAGGTGAGCGCGCGCTAAGACTTTGTGCCGGCGCTAAATGTCTACTTAATTTGGGGCGAGGCGCAGATCGCGCTGCGCCCGGACGCTACACGCATAGCGCCCGAAATTCACTTCTCTTAAGGCGCTAACGGCTGGCGTAACCAACTGAATTTCTAGGCCCTAGTGTGGTCATTCTGTCCAGTTCTTTCTTGAGCCGGTCACACAGGGGTGCTGGAACTCTCCGTGGAGCATGTACCACTGGCTGAGCATCCTCCTTTAGCTGGATCTTGTAAGTGAATGGTCGAACTCCAAATCCTTTGAACACATCCTGGAAATTACTCACTATAGAATCCACCGAGTCATCTGTTCTGCTTATGGCACAGTTTATACGGTAGACTCTCTTGACCAGTTCTAAGTCCTCACAAGCTTTGTCACCTACTAGTGAATCAAGTCCTTCAGCCACAACAGAAAACATGAGATGATGCACTTTGTCTTTGACTGTCACTTTGAGTGTGCATACACCTAAGCTATCTATTTTCTGTCCATTATAGTTCTTCAGTAGTACTGACTTTTTCTGTATTTTGGGCTTTTCTTTCATATTTTTAATGTCACTCATACTGATTAAGTTTGCTTTTGCCCCAGTGTCTAGTTTCAATGTAACTAATGCTCCATTTACCTGCAGTGGCATCATCCATTTGTCCTCTTTTACTGCATTAACTTTATGTTCAGCATTGTCCATTCCTTGAGGGCTGCACATTTTCTGTATCCTTTTCGATATTGTCACATGACACCATTCCTACAAAAAATGTCTCACTTAAACCAGTGTCCTCAATCACATCGACTTGTTGCCCTTTCTTTGTTTTTACTTTTGAAAAGCATTGTTTGGCAAAGTGATTCTTTCCATTACATTTTGTGCACATTTTCCCAAACGCTGGGCATTGTCTTGACTGTTGCTGGTAACAACAGCGTTTACAATTAAAAATTCCATCCTTTGATTGCTTTGCATTTCTGTTCTGCCCATGTTTCTTCCCCTCGTAGGACACAGCACTGACAGCAGCACAGTCACTCATTACAGTCGCATCATTATTAATTTCACTGAAAGTCTTTGCATGCTGCTGAGCTAGCTCACTGGCATGGCATATTTTCACAGCATCCTCCAATGTTAGTTCGGTTTCTCTCAACAAACGTTCCCTGACCTTTTTATCATGAATACCAAACACAATCTAAGCACGAATCATGGATGATTTCAGTTCAGAGAAATTACATGTCTGTGCTTTCAGTTTCAGATCGGTCACAAAGCTATCAAAAGTCTAATTTTGCTGCTGTGTCCGTGAACGGAACACGTACCTCTCATAGGTCTCGTTCTTTTTGGGAGAACAATGTGTATCAAACTTCTTTAGCACATCGTCCATTTTTTCTCTGTCCTCCTCTTGATCAAATACAAACATATTAAAAAGATCTATTGCCTGCGGGCCTGCAACCGTGAGCAGTAACGCTATTTTCCTTGCGTCTGGCATTGTACCGAACCCTATGGCAGCAATGTAGAGTTCGAATTGTTGTTTGAAAGTCCGCCAATTGCAGTCGACATTCCCCGTGAGTTTCAAACCCTCCGGTGGCTTCAAATTCTCCATGTCGCGTTTCACAATATTCAGTAGATATTACCAATCCTGGTACCATGTTATGTTCATAAATAAATAGACGTTTTCATTATGAACAGCTAGCTTGAGCTAGTCATTTATTCAGCCATGTGGACTAGTGTACAGGCATCCATCTTGACTGCTGCCTTGTGGGTAGCCCCCTACTAAACATACAGCTCTACCTTGTGTACCATTCTAGAATGACATGTTACTGATCATTACACTCGCCAAGGCTTCTTCGGCAGCACCTCCCAAACCCGCGACTTCTTCCACCTAGAAGGACAAGGGCAGCAGTCGCATGGGAACACCACCACCTCCAAGTTCCCCTCCAAGTCATACACCATCCTGACTTGGAAATATAACGCTGATCTTTCATCGTTGCTGGGTCAAAATCCTGGAACTCCCTACCTAACAGCACTGTGGGAGTACCTTCACCACACGGACTGCAGTGGTTCAAGAAAGCGGCTCACCACCACCTTCTCAAGGGCAATTAGGGATGGGTAATAAATGCTGGCCTTGCCAGCGACACCCACATCCCATAAACAAATTAAAAAAAAATCAGACATGGGATACTAACAGCAACAGGACTGTATTCACAGAAAATTCTCTTACCATTTCTACCAGCCTGGAATGCTCTTCCTGTAACCAATTTCCAACTGTCTGCACGCACTCTCCTTCTATGAACATTTACTCAGCACTCCGCACCCCCACTTGCCTTTTCCTACTTTACTCATTGATGACTTATAGCCTTAGCCCGATAACTTGATAACTCTATAGAACAGGGCGAGTTTTACCTTGTGCCTGTCGACAATGGGTGACAAAAATGAACAATGTTTCACTCACCAGCGCGAACATCCATGCTGAGCATCAAATTTGCCCAAAGTTTAATTCTACTAAGTCAAATTTTTGCAAAGAGACTTGTAAAATGTATATTTTCCAGTAATTAATGTTTGTACACTTGGCACCCCATATTTGTTGGTCAATATCTTTTACTGGTTAATATTCATTGTCTGATTCATTATTGCATGATTTTACTTGCAAATTTGATCTATCGATCAGGAGATTTTACTCATACAATAGCAAAATACTGCAGATGCTGGAAATCCGAAATAACAACAGAAAACACTGGAAAAACTCAGCAGGCCAGGGCAACATCTGTGGAGAGAGAAAAACAGAGTTAACGTTTCAGGTCGAAGACCTTTCGTCAGAACTGGAAAAAAGCGGGAAATGGAAAGCAAGTTTAGGGGCTGGGAAAAGGGGGAGAGGATGAAAGAACAAAAGGGAAGGTCAGTGATAGGATAGAAAGCAGGAGAGATTAAGAGACATTAAGAGATAGTACTCTCTTGTTTTAAGAAGTTAATAGCTCCTGACTTGTAACTGGCTCAGTGGGGAGACGTTTCCGAATTCCTTGGCGAGTGCTTTTGAAGTTCTGTGCTGGTAATGACAGGCTTTCAAACAGAGCTGGATGCAGTTTTATTCTGTTGCGGCAGGAGGGGATAGCAATCATTGGTATTTATAGGAATGGATAGAGGTCCCTGGTTAGTATAATTAGCGAGTAATTGCTATGTCCATTGTTGAGGGCTTGGGCCCTCAATTAGAGTTATGTTTCTGTAATGCCAGTGGAGTAAGAATCAGATGCGACCTCAAGATCTTCCAAAATAACTGTAATTGGTTTTCAAGCATTGCTTTATTTATTATATAATACCGTCACACTGACGCTCAGTCTATGGATTGTAAATGCAACTTGAATCCCTGTCAGGGTCCAACTTTGACACTGCAGTGAAGTGTGGTAATAAAAACAGTAAATGCTGGAACTACTCAGCAGGTCAGGCAGCATCCGTGAAGAGAGAAACAAAGTTCAGGTCGATGAGCTTACGTCAGAAGTGTACTAAGGAGGTTGTCACACTCTGCTTCAGCCTGGGCACCCAATTTACAATCCAAGTTTAGCATTGGTGCAAAACAATTTTGGATTTGCACTGACTTGTATAGTGTGACTGCACCAAAGGCCACAGATCAGTCCACAACCATTCCAGTCTGGAACCAAAACTGTCAACAGAGATCTGCTTGCTGAGATGCATTGTATTTTTATATCTGCATGATGATGATGGAGGCTTTGCTGTAACCAGGTCCACCTAGTGGTCAGTCTGAGAACGAACAAACTCATCAAAACCACTTTCCTGCCTCTCAAAGGAGGACTGCGCTGAGCTTTATTTCATCATTGTGTGTTGTACCTTCTTCCCTCTGGAGAATATTTTTTTTTTGTGAATGTGGTTAGAGCTGCTACAATCATCTGTGACTCAGCTGGTTCCTGTTTGCTGTAGATTAGTTGTAGCGACAGGCGTAACAGTGAGCCCATCACATTCATTACTGCCCGTGAAGCATAGTCTGGCTGCTGGTGGGCAGGAATGTGCAACCAAAGCCAGCTGGGCTCACCCGACATCAGGAATGGTTCCCTCAGCAACCGAGTTGGCCTGGCAGCTTGCTCGAAACTCATTTTAAAATGTGTAATTTGCAGATTGTTGGCGGTAGAATCACAGTATTAGCAATTCTACCGGAAACTACACCAGTTGAAGAGCACTGATCCTTTCAGGGTTTCTATTAGGAACCATTAGATGAGTTAATTCTAGATAGGATTATTCCTTCCAATACAATCCACTGTTTGGAAAGTGGAAGGGAAAACTGCGAATTGAATTTCTGTTATTCGTTGAGATGATTTAAATCATCAATTATCGCAAAACTTAGGTTGGAGTCTTCATAGGATGGGGACAGGTACCTTATAATCCATAGAAGATCTTGAATGAGAAATTTTCCTATATTTTTTCAAATGATTCCCCTTAATTTCTCTGCCTCCCATAGGATTTAGTCTGTAGCAGAATTGTGTTAGGATGTAGAAATAGAGACTTCAGGATTCATAATATTTTGGATAGAGGTCAAAAAAAACGAAGGCCTAAAATAGTTCTATAATATCGTAGAATCTTTGCACAGCACGGATATTATTTGCCAAGCAGCAGATAGGTGTCAGACACTGGGATAGTCTATAATAGGAAACATTGAGCTGAAGTCTTGTTTACTTTAAGCCCCAGGCTTTAATCTGAGATCAATATATAAATTTACATCGCTGCACCATTGGCGGCCGTGCCTTCAGCTCCGTAGACCGTAAGCTCTGGAATTCCCTCCCTAAACCTCTCCACCTTTCTACCTCTCTCCTCCTTTAAGACGGCTCCTTAAAACCTACCTCTTTGACCAAGCTTTTGGTCACCTGTCCTCATGGTCACCCTTTGGTCACCTTTATGTGGCTTGCTGTCAGATTTTTTTGGTAACAGTCCTGTGAAGCGCCTTGGGATGTTTTACTACATTAAAGGTGCTATATAAATGCTAGTTGTTGCTGTTATATAGGCAGATAGAGGGCAGCTGCTCTGTTTACACTGCTGGTTCTGTGTATGTGCTTATTTGCAGCTGCTACATGAAGCATAAACCAGACAGCATACACCTGCATACAAAGCGAAAAATAAATGTTGTTCATTAATATATCTATCACACGAGTGGCAACATCTGCTGCTTCCCCAAACATGCAGGTCACCATTGTGGTTTTCATTCCTACTATCGCTCAACCTAATACCTTGGGTAGAACAAAGAATAGACCGAATAGTGCAAATATAGCACGGACCAAGGCAAGTTAGTGGGGAAAAAGAGAGGCAGTCACAAATCAGGTGAGAGTTTACAAATTTTGGAATCCATTCTAGTCTGAAAATTACAGGACAGATGAATTTCTTTGGGCTGGATTTTCATTGAGTCATCGGGTAGGAGGCGGGACTACAACTTTTGGGGTTGTAGTCCTGCCTCCATCGAGTTCTAGCCAACCCACGCGATTTTGATTTGATTGACCTTGTTAACAGGCAGTTAATTGGCACTAATCCCCTTCCTGCCTCGGGGAGGCGGGTCCCAGTGCGGGGCGGGTACCCGCCTCCTTTGAAACTGGCATGGAGGCGGGTTGGGGGCAGGATGGGTTCGTGCCCCCCGATTTTGGGATTTTAAACCCCCACACGCCTCCAATCCCGACTCCACGACCCAATGAAAATCCAGCCCTTTGTGTCCAAACCAACTCCGAAAGTACAATGCCACAAGTTTACACTTGCAGCCTGATTTTGGTAGATATTTTTCTGACTTGATCTCTGGTTGCCATTGAAAATGGAGTAAGTGAGAGGTTACAGACAGGACTGATAGAAACTGAAGTCTAGTTATGTTTGTGGTTTCAATGGGAATGACTAACCCGTCTTCTGGTTCTAATTTACACTGGGGCCAGTTCGGTTGCCTGCAGTTGTAATTTTATAAGGCACTAGTGGATCATCTGCAGAGTTGCTCGTGGTAAATTAGAAGATATGAGGGCCGATTTTAATTACGCCTGCCCCGCGGTTTGTGGCAGCCCAGCAATAGCATTAGGCCAATTAGCCCCCCATTTACGTCGGCCCTCCGGCCGCTGCCACCTTGGGTAGGGTCCTGAGATGGGCACCCGGAGTGCTCGCCTGTTTCAGGCGGGAGGTCCACTTGTAAGAGGCCAATGTCATGCACAGAACCCTGATTGCAATTTTCAGGTACAAATGGGCAGGAGTGCTGCCCCTGGGCCCACAGGTAAGTTGGGGCTGCTGCCACCCTGTCTGACACCTCCGCCAGGATTGCCAATGTTTGGGGGGATCAAATTCTACAGCTCTATTTTTTCTGTGAAAATAGTAAATCGATACCCTTGATAATTATTATATACTCTGTGGAAAGAACGACTGTTGGAGACACTGCATGTTAAACGGCGAGCAAATAAGAGAATATTTTGAAGGATTCTTGCATCGCTGCAGTATCATGTTGATCAACATTAAGCAACGTAAGCATATGAATTTTTACACTGCCGTCTCTGTTAAATTAAGCCTGGTCTATATGGTCTGTGAACCCTGGCTAATTTTAAACTGCAACTTTGAACATTTTGCAGATGCTCCTCAATAAAAACAATGTCTGACATAGACTGTTAGTGCGACAGATTTCCAACACCACAAAGAAAGGAAACAATTGCCTAATAACAGCTGGGCCAAACTAAAAATAACTCCTCCTGCCACATGGTTACATTAGACGTTCTTGACAAACCAGAATGAGCAAGGCCCAGTCTATTCTATATTTACCAGCATTATTATGTTGATGGCTCTGTACGACACCTTCAGCTTGAATAAGTGCAAGCAATCCTCAGGATTGGGAGCAGTTGCAAAAATAAATGTTGCATCATTAATCCATAACCAAGCACTTCATGTGGATAGTTCATTTGTTTGTTTAATAGTTGTAGTGGGATAAAAAAAAATAACTGATATATCTTCTATGCCACATAAATGTAGGAAATCAATGAAAATGTCTGGCCTACATTAGTAAATGCACTCTATGGCCACAATTTTGCCGGCGCTCAGAGGGCGGGTTCGGAGGCGGGTCTGCTGTCAAAATCGAAATGATTGACAGCGGGTTGGGAACCCGCTCCGAACCCGCCTCCATGTAAGTTTCCAAAGTGTCGGGTCTGCGATTTCAGAACAGACCCGACATCAAGCGGCAGGGGAAGCATTTAAGCTGATTAAATGCTGGTTTAACGCTTGTTAACGACTATTTTACCAGCCTATTTCTATTTTACCACTTTTTTCACGAGGTACCCGTCGTTCGGAGATTTCGTCCGGTAAGTAGGTCGGGTTCACTATGTCTCCCCATTGCTGTGAATAGGTGACAGCTGCAAAAGTGGTATGAAAGCTACCATTTCACAGCTGGTCCCTTTCCATTGTCAGAAGCTTGAGCTTTCAGGACTTGGAAGACACTTTTGAGCTGTATGCAGTTTGGAAGTGCTTGGAGTAAACTTTCTCTCCACTGTCACCTCCTTGGAGCAAGCTCTCTCACCATTGACAGATCGCTTCTGTCATCTCAACTTCAGCTGCCATCTATTCCAGCAACATCGGTGCCCTTGAAAAAAATCTCACCTTGGTCCTCTGAATCCCTCCACGATCAGCCCCAACACCAACATCACCAGGCACACCAACAACAATACCAGCCTTCTCCGCCATCGCCTGATGCTGCACAGGACACGGGCCATCAGCACCTGACAACATTGCAGCCTGGGAGGCCAGCGATGGCATCACCATGGCCAGATTTACTTCACTTGATGCTGTACACCCTGGCTGCCACATGAAATTTCACATGAACATTGGTTAAACCACCCAGGTGCCTACCCTTGTGTGTTGTTAGTTGGTATGATTGGATTAGGATGAGGGTGAATGTGAGTGGTGGCTAATGAGATGGGAAAGTGATGATGTAGATAGAGAGGGATGAGTGGAGCTGCAAGGTAAGTTGGTGTGAGTAAAGATGTGCAAGAGTAGGGTAGGGAAGGAAGAGTGATGGGGATGTAATGAGTGGCACAGCAGGATGAGGTTGAGTGTGGCTTGGCAGTAACGTTTTGTGATCTATTGAGATCATTGAAAGGTTTGCGCCACTACAGCCTGATCCTCCTGAAGAAATCCCTGCTTGTACCCTCTGGCTGCGTTGATCTCCTGGGGAAGTCTCTTCCGTCTATGGGAAGGGAAGAGAACCTCCCTGCGTGCTGTGACTCCCTCCATAAGCATATGGAGGGAGTCATGGGAGAGCCTGGGTGTAGTGCTTGTCAGTGTTTGCAGCACCTCACTGCTGTAGAACACTGACAGCGCATCTGTCAAGATCAATTTGGACATGGTCCCTTTAAGGAAACCGGCTGATGACGCGTCATCAAATGACGTCATCAGACCCGCTTCCTATTAATTGGCCGGGAACCTCGCAGGGTGGGCTTAACAAGCCCCATCAACGAAAAATCGCTTGGGGAGTGCGGGCTGCAGTAGGCAGCGGGCTGGGACCGCGACACCGACCCCGGCTGCCCCGGACTCGCCTCGGCTGGCGAAATCGTGGTCTATGTACACCCACCATGCTGCGATTTCAAATGAGGGTTTCCAATTCTGCAGGGCCGCATTAAGTCTTGGAGAGGACAAGTCTTAGAGTAAAGGAGCTTGTTGTGTGTAATATGCTGCATTCAGCAATAGTGTTGCAGCAAGGGCTCAGGCATAGGTTCTGTTTTTTTATTACTTCCATCAGAATTTTCCTCTCCTCCCGCCAGGAGTACAGAGTGAGTATCAGACTTTTCCTTCATGGCCACAAATTCCACTCTCTGAACGTTCGGAGAGGTTGGTGCAGCAGTAGAATGGCAATACAGGCAAATGCTGCTCTTCCAGACTAGAAGCAGATTTCTCTTGTGGTGCAGATTTTACCCGGTGACCCTGCCTAATCCTAACTGTGGCAAGCAGACTACTCTTTAAAATTGGCTTTGGTTTTTAAAGTAACCAACATATTCAATGAAAACCTGTAATAAGCTGCATACACTTCGGTTTCAGAAACAAAATTGTACAGAGAATGCAAACTAAATGTGGTCGCCATGGGTCTTTACTCTGCATCTCTGGAACCAAGAATGAGAAGAATTCACAAGTAAATGTTGAAACAGAATAATGTTGAAAATATGACATTCATAACAGGAAGTAGAATGTACTATGGGAACACTAGATCAAGGGAATATTGATAGTTTTGTTTTGTTACTTTACTGAATTTTCTACCCTTCTTTCCTGACCATTGAGGTGTATACTGGGGTATGGTTCCACAGGCTTTGGCTGCCCTCTAGCATCTCACAGCAGCGGGCATTCTTCATGTGTGAACGTTGACAGTGAGTGTTAGCAGGTTATTCGACTGTGGGGCAGGGGGGCATCGCAGACGAGCTCAAACTTGCCCTGTCCTGCCTTGGCCTGACGTTCACACACACACACTTTCCAGCTGTGGCAATGGACGGTGGTTAGGAGTGGGAACCAGAACTGTTTCCTTTAAAAAAAATTTTGGTAACACTTGGATCCCACAGCTTTTCAGAAGTTTCCACCCCCGGGGCCACTCACTCAATTAGATGCTTTATTTCTCCCTGATGAGTGAGTGGCCAAGGAACGCTGTATGGTCCCAGTGACAAGGTCACTGATGGCAGGAGTTAGAGTTACTGTCAGAAAAGATAAACAACTTTCAGCTTCCCTGATGTGTGAGCCTCTCACGTGTCAGTTGAGGAGAGATGGCATTTCTTTCCAAATACGCATTAGGGAAATTGAAGTGTTGGTTGCCTCTGGGTGTGGACCCTACATAATGAAGCATTTGCCTTAACCGGAACCGTGCTGGGTCTGATTTTATCCAAATTTTTGAACTGCAGTGAACCACAATATTGACTACCCTAACAATCATAATAATTCCACTTACCATGATAATCGTCAGATCTGCCAATATTTATGTCAATCTGGGAAATCTGTCTACGTCTCAGCTTTCAACAGCTCAAGGATGCAACTGTCACCTCGTCTAAAGTCATCTGCAATTCCCCACACATAACTTGCTAACAGCCTGAGTGCATGCATTCTGTAGAATAACTGAAATACTCCACTTACAAAGTATCTAGAGACTCTTTAAATATTAAAATTGCAGAACTATTCTTTTAACAGATGATCTTCTTAAAACATGCTGTCGTATCATGATATATCAAAAAATGACACTCAAAATGATTATTGTGGTAACTTTTATACCATTTCAGCTCCAAGCAAAATGGATTCATGTATGTGTTCCACACTTAACCACTTGGCTACTGACTTTGAGGCAATTCCATTTCTCCCCCCATATGTTTGTACTTAAATTATTCCTAAACCCTTCATATATATGTTTTAAATTTGGGATACAACAGTAATTGTAGATTCAAAACCAAGACACAAAATGGTGGATGGTTTTTTGACAGGCTTGTACAGTATAATGTTTCTCAGACCTAAAGTTGACTCTGTGGGCACATATTGATCATACAGACTCTAACGGCATTGTCTAACCATTGGAGAGCTGCCCACAGATTCAAGAGAAATGTAATCTACTCTCTCTAAGTCAGTGTTCTGCCACTTATTTGTAACTTTTCTGTTCCAGTGTCTCAACATTGCTTACTGTTTTCCATTTAAATGAGTCTCATGGCTGCAGACATGCACACAGACATAGTGTACAAAGCCTTTACCAGTAGTCCTTAAGAGCTTAATGATTTTTAAAAAAAAGTTCCTGCGAGATTCGTTTTCCTTTAGCTTCCTCTATCTCAATCAATGTCTCTTAGAACCAAGCTGAACCTGAAACATTTACTTTAAAGGGTAGATCAAGCAGCACTAGCAATTTTATGATTCAAACTGTAGAATTCAATGCTGTTCTCAATATATTTATTTGCACCTCATACATCAAGATTTTTTTGGCAGATGGTTCTTCATATTTCTCCTAGTAGCTGGGTTACTAAACTGGTATATCTGATACTGTGTCCTGAAATTCAGAATTATTGCCATCTGCAGTCCTGCTTTCAGACAGATCCAAATATTATTAATTGTAGCAAAGCTGCCCAGTATGCGAGTAGTTAAAGTACTTGCCTAATGTTTCTCATCTCTGGGGCTGTGAGCTCTCTTTGACGCTCAATTCCGCCAGTCAACACATTGCAGGGATTTAATCAGTTCTCGGAGGAGCCACTAGTTGGCGGGCCTCCCTCAGGAGCCGCGCATTCCCTCCTCAAGGGGGAAAGACTGGCGTGTTCCCTTTGGGCAAAGTGCACCTCCTGGCAATTGAATGCAGCCCAGAATTGATGATGATACTCGTGGGAAGAGGCCTGTTGGCTGAAGAAGCATGGGGAACGAGAAGGGGGATCAAAAAGTCTGGAGAAAAAAAATAAATGATAAGAAAAGGTATACTGTTAGCAATGTGCATCATCCCTTCTGTAAAGAACAAAAAAACATAAAACCAAAACTGCTGGAAACACTCAGCCCGTCAGGCAGCATCTGTGGAGAATGAAACTTGAGGTTAACATTTCAGGTCGATCAGCCACATTTGGTCGGGGGCAAGTGGCTCCCGTTATTTTAACTGCTGGTTTCCGCCAGCCAGGGCCAGTTAAAATCGGGCCCAGGATGCTTGCTTTTTGTGAGTCGCTGAGGATAAATTCCGTTGAACAAATATGGCCAGCCAGCTGATTCTCCTTTTCAAGAATCAGCAATCTCCGAGGCCTGAGGATCACGTTGTGTGTGAAGAGAATCTGCATCGCCGTAGCCACCAGCTGACACCCAAAGTGCTTTGTCTGTCTTTTAACAGACGTGTTAAAATGAACTTTTGTCTGTGCAACTTGCAGCGTTTTAATAACACAGGGAACGGGCAGAAACAGAACCTGATAAATACGTAGGCAGTTTTTCTGCTCTCGTGACTCGCTGCTGTCATTACTATTAAATGTGAGGTGTTGAGTTTCTGAAAAAAAGTGTGAAGTATGCTGAAAATATTCAAGTAATTAACATACTGGTGGTGATAAAAAAAAGCTCACAACCGAGCTTAAACTTGGGACTTTTGCCAACACAGCCTTTTCTTTGTAAAACTTACCATGCCAGAAAAATGTGTACATTCATCAAGCTGATTAATGAACTGGAATTCATATTAATGTTAATAATAATATAATAAGGGTAGGCAACAACAGGAACTCATTAGAGGAGTTATGAAAGAGCGGAGGATATACACCGGGTGGGTGCCACAGGACGAGGGTTGCCAGCTCTGGTTGGATGTATTCCTGGAGGTTCCATCACATGACCTCCAACCGCCCCCACCCCCACCATCAGTCTCCGTAAAGATCCATTCTCGTGGCGCACCACCTTCCCACGTCACGTGGAAAGCAAACAGGCTCTTCGCTACCCAATGGATGATTCTCGACTGTCGGTCAAACAGCCTTTTTTCCCCTCTCCAATATTTTTATAACTAACAAACAAAAGTGTTCCAAGAAAATAGGGGCGAGGGGGGAAATCCACACCAATTTTGCAATGCCACGCTCATTTTTCTCAGCAGTGCCTAGGAGATTCATTTTCAAGTCCTACGCAATCTTGGAGGGTTGGCATCCCGACTGAGGGCTCAGTACTGGGGCTGCCGGTGTTTCTACTCGGTATAAATTACCTAGACTCAGAAACTCAATGCAAAGTGGTCAGATTGGCAGATGATACTAAACTCGGAGGGGCAGTGGAACCGGTGTAGGCAGCTCAGAAGTCATAGAATGAGTTGGACAAGATACATAAGTGGGCAGAACAATCGCAGACGAAAGTGAATGCAGACAAACGGGAAGTGCTACACAGAGGAAGAAAAGTGAGACGACACACGAAATCCACGAATGCTGTCGAAATTGCCAAGGATAAAGCTGAATGAGACCGAGGAGTTTTAGTAGACTTGATGCTAAACATGTCCACTGGTGCAAAACAGCAATCAACAAAGCCAAGTGGATGGTAAACTACAACAACAACAACTTGAATTTATATAGTGCCTTTAAATTAGTAAACCATCCCAAGGCATTTCACAGGAGCGTTATTAGACAAAACTTGACACCGAGCCGCCTAAGAAGATATTAGGACTGGTGACCAAAAGCTTGCTCAAAGAGATAGGTTTTAAGGAGCGTCTTAAAAGAGGAAAGAGAGGCGGAGAGGTTTAGGGAGGGAATTCCAGAGCTTAGGGCTGAGGCAACAGAAGGCACGGCCGGCAACATGCAAGTTCTTTTTATCGACAAAACAAAAGAATACAAGTCAGAGGAGGAAATGATCGAACTTTACCGTGCTTTAGTCAGACCGCACCTTGAATCCAGTTCTGGTTGCCAAGAAACATGCGAGATGTTCAAGCACTAAAGGCAATACAGAGAAGAGGCTAATCCCCAGTGTCAGGGCAATGAGTTACCAGAAATGACTGGAGCAACTTGGGCTTTTCAGTCTGGAAAGGAGGCATCTGAGAGGTGATCTCATAGAGGTCTACAGGATTGCTAAGGGCATAGAAAAAGTTAACCTGAAATATTACTTTAAATTTACTGCAGGAATAGATCTAGGGGAGACAGGTTCGAACTGGAGAAGGGTACATTAAAGCATAAAAAGAGCAATTTTAGCCTTTGCTTATAGTCAGTGAATTTGTTGGCATAATACCATTGAAAAAATACCTGGGCCGGAATTTTCATTACCTGGGCGGGTCGGGTGTGGGTGGTCGGCGTGGGGAGTTGGGACCCTGACCTTCTTTTCCTCCCGCTCCTCAGATCGACTTTCCCCTAATGGCTCCTATTAAGGCAGGCCTGCACGTTTCCCGGCCCTATTAAATGGTGCGGGTCTGATGACTTCATCAATGACTCGTTTCCAGCCAGGATATTTGAAGGAGCCCTGGCCACATTGCATTTGAAGGTTCATCTAGGAAAGTGCAGGCAGTACATTTCAGCATCTGCTCACTGCTCAGCCTTGCACACATACCTTCACAGAGGCAGAGGGCTGCACCCAGGTTTTCCGATGATTTTTGGAGGGAGTCGGAGCACGCAGTGAGGTCCTCTTCCCTTCTGATGGATGGAAGAGACCTTCCCAGGAGACATAAAGAGCCTGGCTGGATATAGCAGAGGAGGTGAGCAGCAGGGATGTGGCGAGGCGGACCTGGGTGCAGTGCCAGAAACGCTTCAATGATCTCATGAGATCAGGAAAGGTGAGTGCAAAGCCACACTCACCTTCATCCTGCTGTGCCTCTCATCACATCTCCATCACTCTACCTTCCCAAACCTACTCCTGCACATCATTACTCACACCAACATACCTTGCACGTCCACCCATCCCTCTTTCTCTGTCTACATACTCACATCCCCATCTGACTAACCACTGCTCACACTCACCCTCATCCTAATGCACTCATACCAACTAACACCACACAAGGAGGCCATTTGGCATTGGCACTTTGGCATCACACTCTCTTCTCTCATAGTCACCTTCTAAAGATGTAACACACACATTCCTTACATTCCTGCCATCGCTGTCACTCAACTTTTCCTTTTTCCCTCCTTGCAGGGGAAGAGAGCCCAGAATAATGGAGAGGGAGAACCGGAGGTGGCCCTTCATCATTCGCCATGTTGACATCAGCAGAGGAGGTGGCCCTGGAGGTCTCCGGAGTTACGGAGCAGCTGGCGGTGGGAGACAGAGAGAGGGGGCCTCTCAGCAACCCGGTGACAGAATTATAGCACATACAGCCACGTGGCATACAGAAGTCATTCATATGGGGACTGATGTCAGCAGCCAGTGAATGTTCATCATGTGCATAATGGTATCGTTACCCCTTCTTAATATCACATTTCTAAATCAACTCTTTACTCTCCCACAGGGTCCATCAAGAGCCCCGCCCCCCCCCCGCCCCACTGTCCAGGCAGAAGAAGAAGATGACTCCTCAGACGAGCCTCCAGCCTCTGAGGGTGCACCGTCACCAGACATAAGCGCACCCAGCACCAGCGCAGATACGCACACCTCGGTGGGTCCTACATGAGATAGAGTAGTGTTGTCACCTGGTGTCTCACAAGTCACAAGTGAGCAAGAGGAGATGGTGGAGACAGGGATAGCGGTGGAGACTCCACGCCGGAGGGCGCAGGATGCTCCCAATTCTGTTCAATTGCATGCAGACGCTCGGCCTCGGGGGCCATTGAGAAAGAGGACAATCTTGGGGGTGCAGGAGGCTCTGACAGGTTTTGTAGCTGTGATGCCTGCAAGTGTGCAGAAAATGGAGGAGTCCATCTCCAACATGAGCACCACTGTGTCGCAGGCGATGGTGACTGTAGGCTCTTCCATGGAAAGGATGGCCACCTGCATGGAGTAGCTGATGTGCCAGTCACATGAGCACATGCTATCTATGGAGGACAGATGGCAGTGGCTCATAGACCTCCTCTCTAGGAGGGATGTCAAAGTAGACTTGGGTCCTCATGGCCCCACTAATGTGCAGCAAGGTGCTCTCCAGCTCCTTGCTAGCAGGGAAGTGCGGGTGGCCCATGAGAGGGATGATGGTGGGAGGGGACATGGAAGTGGGGGCTCCTCTCAAAGCGCTCACACTTCTCCCCCATTGCCTCCCCCTCAGTCAGAGCCCCAGATGCCTCCTAGGATCACGATGGCTGAGTCTGCTCCTGCACAGTCGCAGGACGAGCAGACTTTGGCGGAGCCATCACAGGCTCCAAAACCCAGAGGACATCTGCCAAAAGCGTCTATGCAGTTGCAGCAGGGAAGTGAGCAGCCTGCCTCTACTTCTGCCGAGGCCACAGGGGTTGCACCTCGTAGAAGCACACGTAAAAGAAAACTGATATAGAAGTAGATGCACAAGGGTAAGCACATGGGTGTTTAAAGAAGTGCTTTTGTTAAGGTTCCGTTACTGTTATGTCACAGATAAAACTATTTATTTTCACCACTTTCCGGTCATGTCCATTTTTGTCTGCTACTTTGGAAGTGGCTTAGTGAGTTGGAGTGAATGGTGAGACATAACGTTACCTCCAGCAATGGGGGTCAGTATGAAAGGAATGGCTTGGTCATTGTAGGGATGCTTTATGGTGTTGTTGGGTGAGGGGGAAAATGGCACAGCATATGGCAGCCATATGGGTGTAATGCAGGAAGTTAAGTAAATCTGGCCATGATGAGGCCATCCCTGGCCTCCCGGGCAGCAATGTGCTCGGGTGCTGCTGGCTTCTGGACCTCAGGTTCCTCCTGCTCCTCCTCCTCATCTTCCAGCTGATGCTCATCCTCCTCCTTCTTCTCCTCTGAAGAGGCTGTGCGCTCTGCGCCTTGCTCCTCATGCAGCGCTAATCCTCGTTGCGATGCTATTGTGTGCAGCACACAGCAGACGACGACGCTTCTGGAGCCCCTGGCGAGTGTGTACCGAAGGGCTCCTCCAGATCTGTCAAGGCATCTGAAGTGCATTTTGAGCATGCCTATTGTCTGCTCCATGACACATCTGGTGGGCATGTGGCTTTCATTATAGCGCTCCTCGGCCTCAGTACTTGGCCTCCTCAAGGGTGTCATGAGCCACGTCTTCAGTGAATAGCCCTTGTCTCCGAGCAGCCAGCCGGAAAGTGTGTTTGGCGGTGCGAAGAGCTGAGGGAGGGTGGACTGGCGCAGCATGAAAGAGTCACGACAGCTGCCAGGGATCCTGGCGCACACATGCATGATGATCTTTCTATGGTTGCAGATGAGCTGCACATCGAGGGAGTGGAAACCTTTGCGGTTGACAAACCCTCCTGGGTGACAATGGGGTGCCCTGATGGCCACATGCCCTGCACCTGTGGGAAGTCAGCCACAGCTGCAAAGCCGCGTGCCCGCTCAGTGGCAAAGCTTCATCAGTGGCAAAGTTGATGTCAATGACTGACTTGTTAAACAGGGCATCTGTGACCTGTGTGATGCATCTGTGGGCGGCCGACAGCGAGATGCCACAAATGTCTGCTGCAGATCCCTGGAAGGAGCCTGAGGCGAAGAGGTTGAGGACGCTGGTGACTTTGACAGCCACTGGTAAGGCGTGTTCATCAGGTCCTCTGGGCTGCAGGTCTGGTTCCAGTACGCTGCAAATGTCTGCGACTATCTAGCGCGATCACCTGAGCCTCCTTTGGCACTGCTGCTCAGTCATGTTGAGGAAGCTCATCCTCTGCTTGTATACCCTGTGTTGGGGGTATCGCCTCCACCGCAGTGCAGCCCTGCACGGATGTCCTCTGTCCTGTGGAGCATCAGGTCATTGAGGAGAAGGTTGGTGGCGTTGGTGTGCCTGCTGCTGCTGGTGTTGGGCCTCATCATGGTCTGATTCTGGGGACCACGGTGAGACAGTATAAAAGGCACCCATGCTGATGTAATAGATGGCAGGTCAAGTAGAGATCAGGGAAGCAATCTGTCAATGGTGATAGGTAGTAGCAATGAGGTAAGAGCGGCTTCCAAATTTGCAGAAAAGAATTGCAAACTGTAGACACCTAAATCTGTGCTCAAAATGCACTCAACAAGAGCCTTTCTCTTTGGAATGTAAGCAGATGTCATGTGGCAGTATTTATTGTGCTTTCCATGCTGTGCAGTAATGATCTCGATCAATGGCCACTGAGCTTCCGCCTCAGCTTGACAGACGTGGTTCTCGAGCCGTGTGATTCCCGTGGTCATGCAGTGAAATTCAAAAGGCCTGGTTAAAAACATGGTTAAGGGCCTAACAACAAGGCAATAATGATCTAAATTACGTCGCCCGCCTCTGCCATTCGGGTCCGCGCCGCGCTGGCAAACGCACCCGAGTTAAAGGCGCGAGGAGGCGGGATGACGGCGGGTTCCTGATGCGCTCTGATTTATTCTGACTTTTACTCCCGACCCACCTCCAATCCCGCATGCACGGCAGCATGAAAATTCCAGCCTTAATCTCTCAGGGCCTTATTAACCTTTACTCATCCCCCACTAAAAATCTAATGAGCCTTTGCCCTAAATTGAGTAAAAAATGTAAAAAAATCATGTCCAGCCATCATCCCAAATAGTAGTCATTGCCACAGCAGGTTCTGTGTATTGAAGATGAATTATTGGCAAAAGTAAGGTACCTTTCAACTCCCAATCCTCATCAGAATAGATCCTCAAATTTCCAACTGTAATCATAAAGTATTCTTCAATTCCTAACCCTAACCATAAAATATGCATCAGGTATCTGCAGGTATCCTTCACTTCCTAAAAGTGATCTTTCCATTTCCTACCCTGGTCAAATAACATGAGAAATGTATTACTTTCAAGTGGAGTACTGTATCTGTATTGTAAATTCCAAGCTGTACATTCCTGGCTCAGTATATAGCATAATTTCTTTAAAAAAAATGAAGACTGCCATTAAAAATAAGTGCGAAGTACAATTTCTATTATGAAGATGTCGAAGCCTCATGTTTCCGTCACCACCTCTGATTGTGACATTGTGTTATATGAGCAGCTTTAGCTACTGCGAGCTGTTAATGTAAGAGAATTGCCTGCCTTGCAGGCTGACAAGGGGGCAGTAACCTCTGCAGTAGGAGCAATACAAGTTTAAAAGTATTTCACTGTAACAGACTCAAAGAAATTGCATTCCATTTTACAGTAAATAGACCAATCCTACAGCCATATATATTGATCAAAATGTATTCCGAGATCAGAAAAGTTTTACAATTTTAAACACAACACGTTCAAGAGTCTAACCACCCGCCCCTTGACATTCAATGGCATGACCATCACTGAATCCCCCACCATCAACACCCTGGGGGTCACCATTAATCAGAAACTTAACTGAACCAGCCACATAAATACTGTGGCAACAAGAGCAGGTCAGAGGCTAGGTATTCTGCGGCGAGTGTCTCACCTCCTGACTCCCCAAAGCCTTTCCACCATCTACAAGGCACAAGTCAGGAGTATGATGGAATACTCTCCACTTGCCTAGCTGAGTGCAACTCCAACACTCAAGAAGCTCGACACCATCCAGGACAAAGCAGCCCGCTTGATTGGCAACCCATCCACCCCTCCACTCCCTCTACCACTGGCGTACCATGGCTGCAGTGTGTACCATCTACAAGATGCACTGCAGCAACTCGCCAAGGCTTCTTCAGCAGCACCTCCCAAACCAGCGACCTCTTCCACCTAGAAGGACAAGGGCAGCAGGCGCATGGAAACACCACCACCTCCAAGTTCCCCTCCAAGCCACACACCATCCTGACTTAGAAGTATATCGCCGATCTTTCATGGGTCAAAATCCTGGAACTCACTACCTAACAGCACTGTGGGAGTACCCTCACCACATGGACTGCAGCTGTTCAAGAAGGCGGCTCACCACCACCTTCTCAAGGGCAATTAGGGATGGGTAATAAATGCTGGCCTTGCCAGCAACGCCCACATCCCATGAACGAATTAAAAAAAATAACAGGCTTAACATCTGTTAACATCCGTAGAAATCAGCACCACCTTCATATGAAGTTTTATTCCACCACAATTATGTATTCTAGTTCTGAGATAGATTAGTACTCCAAGCCATTAACTATTTAGCAGTACTCATCCATAATACCTAATGGGAGTGGATTTCACGCTGCAAGTATAGCCTTAGTTGAATGAGAAGTTGTTGGCCCAATGTTCCAATTGGAGGACAATGCTATGGTGGTTAATGTGCATGAAATGGACATTTAAAAACATTTTCATTTGAAAAAATGAAGCAATTAAAAGCATCAGGCCAATTTTCTAAAAGATTTGCATCAGGGCACCCCAGTTTTAAATTTATTCATCTGTCTCCTCATGGAGGATTTGGAAGTGCAAAGTATTTTCAGTTGGGTGATTGCAAATTTTCCCTAGACTGACAGTGGGAAGAAACACAATCGTTTACCAACAAGTCAGGTGATATCACAATTCATTTGCATCTCCTCTTTCACCCCCATCTTCAGTGTCTATGTTTTTCTTCACAATTCATATTCTAGTATGAAAGTGCCTTATGATGATTTTGATTTCTCCCAGATAAACCTCATGAGGTAGTAAACAGGAGAACAATGGCCCAGAAATTCGGGTCGGGGGCTTCCCGCGGGTGCAAGCCTCCGACCTGCACTTAGCTAGCGCGCCGGCCGTTGTGCTGTGGGCCCGCGTGGGATTCCGATCCTGGGCCTGCTCCAACTGCCGGTGCACAGTGCTTGCGCAGTTAGTTCGAAGCGTCCCCTGGGATCACGTGGGCCATGGAGAGCCAATGGTAGCAGGGAATGCTTCATTCATAAGTTTGACAGGAAGAGCTGTCAAACCTACAAATACTATAAGCCCCAAAACATCACTAAAACTTCAAATAAATTTTTCTAAAAATCACTTTTTAAAATAACTATAAATTACATGAAATAACTATTTTAAACAATAATTTAAATTTTTGAAAAAATTAATTACATTTTCTAACGGGGCTAAAAATAAACTTACCTTTCTTTAAAGTATTTAAAAATAATAAACCTGTGGAAAAAATGTTTTACTTTTAATTAATTCACCACTTACCTTGTTAAAAGCAGGCCTTGCGCCTGCTTTTTAAAAGTGTAACTGCTGGAGACTTACCCTCCCGGAGAAACCTGCAAAAAAAACGTAAGTTCGATGCGCACACGCTGCCTCTCCGGCGCACGCGTTCCCCCCACCTGTCAACCCCTTCTTTCAGGGGAACAGAAGTGCCGGTTTTCCACGCATGCGCAGTGCATGCACGAAACCGGCACTTTCGTTGGGCCTACGCGCGAGTACCCAGTGTGTACTCACGCGTTGTGACCCGAATTTCTGGGCCAAATAATTGTTCAGGCATTTTTTAGGCCAGGAGTATACCACATGGTGTGATTACTTTAACGCACGGGCCATTTCCCTAGTTTAGGATGTACGTTGCCTTTTACTGGTCCAGTAAAGGTACTACTCACAGTGATGTCCTGGGCACCGGGTATACTGTCTTTAGATGATATTTCATAGACACAGTTCTTCTGTTTTGATAGGCAATCAACAAATGGTTTCATAGACCAGAACGATGATATGACCTGAAAACTTGAGTTATGGAGAAACCAACCAGAAATGCCATTGGCCCTGGGTCTCCACATGAGGAATGCCAACTGGGCATGTAAAGAGGATTTCACAGGTCCTGTGGAAGAGGCAATAACTGCTGTGCAGGAGTATGACACCGGTGAGGTTCTCACCGTTTTACACAGCCAGGAGTCAAATGCCAGCTGTGGCAATTGTCTAACCATATCTTCTGTACCACTGGCATTCGGCTAATACCAACTATCCATGCCTAGAGGTTTTACATTTAAATGTACCAGTTGAGCAATCGGTGTATTGCTTTGAAGAGCAAGTCCTTACAGCAGCTTTTCCCATCAGAAGCGGAAAACCAAATAGAAGTGTTATACTTTAGCTGGATTTCCAAAAGTTCTGGAAATGATAGCCTGCACACATGTATGCCCTTGAGCAACTTCAGAGTGAGAACATTTACCATACCAGGAAAAATAAAATCATAATTAATATAGAGCAGCTGTCACGACTGTTGGTCCTCAGGCTGCTGCTGGTAACTTTGTGCTTCAGTGCTGTCACAGCAGTTATTGCCTCTTCCACAGGACCTGTGAACTCCTCCCTTCATTCGCAGTTGGCATTCCTCATGTTGAGATCCATGGCCAATGGCATTTCTGGTTGTTTTTTTTTCCATAACCCGTTTTCAGGTCATATCGTTCTGGTCTATGAAACCCTTGCTTACTATGGACACAGTATTTATCCTTAGTCTGTGAAATGGCCCTCGCACCAATACATCAAACTTCCGTAAGCAAGCTGCCTTACCCAAGTGGCCGTTCTTCTTTGTGAGCCCAGACAGCAAGTGCTGGCAGGTTATTGGACCATGCAATGTTGTCTGGAGGGTGGGGGGGGAATACCGGGAAGTGCTAGAGGGGATGAGGATGGAATGTCGGGGAGTGCTGGAGGGGGTGAGGGAGGAATGTTGGGGAGTGCTGGAGGGGGTGAGGGAGGAATGTCGGGGAGTGTTAGAGCAGGTGAGGGAGGAATGTCGGGGAGTGCTGGAGGGGATGAGGGAGGAATGTCGGGGCGTGCTGGAGGGGGTGAGGGAGGAATGTCAGGGAGTGTTAGAGGGGGTGAGGGAGGAATGTCGGGGAGTGTTAGAGTGGGTGAGGGAGGAATGTCGGGGAGTGCTGGAGGGGGTGAGGGAGGAATGTCGGGGAGTGCTGGAGGGGATGAGGGAGGAATGTCGGGGAGTGCTGGAGGGGATGAGGGAGGAATGTCAGGGAGTGCTGGAGGGGATGGAGTGCTGGAGGGGATGAGGGAGGAATGTTGGGGAGTGCTGGAGGGGATGATGGAGGAATGTTGGGGAGTGCTGGAGGGGATGAGGGAGGAATGTCGAGAGACATGAATCTGTCATTCGTGTGGAAATGACTTATGAAGTAATACTGGGCGGCCTGCTGGTGGCGCTGTCCAGGGAGAGTATAAATACTCGGGCATGGGCCCAGCTTGTGCAGGACATTCTTTAACAGGAACTATTGAAGGACACAACTAGATCTCCATGTTGAAAAACAGTTGATTAAAGCCTTGTTTAATACTCAGACCAAGTGCCTCGTAGTTTTCTTACATCAATTTAATCAACTGCAACCCGCTCCACGCTCTGAGTGATTTGGGAACAGACAGCTGCGATTCAAACTGTAGAAGGGAACTTGGACGTAGTAATCAATCCATCATGGAGAAACTACTCAGACCCGCCCGTCTCGACCTGCACCTGAATTCACTTACAGCTGCTAAGGTATGGAAACACTGGTATCGTACCTTCAGCAACTTCCTTGAGGAGTGTGGTGAGAATGTTCCTAATAAGTTACGAATGATTGCCAATTATGTATCCCCTCATGTGTTTGACTTTATCGAAGATTGTGTAGACTATGACTCCGCTATCCAAACACTACAGCAACTATATGTTAAGGCCCCAAACAATTTTTGCTCGGCACCTACTGGCCACAACTCGACAACAACCCAGGGTATCACTTGACGAATTCCTTCAAGAGCTTTGCAGGCTCAGCAAAGATTGTAACCTTAAAGCTGTCTCAGCTGAGCAGTACCGGGAGGAATTCATTCATGACTCTTTTATTAACGGAATTGCTTCTCCCTTCATACGCCAGCGTCTGTTGGAGAATAAAACCCTCGGGTTACAAGCTGCCTCTAACCAGGCATATTCTCTGGACTTAGCGCAAAAAAATTCAGATGCCTATTTTTTACCATATGCACGGACTGCTGCTACTACTTTTAGTGACTCCCCTGGTAAGCCTCAGGCGGAAGCCCTCACTAATGATGACCCTACCCTAGCGGCATATTGGCAATCTAAAAAGAAGTGTTTCTTCTGTGGAGGTGCATTCCATTATAGGAAATTTTGTCCTGCTCGTAATGCAACCTGCGATCATTGCAGTAAGAAAGGTCACTTTTCTAAAGTATGCCGGTCAAGAGCCTCTACTAGTGTTGCAGCTGCTATCTATAAAACTGCTCCTCCCCCAAGAGCCACTACTAATGTTACAGCTGCTATCTATAAAACTGCTCCTCCCCCAAGAGCCACTACTAGTGTTACAGCTGTTTTTCCCCAAAGCCTATCCCATGCAGCCACGAGGGTTTCAGTAAATGGACACATTTCGAGTGCATTAATCGACTCATGTAGCTCTAACAGCTTCATCAGTGAGCGGACTGTCAGTAAGTTAAAACTGCGTATTTACCCCTCGGACAGGGAAATTGTAATGGCTCTGACGACACTGACCACCAACTCTTCCAGCTTTTGTCTTGTTGACCTTATTCTCAATGGCCGCACTTATTTTTCCACCTGGCTCGGGGTGCTCAAAAACCTATGCAGTGATGTGCTCCTGGGACAGGATTTCCAGAAACAACACAAACGACTCACGTTCAAGTTTGGAGGGTCAAAGCCGGAGCTTACTATTTCCAAGGTACCGTTTTGTGCGCTTTCGGCGGCTTCGCTCAACGAGCCCTCCTTGTTTGCCAATCTTTCCCCCCGATGTAAGCCCATAGTCACTAAATCACGACGTTTCAGCCAAGATGATCTGTCCTTTATCGAGGCAGAAATCTCTCGCCTTCTAGCTGACTGTATCATTGAGCCATGTTCATCTTCCTGGCAGGCTCAAGTCGTCGTTGTTAAAAATCCTCTGAAGCAACACAAGAAACGTCTTTGCATCGATTACTCGCAAACTATTAACCAGTATACCGACCTGGATGCCTATCCACTACCACGCATCGATGACATGGTCAATAACCTTGCCAACTACAGGGTATTTTCAACTTTTGACTTAAAGAGCGCATACCATCAAGTACCTTTAAAGGACTCTGACAAAAAGTATACGGCCTTTGAGGCCAATGGTCGGTTTTACCAGTTTTGTCACCTTCCATTTGGGGTCACCAATGGGGTGGCCATCTTTCAATTGGCAATGGACAGCCTAGTCAAACAGGAGAACTTAACGGACACTTTTCCATATATGGATAATATCACCATTGCTGGTCATGACCAGAAGGAGCATGATGCCAACCTCCAGAAATTTCTTGACGTTCTCCGTCGTCACAACTTAACCTTAAATGAGTCAATATCTGTGAAATCAGTACCATCAGTCAACATCCTTGGCTACTGGGTGGGCAATGGTGTCATCAAACCAGATCCGGAGCGACTTCATCCGCTTCAGGAGCTCCCTCCTCCTACGAATTTCGGCTCTCTTCGTCGGGCCCTCGGCATGTTTGCCTATTATGCGAAGTGGATACCCCACTTTTCCGACAAGATCCAGCCCTTGCTTCACGCGAAGTCATTTCCGTTGGACACGATGACTATTTCAGCTTTCAACCTCCTCAAGCAACAACTGGAAAAAGCCACGCTTCATTCCATCGATGAAAATCTCCCTTTCGTGGTCGAGTGCAATGCATCGGAGGTGGCGATCTCGGCTACCTTGAATCAAGGCGGTCGACCCGTTGCATTTCTGTCCAGAACTTTGCAGGGTAGCGAGCTCCATTATCCTCCTGTTGAGAAGGAGGCTACGGCTATCATCGAAGCAATATGTAAATGGAGTCATTTTCTCGCTCGTCGCCATTTCACGCTTATAACCGATCAGCACTCCGTGGCCTTTATGCTGGATAACTGGAAACACACTAAGGTCAAGAATAACAAAATACAGCTCTGGAGGATGGAATTGGCCGCCTTTGGCTACACCATACATTATCGACCCGGCAAAGAGAATGTGGCCCCGGATACCCTCACGCATGCATTCTGCTCTTCTATGTCAACTTCGACTCTTACGGATCTTCATACCGACTTGTGCCATCCTGGCATTACCCGTATGTTGCACTTTGTGTGATCTAAAAATCTCCCATTTTCTACAGAAGACGTGAGAAGAACATGCTCCACTTGTAGAATTTGCGCAGAATTAAAACTGCAATTCTTCCGTCCGTCAGTTGGCTCGCTCATACACGCTACACAGCCTATGCAGTGACTCAGCATTGACTTTAAAGGGCCATTGCCTTCCTCAACATGAAACACCTACTTGCTTACTATGGTGGACGAATATTCACGCTTTCCCTTTGCTTTCCCCTGTCCCAATATGCTTACTTCCACAGTGATTAAATGCCTCGATCAGGTCTTTTCCCTTTGCGGTATCGCCAATTTCATCCACTCTGATCGGGGTCCCTCCTTCATGCCAAGCGAACTCAAAAGTTATCTTTCCCAACGGGGAATCACCACAAGTAAAATGACACCGTATCATCCTATTGGAAATGGACAGGTTGAGAGATACAATGGCATCGTTTGGAACGCTGTTCGTCTTGCACTGAGGTCACACAACCTATCAGACCAGCAGTAGGAAACTATGCTCCCTGATGCGTTGCATTCCATCAGATCTCTTCTTTCTACATCCACCAATGTTACTCCTCACGAATGATTCTTCGGGTTCCAGCGTCGCTCCACTCATGGGATGTCCCTACCATCATGGTTGGCAGCTCCTGGCCCCGTGTTGCTCCGAAGATTCATCCGATCCTCTAAGAGTGATCCCCTCATCGATGAAATGGAACTGACGGATGTCAATCCCATGTGCGCGCACGTGCGGTACCCTGATGACCGGGAATCCACAGTGTCACTTCGGGATCTGGCTCCCTGTCCAACCGGTCCCACGGACCCAATCGATAGTGGGATCCATATTAATGGTGCTGATACCCTGCGCTCCTCTAAGGATGACGCCCTACCCAGGACATCAAGGGATCTGCCAGCTATTTCGCCAGATCAGCCCGGGGAATAGCGCACTCCCTGCGGGATGGCCACCCGAAACCAGGATGCCGGTCGGTCACCGACTACTGAGCAGGATGAAGCCAGATCTGCACCGGTGGGGACCCGCACCCAGAGCCACAATCTCCCCAGTCCCCCTCAGGTTGATCAAGGCGACATGGACTCTGCCGGCCCGCCAGTACGAACCAAGCGACACAGGGACCAAAACACGGTCTGAGGAGACGTGCCTTCCAGCCTCCAATGGAGATCCAAATGACTGCGTCAATTCTTAGTCCGATTAATTCAGTAGAAGGAAGCCGCCGGACTTCCAATCTTTCAGCCGGGAAGAATGACATGAATCTGTCATTCATGTGGAAATGACTTATGAAGTAATACTGGGCGGCCTGCTGGTGGCGCTGTCCAGGGAGAGTATAAATACTCGGGCATGTGCCCAGCTTGTGCAGGACATTCTTTAACAGGAACTAGTGAAGGGCACAACTGTAATGATCAGTAACCTGTCATTCTGGAATGGTACACTAGGTGGTGCTGTATGTATATAAGAGTGGGCTACCCATGATGCACCAGGCTACCCACAAGGCAGCAGTCAAGATGGATGCCTCTACAGATACTGTACCTAGTCCACATGTGCTCAATAAAGTGTCTAGCAAAAGTTAGCTGTTCTTAACGAAAACATGGTTCTAGGATTGGTAAGATCTGCTGAATATTGTGCAATGCGACATGGAGAATTTGAAGCCACCAGAGCGTTTGAAACTCACAGGAAATATTGACTACAATTGGCAGACTTTTAAACAACAATTCGAACTCTACATTGCTGCCATCGGGTACGGTATGAAGCCAGATGCAAGGAAAATAGCGTTGCTGCTCACGGTTGCAGGCCCACAGGCGATAGAGGTATTTAATACATTTGTATTTAATCCAGAGGAGAACAGAGGAAAATTAGACGATGTGCTAAAGAAGTTTGATACACATTGTTCTCCCAAAAAGAATGAAACCTATGAGAGGTACATCTTCTGTTCTCAGACACAGCAGCAAAATGGGACTTTTGATAGCTTTATAACTGATCTGAAACTGAAAGCACAGATATGTAATTTCTCTGAGCTGAAAGCATCCATGATTCGTGACCAGATTGTGTTTGGTATTTATGATAAAAAAGTCAGGGAACGTCTGTTGAGAGAAACCGAACTAACATTGGAAATTGCTGTGAAAATATGCCAAGCCAGCGAGCTAGCTTGAACGCACGCGAAGACTTTCAGTGAAATCAATAATGATGCGATTGTAATGAGTGATAATGCTGCTGTCGGTGCTGTGTCCTACAAGGGGAAGAAACGTGGGCAGAACAGAAATGAAAAGCAATCGGAGGATGACATTTTTAATTGTAAACGCTGTGGTTACAAACACCAGTTAAGACAATGCCCAGCGTTTGGAAAAATGTGCACAAAGTGTAATGGACAGAATCACTTTGCCAAACAATGCTTTTCAAAAGTAAAAACAAAGAAAGGGCAACAAGTTAATGTGATTGAGGACACTGATTTAAGTGAGACATGTTTTGTAGGAATGGTGTCATGTGACAATATCAAAAAGGATACAGAAAATGTGCAGCCCTCAGGAATTAACAATGCTGAACATAAAGTTAACGCAGTAAAAGAGGACAAATGGATGATCCCACTGCAGGTAAATGGAGCATTAGTTACATTGAAACTAGACACTGGGCAAAAGCAAACTTAATCAGTATGAGTGACATTAACAATATGAAAGAAAAGCCCAAAATACAGAAAAAGTCAGTACGACTGAAGGACTATAATGGACAGAAAATAGATAGCTTAGGTGTATGCAGACTTAAAGTGACAGTCAAAGACAAAGTGCATCATCTTATGTTTTCTGTTGTTGCTGAAGGACTTGATTCACTACTGGGTGACCAAGCTTGTGAGGACTTAGAACTGGTCAAGAGAGTCTACCGTATAAACTGTGCCATAAGCAGACCAGATGACTTGGTGGATTCTGTAGTGAATAATTTCCAGGATGTGTTCAAAGGATTTGGAGTTCTACCATTCACTTACAAGATCCAGCTAAAGGAGGATGCTCAGCCGGTGGTACATGCTCCATGAAGAGTTCCAGCACCCCTGCGTGACCGGCTCAAGAATGAACTGGACAGAATCAGCACACTAGGAGTCATCAGGAAAGTCGAGGAGCCAACAGACTGGGTTAACTCCATGGTATGTGTAAAGAAAAAGAACAATGATCTAAGAATATGTATGGATCCAAAGAATTTAAATGCAAACATAAAACGTGAACACTACCAGATTCCCAAGCGAGAAGAAATCACCAGTGAAATGTCAGGTGCCAGATACTTTACAAAGCTCGATGCCTCACAAGGATTTTGGCAACTAAAACTGGATGAAGAGAGCACCAAATACTGTACCTTCAACACACCATTTGGCAGGTATTGTTTCCTCAGAATGCCTTTCGGGATAATATCTGCATCTGAAATCTTTCATAGAGCGATGGAACACATAATTGAAGGTCTGGAAGGAGTTCGGGTCTATGTTGATGATATCGTCATCTGGGGCTCCACACTGAAAGAACACAATGAGAGACTGACTAAAGTGCTACAGAGCATACGCCGGAATGGACTGAAGCTCAGCAAAGCCAAGTGTCAGTTTGGCGTCCAGGAAGTCACTTTCCTAGGAGATAATCTATCTGGTAAAGGAATAGAGCCAGATATGGAAAAAGTAAATGCCATACTCAAAATGCCCTGACCCACTGACAAAAAAGGAGTGCTACGCATCATGGAGATGATAAACTTCATTGGAAAGTTCATTCCTAACTTGTCAGCCAAGACAGCCTGTCTGCGAGACCTGCTATGTAAAACAAATGAGTTCGCATGGACAGAAAGACATGAACAAGAGTGGATAAACCTCAAAACAGTGCTGACAACCACACCTGTACTCACCTTCTTTGACCCAACAAAAAGAATCAAAGTGTCAACGGATGCATCAAAAGATGGCCTAGGTGCGGTCTTGCTACAAGCAGAGGGTGAAGATTGGAAGCCTGTTGCCTATGCCTCCAGGTCTATGACTGATACTGAGTGTCGATACGCCCAGATTGAAAAGGAATGTCTAGGCTTGGTAGTTGGACTCGAAAAGTTTCATGGCTACATATATGGACTTCCCACCTTCACAGTTGAGACAGACCACAGCCCACTGGTTGCCATTATAAAAGAGAACCTGAATGAGATGTCTCCAAGGATTCAACGACTCATGATGAAGCGGCAAAGATATGACTTTGAACTGATCTGCACACCAGGCAAATACATAGTGTTAGCAGATACACTATCCCGAGCACCCACAATGAGTCATGTGAGCTCTACTGAAGAAGACGTGGATGTTCATGTGAGTATGGTCACTGCTGCGCTGCCCGTGTCAGACACAAAATCAAATCAAATAGCAGAAGAAACAGTAAAAGATACAGTATTACAAACAATAATAGAGAACATTCATCATGGTTGGCCAAAAGGTTCCTATCCAAAATATTTTCACATAAGGTCAGAATTGAGTGTCGCAAGTGGACTATTACTAAAACAGAACAGAATAGTCATTCCACAGGCTCTACGTCAAGACATGCTCAAAAGGATTCATGAGGGACACCTCGGAATTGAAAAATGCAAAAGGAGAGCAAGAGACACTGTTTATTGGCCTGGCATAAATAAGGACATTGAGAACATGATAGGTAAATGTGAGACATGTCAGAAACACCAAAACAAACAAGCAAAGGAACCAATGATAGTAGCTGACATACCAACAGTACCATGGCAATAGGTTGGTATGGACCTTTTTCATTTAAATGGTAAAGACTATCTAATAGTGATTGACTACTATTCTAACTATCCTGAGATGGCGCTGCTCTCAAGCATCACAGCAAGCAGTGTCATAATGCATGTGAAATCCATCTTCGCCAGTCATGGAATTCCCAAGATTGCCGTTAGCGACAATGGTCCGTGCTTCAACTGTAAGGAGTGGCAACAGTTTGCAGCACATTATGACTTTCAACACATCACATCCAGTCCTTTGTATGCTCAGTCGAATGGTAAGGCAGAGAAAGGTGTTCAAGTTCTCAAGCAGCTATTGAAGAAAGCGACAGAAAGCAAGTCTGATCCTTATCTCGCCCTGCTGAGCTACCGAGCCTCACCTTTAGACTTTGGTTCTTCACCTGCTGAACTCCTAATGGGTCGCAAGTTGCGTACCACGCTACCCTGCTGTGCAAAAGAAAAGCAGAGTAAGGAACTGAGACAGAGACTTCAACTGTTAAAGCTGAAACAGAAATCATACTATGGCAAGTCATCCAAAACTCTGAAACCATTGACAAGGGATGATGTTGTCAGGATTGAAGATCCAGATGCATGGAACAGGAAAGCTACAGTTCTTGAGGAAGTAGGACCAAGGTCATACACTGTTAGAACTGAGGAAGGACAGATTCTCAGGAGGAACCGCCGTTCCCTCCTAAAAACACAAGAGACTATCGAAGAGCAAATCGATGACAATGCCACAACTGAATCTTGTCACTCACCACCAGAACAATCTAACACAAATACACATACAGGCTCTCATGAAAACACATCAGACTTACCTGTGCTGAGAAGATCCACACGTGAAGTAAAAAAGCCTGATAGACTTAATCTTTGAGTACAAAGAAAACTACATTGAAAATGTATTGACTGTTGAAGATGTTTATGTTATGAATGATTGATATTGATTGATACTGATTTTGTTTAACCTCAAAGAAAGGGGGATGTAATGATCAGTAACCTGTCATTCTGGAATGGTACACTAGGTGGTGCTGTATGTATATAAGAGTGGGCTACCCACGATACACCAGGCTACCCACAAGGCAGCAGTCAAGATGGATGCCTCTACAGATACTGTACCTAGTCCACATGTGCTCAATAAAGTGTCTAGCAAAAGCTAGCTGTTCTAAATGAAAATGACTAGTTATTAATGAACATAACAACAACTAGATCTCCATGTTGAAAAACAGTTGATTAAAGCCTTGTTTAATACTCAGACCAAGTGCCTCATAGTTTTCTTACATCATCGGGAAGTACTGGAGGGAATGAGGGAAGAATGTCGGGGAGTGTTAGAGGGGATGAGAGAGGAATGTCGGGGAGTGCTGGAGGGGGTGAGGGAGGAATGTCGGGGAGTGCTGGAGGGGATGATGGAGGAATGTCGGGGAGTGTTAGAGGGGGTGAGGGAGGAATGTCGGGGAGTGTTAGAGGGGATGAGGGAGGAATGTCGGGAAGGGTTAGAGGTGATGAGGGAGGAATGTCAGGGACTGCTAGAGGGGATGAGGGAGGAATGTCAGGGAGTGCTAGTGGGGATGAGGGTGTTACAATGTAAAGGTCTAGAAACCACAACACACATCTTGGAACTGCACCACTACATCAGTAATATCATCACTCAGGCACGTCTGACCACAGAAGGGGAATTATTTCAGTCTTCTACCTGTTAGAGCACTTGGTGTAAGTCTGGAAACAGCAGCTATATAAACAGGTTATTTTAAAATATTGCTTTTTTTAATGTTTGACTGTAACATTAATTTATTTTTGATATACTGGTGCTGAGTGATTTTATACATGACTTTACTACTAATGCATTTTTGATTTACAAACTGCAATGTTTTAAAGCATCAAATGCTTTCTTTTCCTTTTTGCTGCATTGGTCTGAAACTTTAAATTGATGCCCCTGTATTTACCTCCCTCCCCACCCCCTGCTCCATTCTGTGGCTAATTTTGATTTTACAACAGACTTACATAGAGTCCCCCTAGGACCTGTATGAACAGGACACTGTGCAAGCATGAACCCGTCACCGTTAACTTCCACAACGCACCACATAGTGGCACATGGCATTGTTGCCCATTCAACAGCAGGAAAAGTAATTACAGGTGGCAGTATCATGAACGTCCCTGGTGACTGCACGGTCTAGTTCGCATGCCTTTCCTTTGCTGTCCAGCTCCACCATGTGTCAAATAATTCTACGCTGTGACAGGCCAGAGCCAGCACCGTAAGATGTGTCCATGTTCAAGTTGCAACAAACAGCACATTTTGAAGTTTACACTTTGTGAAACCCAAACATCAGAATGTTATTTTTTAAATGCATGCGCCTTTGAAACCCATCATACATCATGTGATGGCTTGGAGTGGGGCGGGGGTGAGGGTTAACACTAGAATAATGAGCTCGAACCTCAGCCCATAATCTCGGCTACCTGAGAAAGAGAGAATGGCGTGACACAGAAGTGATGTGTGACATGAATCTTGTCATTCATGTGGAAATGACTTATGAAATGATACGGGGCGGCCTGCTGGTGGCGCTGTCCAGGGAGAGTATAAATACTCGAGCATGGGCCCAGCTTGCTCAGGACATTCTTTAACAGGAACTAGTGAAGGACACAACTAGATCTCCATGTTGAAAAACAGTTGATTAAAGCCTTGTTTAATACTTAGACCAAGTGCCGAGTAGTTTTCTTACGTCAACGTGTACATACACATACGTATATGCACGCAGATGGGTCCCTGCTTAATATTTTACCTAAAATACTCTGACTAGTCAATTGTCCTTGCAGAAACTTCCTGCCTGGGGTAAATGATTCATGGGGCCTGCCAGGTTCACTGGCATACACATCTATAATGATGTTCTTGGCATCACATACATAAGAACATAAGAACATAAGAAATAGGAGCAGGAGTAGGCCAATCGGCCCCTCGAGCCTGCTCCACCATTCAATAAGACCATGGCTGATCTGATCCTAACCTCAAATCTACTATCACTCTACATCCCTCCCGAACCCATGTGATCTCCTGGGAGAGGTGAAAAACCAGATAAAAAACCCAATGGCCAATTTGGGAGAAAAAAATCTGGGAAATTCCTCTCCGACCCATCTAGGCGATCGAAACTCGTCCAGGAGATCACTGTCCCTATATTTTCTACAGTACTTACCGTCTGTAAAAGGTGATCTCCACCCCAGCCAGGAACAGGAATAGAACCATCTCCTGAAATCTAACACATAATTAGAACACAAGAAGTAGGAGCAGAACCAGGCTACACGGCCCCTGGGCCCGCTCCACTACCCACAGGGCCATGACCGTTCCGAACATAGACTCATGTCCAATTTCCTGCCCGCTCCCCGTAACCCCTAATTCCCTTTACTTCTAAGAAACTGTCTATTTCTGTTTTAAATTTATTTAATGATGTAGCTTCCACAGCTTTCTGGGGCAGCAAATTCCACAGACCTACTACCCTCTGAGTGAAGAAGTTTCTCCTCATCTCAGTTTTGAAAGAGCAGCCCCTTATTCTAAGATTATGCCCCCTAGTTCTAGTTTCACCCATCATTGGGAACATCCTCACCACATCCACCCGATCAAGCCCCTTCACAATCTTAAATGTTTCAATAAGATCGCCTCTCATTCTTCTGAACTCCAATGAGTAGAGTCGCAATCTACTCAACCTCTCCTCATATGTCCACCCCCTCATCCCTGGGATTAACCGAGTGAACCTTCTTTGTACTGACTCGAGAGCAAGTATGTATTTTCTTAAGTATGGACACCAAAACTGTATGCAGTATTCCAGGTGCGGTCTCACCAATACCTTGTACAACTGCAACAATACCTCCCTGTTTTTATATTCTATCCCCCTAGCAATAAAAGCCAACATTCCATTGGCCTTCTTGATCACTTGCTGCACCTGCATACTAACTTTTTGAGTTTCGTGCACCAGGACCCCCAGATCCCTTTGTACTACAGAACTTTCCAGTTTCTTGCCATTAAGATAATAACTTGCTCTATGATTTTTCCTGCCAAAGTGCATAACCTCACACTTTCCAGTATTGTATTCCATCTGCCAAATCTCTGCCCACTTACTTAGCCTGTCTATGTCCCTTTGCAGGTTTTTTATATCCTCCTCACTCACTACTTTCCTTCCCATCTTTGTATCATCTGCAAACTTTGATATGTTACACTCGGTCCCCTCCTCCAAATCATTAATATAGATTGTAAAGAGTTGGGGACCCAGCACTGACCCCTGCGGAACACCACTAGTTACTGATTGCCAGTCTGAGAACGAACCATTTATCCCAACTCTCTGCTTTCTGTTAGATAGCCAATCCTCCACTCCATGCCAGAATATTACCCCCAATCCCATGATTTTTTATCTTGAGCAATAATCTTTTGTGTGGCACCTTGTCAAATGCCTTTTGGAAGTCTAAATACACTACGTCCACTGGTTCCCCTTTATCCACCCTGTATGTTACTTCCTCAAAGAACTCAAGCAAATTTGTCAAACATGACTTCCCCTTCATAAAACCATGCTGACTTTGTCCTATTAAATTATGTTTATCCAAATGTCCCGTTACTGTCTCCTTAATAATGGACTCTAAAATTTTACCAACCACAGATGTTAGGCTTGCACACCCTTTTCAGGTAGACAGAAGGGGATGTGGGTTGGAGCCGATGTGTCCTCAGACATTGGGGAAAGTAAGCAATTCTAAAACTGTCTCTTTAGGAACATTGGGACGCTGATTAATGACATGAATCTTGTCATTCATGTGGAAATAACTTATGAAATGATACTGGGCGGCCTGCTGGTGGCGCTGTCCAGGGAGAGTATAAATACTCAGGCATGGGCCCAGGACATTCTTTAACAGGAACTAGTGAAGAACACAACTAGATCTCCATGTTGTAAAACAGTTGATTAAAGCCTTGTTTAATACTTAGACCAAGTGCCTAGTAGTTTTCTTACGTCAATTACGATGTAATCTCTTGAACAAAACAACTCCAGAAATTACATTTGGCATTGCTGATATCCATGGTTCCTCGGGTAGGGGTCCGAAAGAAGGCAGAGACATCGGAGAGGAATAGAGCTGTGCGGTTTCCTGGCAGTGGCAAGGTGTGTCTGTTTGAGCCAGACATCTCCAGATCCTCTGTTAAGTCAGTGCACAGGTCAGACATCTTTCAACTGATAAACTAAAATCTTCATAAATATCAATGAATAAAATCCACAGGCCTTGGATCTTTACGTGAGTGCGGGCGTTAGTTCACTGGGACCCTCTGCCGCTGACCCCACTGGACTTTCTGAGGTCAGATGGAAATTCCCTCATTTTAATCCATAGCAGGCTCATCTCAGGCTGCAAAATGCAGCAAAGGCTGCCCACTTCAAGAGACATGCCATATGTGCCCCATTGGACCTCTTTATAAAACAGTCAAAAGAAAGTTACTAGTTCCTACAATTGGTTCCAGGTCAAGTCCCAGGCCTGAACCCCTAGCTCAGCCTCATTGCAGTGGTTGAGCATGCTGACCACTGCTGTTCTGCCATGCTAGGGGTGAAGAAATCCCCAGCCTGGGACTTCCTTTCCCCCTGGCCACATCCTCTGTAATGCGGGTGACCCTGTTTAGGGTGGTCAGAAAATTCCAGGGGAGGCCGAATCCTAGAGCATCCCAAATCTCCCCTGAGACTAGAAGGCCTTCAGATTGTTGACTTCACTATGTCTGTAAATCATGAGGGTGCCTCTCTTTTCTGAACTCCAATGTACCTGGGCCACCAGCTAGCCAGCATCCATTTTGACATTGGCAGTACATGTCAAATCATGCACTCATTTTACACTTTGCATCATTATTTACAACAATCCCATCATCACCCCTTCCTGAAAAAAAAATCCCTCTTGGTCCTGCCATCCTCCCCAACTACAGTCCAACTCGGACTTAGTTCAGAGGTAGCATTCTCACCTCAGAGTTAGAAAGTCAGGGGTTACAAGCCCCACTGCAGAGGCTTGAGCACATTGTCTAGTTTGGCACTTCAGCGTAGCGATGAGGGAGTCAATGGAAATGAAAACTGGACGGTTTCTGTAACAGGCGGCTGCTTTGCAATGCCAGTTTTACCCCTGTGCAGCAATGGAAAATCTACCTTGGGAAGTTCTGCTTCTACATACGTACAAGTTGTTGTGTTGACCAGAACAAGAATTGTGCTGTTAGTTTTACATTGGTGCCATGATTACCTCCTTTAGAATGGAGCCAATTGTAAATGCCAGGACTTATATTTGAATCTGATATCTGTTTCCTTCTGCTTCACGAATGTGACGTTGTCTGTATAATGAAGCATTCATAGCTTTATGGCAAAAGAAAGGGTCACTCATGGCCTCATATCACCAGCACTCCTTCCACAATGGCCAGGGGGAGGGCCACCATTTATTTGCCTTCTAGGCCTACATAAGTATTCGTGAAAACATTCACAAACAAATAACTAACCTCCCCCAAAAAAGCTTCTGCGATTCGGTGTTTATTTTTATTTAGAGCTTGTTCTCCCATTACTGATGCAGCCGAGCTGGTAATGAAGGGGATTCCTCTGTTGCAGATAGCGCTGATTAACCCTCCTCTGCCGAACAAATTTCCAGCACGGACTCCCCGTTCCAATATACAATGAGCTCAGTGCAGCACCAGATCACTGCCAACAGCCAGTAAATAAAAATCCCCCAAATGGCTAATTTTAATAACTGGCAGCAAAGCTGTACTTAACAATGATGTACAGTTCAAAATCCTAAGTACCTGTAATTGGTTATAAAATGAGAAAATAAAACCAGTGTGACTGCTGGAAGCCATCTCGTGCCACTGTTGGGAGATGGTGCAAGGGCCGTTTGCAAGTCTTCTTGAATGTGTGTTCAGGGGAAGGTAATTAAGATTAGAATGTTATCTCTTAATCCATTTTAATTTATTTTTCTACAATAAAATGACTGGTGCCAAAATACTGATTTTTTTCCCCCTGTGGTTCACAGCCTATAGAAAATGAAACACTGATCATATTTGGTTGCAATGGTAAAAGCACGTAGCAGTTGGGGTATTTGTGATTCTGTTGATAGCAACAGTAAGGTTCTGTTACACTGTGGTCCCGGAAACCAGTAGTGCAAATGGTTGAAATCAGCCTGACGCATTCACATGCATAACTCACATTATATCGCAATACAGCAGGGGCCAAATTAGGCCAGGTAGCACTTGATTTTAGGTGCTACACGGACAACTATGACTCAAACATAGGGTCCGAGATGCGAGCGCACACATCCGATGGGAAGTGCGCAGGACGCCATCTTGGTGAAGGGCTTTGCGTGGGTGCACGCCTAACGCTTGCTGGCAGCAGGCAGAGCAGCGAGATGATGATGCACATCAACACTGATTTGAAGCCACCGCTGCCGTTTTATAACTCCACACTCCGGCCAACCTTGCACAGCTGAACACGACATTAAACGGAACGAAGGACCAGGCCCCTCCGCCCCACCACCACCTACACTATTTAAAGGGATAATGACATATTTACAGGTTAGTTGCTGTATTATTTCTTCTGGTTGCTGATGCAATTGTACCTGCTTTTGAAGGTTTCCTATACTTGGCTCTCTCGCATGTTCAGCCATTCTTCAATATCTAACAGCACCAATTCAGTTAACAAAGGTCTCCCACCACTTCGTGCAGCCACAAAGCACCTCCCCTTTAAGAGGTGCAGGCCGCCTTTATGTAGCGCTAGCCACCCTAGTTATTTAACATGACAGAAATTAATCTGATTTGCTGGTCATGTAATATTTCCAGTGGTGGGGCTGGTGACCAATGTCCCCTGTAAGCTGCACTGCCTCCTGCGCAGCCTGCCTCCACCAGTGCACAGCCCATTCAAATTTTAGCGCATGCACAGTACCTACAATGTAAAAGCTGGTGAGTGGCCTGCAGATGACCGCGTGGCCACATGGTCGCGCAGCTTAGCAGGAACACTGCTGGTGATCCTTTGGCAAGGTGAGGTTCCCATGGCAATAGGCAGTTTGCGCGTGGGCCTGTATCATGTGCCACAGTCCAGGACACAAGCTGATAATCTGCCTGCCATTTTCAGTTGGTTTTCACGACGAAACAGTGAGGATAAAACAATACAAATCAAAGAACTGACTGCACTGGGAGCTACCTGGCCATCAAGAGGCAGAACTGTTTGTCGCTCCGAGTCTGGAACACAACTACAAATGTTGCACTGGAAGTCTAGGTGAGGCAATGCCTTACCAGATGAGCAGCCTCTGAATATTTCTGGAGATAGGTATGTAACTTTGTAATTACTTTGTCCACTTGCCCCATAAGGACAGCCCAGATCATGACAATAGCCCCAAACTGCTTGAAAGGCAGGCACTCTACGATCGCGCCACAAGGCTATGGGGGGGGGGGGGGGGGGGTGCGTAAAGAAAGTTTCTGCCATTTTCATGTCTAAAAGAGACAGGAGAAAAAGATCAAAATAATTCTCCTTGTCACAAATATACAAGTCTTTGTTGTTCGAAAAGTTGAATAATTTTCCCGAACCTTTAAGGTAAAAGATGCATGGAAATGTAATTAAATTCTTATCTTCTGCGTTGATGTAAAAAAAACACAATTGGTGCATATGGAGCTCACCTGTTTATTATTCTGAACACATTTACTTAGTGCTCATCTGAAGCCAAGAATTCATAAACATATAGGCAAGGAAAATTAAAGTGCTGATTTTTAGAAACTCAGTCCGATTCATGAATCTTTATTACATTCAGAAAAACTGGGGGAGAGAAACCATCCCCCCCCCCCCCCCCCCACACACAAAAGCAAAAAAAACCTAAATCCTGTGAAACACCTCAAGAGTTAATGCACTGGAATGTAGGTGCTGCGCTCCAGCTGCCTAACATTGCTGCCCTTGTGCAGTTGTTTGCCAGTTGTGTCTGCGGATTGCTGTGAATGCCACCATCTGTTGTGCCACGTGGACATCATAATCTTTTCTTAATTACATTAGCAGTGCAATCAGTTACTGCATTACAAGGCCGGGGATGAGCTTCTAAATCTTGGTGGAAATCATAAATAATTGCACTAAGTACCTAGCACCAGATGTGAGTGCCAACTTTGGTTGTGTTAGATGAATAGTAACCTTAGAACAGGGTTCAGTATTAGTAAACCTACTGTTTTCTATCGCACACTGTTTGTTTAGGCTTTCTTTCAAACTATGCCAACCAAATTAAAGACTTCTTCAAAGTGCAATAGAAAATAACAGTCGCACCAACACATTTTGAAATGCACTTATTGTAACACAAACAAGAAAAAAAAATCTCTTTAACAAAGGTTAATTCACTTTATTGTTCAATGTCGTGTTTGGAGTGGATTATGGGAAATACTGTGATTAATTGCTTAGAATCTCTCGGTTTCTGCAATTATTTGGATGTTGTGAGCAAATAAAGGACTATGGTATTCATCATATTCAAATGAGGCAGTAAAATAAATGATGATGTGTGCTTCACATTGCTTTGTGAACAAAACCAACCGGCATCCTTGTACAATATGAAAACGTTCTATAAAAAAAACCCACACATACATGCCAAATGGGCTACAATCACTGTGCAAGGTCCACTGGTTCGACAGTCTACATGGAAAGCCTGTGATGCT
Organism: Somniosus microcephalus; assembly: GCF_052327205.1. NCBI lineage: Eukaryota > Metazoa > Chordata > Chondrichthyes > Squaliformes > Somniosidae > Somniosus > Somniosus microcephalus. The sequence continues at coordinate 24,300,268 of NC_141009.1, forward strand.
GACCGATCCATTACCTGCTTTTTTCGAATTAGATTACAGCTTCTACCTTCGGACTGCATGATTTATGAAAATTAAGAGGCAATTTGTAATGAAGACTGTCAGTCAATAAACTTCATGTTTGGATTTTTTCTTCTTCTTTCTATTAGTGCCTGTTTGACTGAGACTGCAGAACGATGCAGGTAGAGTCTAAAAATGTAAGGTCATTTATCAAAATTTTTCTTTACACTTTTGTGCAGCTTGGGTATTTAAGGAAGATAAATGATACAAGATGTTGTCTTCTTTTCAAGCTCTTTATGCTCTGGTAAGTGTGTCCAATGCAGAATTATTTTGCCAGTTTATTATTTCCTAGTAACCGTTTGTCAAATCAGCGTGCTGCTCAGTATGCTGCAGTTGTTTTCTGCCACTCATGAAAATTCCCACTGACTGCATAAACCAAGAGCATTTACAGCACCGTGTTTCATCAACATTTCAAGCAAAAAGCAACTGCAAGAGAGGCAAAGGGCTTCCAGTTAACCCTTTCAAAGGAGGCTTCCCGTAGGAACCATTTATATTTTTAGACAGGTTTTGAGATTTTTCTTTTCAGTTCCCAAGGGCAAACATATAACAAAGGCACTGCTGCAATTTTAAAGTATTGTTCGCTATTTTTAAACTAGTTCCAATCTTCACACAGCTCTGCTTTAAATGAAGGATTGGTGGGTTTAGTGTCTCTGCTGTTCCAGTTTCAATATCTCCTCCAGCTCATAGCATTAAAGGGGTGCATGAGTTTCATTTTATTTAGGTTATGGCACTAAATGGCTAAACCTTTTTTTTTGTCAAGGCTTCTAGGTGAAGAGCCAAGACCCATAGTGCAGGACACCACCAAGGTTGAAAAAGAAAGAAGAAACACTTGCATTTATATAGCATCTTTCATGACTCAGGATGTCCCAAAGCCCTTTACAGCCAATGAAGTATTTTTGAAGTGCTACTGTCGTAACGTAGGGAAACATGGCAGCCAATCTGCACACAGCAAGGTCCCTGAAGCAGCAATAAGGATAAATGACCATAAAATCTATTTTTGATGGTGTTGGTTGAGTGATAAATGATGGCCGGAACATTCCCAAATAGTGCCTTGGATCGTTTACGTCCACCTGAGAGGGCGGACGGGGCCTTGGTTTAACATCTCATTTGCAAAAAAGCACCTCTGACAGTGCAGCACTCCTTTAGCACTGTCCTGAAGTGTCAGCCTAGATTATGTGCTCAAGTCTCTGGAGTGGGGCTTAACACCTGAATGAGGTAAGTACGGTAATTTAAGTAGTGGTTAGGCGATGCCAAGCAATCCTTCCAAATGGAAAATGAGGCAGGAGGCTAGGAACACCCACCTTCCACCTCATTTAAATGGTTTCATTGGGCTTGTAGCCACAGGCATGCAGCCCCCTACCCTTCCCCGCCCCATCCCACCTGGAGAGTTACAGAAATTACAGGGCAACTTTAAAGGGACAGAGACCAGTCATTTGGGTTTCTGCCCAGTTTCCTGACAGTTGTGGTCTTTTGTGTTTGTACAGTTTATCTACAACTTAAGAACACGTCAAATGAAGCTTATCAACTTAAATTAAAATAACATCGGCTGGGGATCAGTTGTCCCTCTTTTGGTTATACAATTTATCTGCAATTTAAGGAAAACGTCAAATAAGGCTTATCAACTTAGATTAGAATAACATCGGCCAGGGAGATGATGCACTCCAGTCCCCACGGCGCCCACCAGTCTCGGAAGGCTTCGAGCGTGCCGGTGGACACCGTGTGCTCCATCTCCAGGGCCACCCGGGCGTGAACATAGCCGCAAAAGGGAGGCAGGCAATCTGGCCGGACGGCCCCCTCGGTCGCCTGCTGCCTGGACCTGTTGATGGCCACTTTGGCCAGGCCCAGGAGCAGTCCTCCTGACATTTGTGACTGGGGAACTACGCGATCCCTGGGGGAAAGGGTCAGGAAAGTCGTCCCTTTAGTTTCAACAGTGAGAATGCAGGACGGAGGAAAGGCATGTAACTTCATTGATGGTGAAAATAATAATAATTTTTAATTAAAATAATCTATATATGATATTGTATATACACAAACATTATATATTTATACATAGATATATCTATAATATTAAAAAACATACATCTGCATGCAATTCCTGTTAACGTTTACCATTATAAATTCCTATGCCCACATTTATAATGGGAACTGCTCTTGCAAACTTGTCACAGGGAAATGTCACACTTCTGTCACTGTAGTGCCACCACTGGTGGGAGAGTGTAATTGCAGTGTGACGAGTTTAGATTGGCGGTTTCCATCATAAATGTGGATATAAGAATTCCCATGGGAATATAAAGACAAGGACAGGATGTATGGCATGAACATCAAAACTGAATATCAACTGTGCGCTTTGGTCAAATTATCCCCTTGTCCTCTAACCCTGATTCATCTGAAAACGACATGTAGTCGACTCCCTGGTTGAACATCACAGGAGGTCAACTTGTGTGTATATCCTTTCTGGTTGCATACCTTTTTACCTGTTGTCATAATTTAGTACCCCTTCTGTAACACTTGGTGTTGCTTCTAAGCATTATCAAATTGTAATGGTAATAAATCCTTCTATTACTTTTACTAGCTAACACTAACATCTGCTACTGAGTTCTGCCATTACTGGTGGTTCTGTGGTACGAGTGGCCCAGGTCCGCCCATCATTTTGTCTGTTACAATATAATAAAGACAGAATTTATACTTACATAGCTCCTTCCACATCCTCAAGATGTTCCAAAGTGCTTTACAGCCAATTACCGACTTTTTTAAATTATAGGCTGACACTCCAGTGCAGTACCGAGGGAGTGCTGCACTGTCAGTGGTGCCATTTTTTGGTTGAGACGTTAAACCGAGGCCCCTTTGGCTCTCTCAGGTAGATGTAAAAGATCCTATGGCACTATTCCTAAGAAGAGCAAGTGAGTTATCCCTGGAGTCCTGGCCAATATTTATTCCTCAATCAACATCAACAAAAATAATAGATTATCTGGTCATTATCACATTGCTGTTTATGGGAGCCTGCTGTGCACAAATTGGCTGCCGTGTTTCCTACATTACAACAGTAACTACGTTGGCTGTAAAGCACTTTGGGATTTCCTGAGGTTGTGAAAGGCGCTATATAAATGCAAGTCTTTCTTAAACCTTTATAAAACACTGGTTAGGCCCCAGTTAGAATATTGTGGCCAAATCTGGGCACCACTCTTTAGGAAGGATGTCAAGGCCTTTGGAGAGGGTGCAGAGAAGATTTACTGGAATGGTACCAGGGATGCAGAACATCAGTTATGTGGAGAGACTAGAGAAGCTAGGATTGTTCTCCTTAGAGCAGAGAAGGTTCAAGGGAGATTTGATAGAGGCATTCAATATCATGAAGTTTTGATAGAGTAAATAAGGAGTAACTGTTTCCAGTAGCAGAAGGGTCTGTAACCCGAGGATACAGATTTAAGGCAATTGGCAAAAGAACCAGAGGTGACATGAGGAAAAAAAAATTACGCAGCGAGTTGTTATGATCTGGAATGCACTGCCTGAAAGGGTGGTGGAGGCAGATTTAATAGTAACTTACAAAAGGGAATTGATTAAATAATTGAAGGGGAAACATTTGCTGGGCTTTGGGGAAAGAGCAGGGGAGTGGGACTAATTGGAGAGCTTTTTCAAAGAGCCGGCACAGGCACAATGGGCCAAATGGCCTCCTTTGGTGCTGTATCATTCTATGATTCTATGATATATAGATGACAGGAGACAGAAGGGTATTCTGAGTGCTGCTGACAGTCATCACAGATGACTCCATTTCCCAGATCATCCCTCACTTACCAGAATGAGGATGAGTGATTGCAGGAAGGGATGAGGAAATGAATCTTTAGATATCTCTCATTTTATCCTCATTTTGTTTTTGACCTTAACTGAGCTGTTAAACTTTGCAATAAATGTCGTATTTGCAAAAGCAACTTAGCGTATTTGAAAATGAACTGAAACATTTACAACCAATCATCCACAAACAGCCCTAAATACAGGTCGCAGGGAAATAAAATGTTTGAGTTGGAAAAAATGGGACTTCCATTATATGAAGGCATCAAAGAGGGAAAGAAAGAGTGCAAGTAAGAAAGAGAGTGAAAGAGAGCGAGAGAGAGAATATGCAGGGAACAGTTGAGAAAATATATTAATTAAAGTAATTTTTATTTAATTGCAACCATTCATTCAATGAACATTTCCCCTGCAATCGACTGTTGTTATATTCGAGTAAGCCTTCAGCAGTAATGTCCTCAAATACCCTTCTGTGAATGTCCTCCTGCCCTACTCTCAGCTGTTAGCTTAACACAGAATCACACAAGGGACTGAAGAAATAACAACATCTCAAAATACAGGCGAAAGGCAAAATTACCTCGGATCCCCTTTTTATCTCTATATCTGACAAGGACAAACGTTCTTTCTCCACAAATGCTAGAACCAAGACATCCTAATAACAAAAGGATAGCTACAGTCCTGGTTCATACTGAATTAAAAATTTGGGATGAGGTGATGGAGAGCTACATCTGATAGTAAAACCATACTCCAGCACGGGTCACCATCCTCAGGAGGGGATGAGGGACAAAACCAGAATGAGAAAACAGCTACTAACTGCTAGGGCCATAGCTTCCATGCTTCCCATTTGGTATGGTCTGAGGAGCCTTACAGGCATGAACTGTTTAGCATCTTCCAAAAAAGAAAGCTAACAAAACTAAAATCATTATTTATTGTGCAATTCATCTCAGCTGCTTTGTGATTTCCATTTAACAATCTGCATTCAATTCATACATCCATATTTACAAGTATTAGAAGATAGATGGGATCCTGAACCTCTCAATTAGCTTATAGCCCTGGCTATTGCAATTAATGAAATCTCTCGATTGAATTACAACCCAATATTTGCTCCTTGCTATCTATCTAAACCATACGCATCCTTCTCTTACACGTGTTCCATTGTTCTAACCACACAAGGGTAAGATGCCAGAAGTGAAAATAAAACAAAACTCAGAGATATCTGCAATTTTTTTAAAAAGATAAATAAGTTTGGGCCTTAGAGATAAAATGGGCGACACCAGGGAAAATGCTTCCAGATTGAGCAAATACTGTAAGGAAGAGAGAAATTGCAATGATAAAGCACCGTTTATGACCTCAGGATATCTGAAAGTGCTTCACAGCCAATTAATTGCTTTCAAAGTATAGTCACTGTAGCAATGTAGGAAAACACAGCAGCCAATTTGCACACAGCAAGGTCCTGCAAATAGCAATAAGGCAAAACTAAACTGTTTCCATGGTGTTGACTGAGGGATAAACGTTGGCCAGGACACCAGGAAAACTTGCCTGCTCTTCCTCAAATAGTGCCATGGGATCCTTTTGTCCACTTGAGAGGGCAGACGGGACCTCAGGTGAATGTCTCATCCAAAAGGCGGCACCTCCGACAGTGCTGCACTCCCTCAGCAGTGCCCTGGGCTGTCAGCCTGGATTTTGTGCTCAATTCCTGGGGTGGGCTTCAACCAATGACCTTCAGGTTCAGAAGTGAAAGCCTTACCATTGAGCCAAGGCTGAAACCTATGAAGATATATAAAAGGATGCTGATCATAAGATATGTGGAATGCTGTTGATAACTTGTTGATGATACGGGGCACCAATATTGTATACAATCCTATTTTTTTTAAATTCGTTTATGGGATGTGGGCGTCGCTGGCAAGGCCAGCATTTATTGCCCATCCCTAATTGCTGTTGAGAAGGTGGTGGTGAGCCACCTTCTTGAACCGCTATGTTCAATTAGTACATGTTGAAATAGGACTATTGTACAACTAAGAAACCATGAATTAGAATAATATATAAATGTAGGTTTCCACCAGCCAGTTAATCTGTATTTTTAATTGGAAGCATTTTTAAATGTGGTCTCACAAATTTACATTTACAATGAAAATGTCATGAAAGGTTAGCTACTCAGCTCATTGAAGCATTATTTGTACATTCAGTAAATAACAACAAAACTCAGGTAAACTGAATTTGAATTTAAAATTGACTGAATGCGTTGAGGGCTGTAACGCACTCTTGGGGCGTCTGATCTGGTTAAATCACTCATTATCATCTGAACCCCTTAACTGTGCTGCAAGTGGAAAACCCCATTCACTTAAAAAAAAAAAGTGGAAGTACAGTTTATAGGTGTGTGTTCGTGTCTGTGCATAAAGACAGATAATAAAAGCTGGGTTATTCTGCAAGCCAATGAAGGGGAAAGACAGGATGTTTAAATATCCCATTATTCAACAAGCTAATAATAATAATTAATAATACTTAGATTTATGCAGCTCCTTTTCACGTATGAAGCGTCTCAAAGTGCTTTACTCAATGAATTATTTTTATAAAGTGCAGTGGCTTATGTATGCAAACAAGCTATGGCAAAAAGAGTTTAAAAAGTATTAAGAATAAGAAACTGAAATGCTCAGTTTTTCTGTAATATTATTCATATATATATATATATATATATATTCATCCATGCACATGAGTGATTTTCCCAAGTGCTTTGGAGATAGATCTAAGTGTTTACATTTAAAGCTGGTATTATCTTTTTTTTGTTGCCCTAAGTAGACCTAATTCAAAACTATCAAAGAAAAAAATCCCTTTTCTAAACATAACCTAGTTTCCTTACATTATTCAAAGTAGTTTTTGACATCATTCAAACATGGTATGCCATTCTAATGGCTTATATAACTGGCAAAGCTATTTAACATTATTTAAACTCACAACTACAAAATAATCAGCTTTTACATATTTTTTACATTGAATATATATATCTCTCGAATAAAATATCAGTTTTAATGTGAAATAAAATGATCTTTATTAACAGTTTGTAATTCTCTGTTCACTCTATGTAACAAAATCATAAAGCTGTTCTTTATAAGTGTGGTCATTAGTTCTTCACACACTGCACACAAGAATATGGAGATTTTTCTTTTTAAAAGTCAATAGCTCAACATAAATTAAAGGTCTTTCCCTGTTTAGTTTTAAAATATGGCATAGACTTTTACCAGAAAGGGAATGGTGGGGGGGGGCGGGGTTTGGTGTCGAAGGTAGAAGTTACTGTTTATTATGTTATTGAATGAACACTTAGCATTGTCATACCAAACTCACCTCTCTGCTATTTTAATAGAGGTGTTAACAGTAACAACTTGCATTTATATAGTGCCTTTAACGTAGTAAAACATCCCAAGGCACTTCACAGGTGCATAAAGAAAGAAAGACATGCATTTATATTGTGCCTTTGAAGGCCTCAGGATGTCCCAAAGGATGTAATCAGCTGAATATCGACACCTTGCCAATGAAGGAGATATTAGGACAGGTGACCAAACTCTTGGTCGAAGAGGTAGGCTTTAAGCAGAGTATTAAAGGAGGAGAGCGAGGTAGAGAGGCAAAGAGGTTTGGGGAGGGAATCCCAGAGCTCAGGCCCTAGATGGCTAAAGGCATGGTAACCGGTAACCTGTTTAAAATCCATTGGCGAATGCCCCCTTTAACATAGTAGAGAGGAAACCAGTATGAGTGCACTGAGCATTCATACTACTAACATCACTGAGAAATAACTTCCACGCTCACAATTTTTTAAAAGATTGCGTGCAATGAAAAACAAGGCAAAAATAATAATGTCCAGCTACTGCCTCTTTCCTCAGGTAGTCCATATGGAAAAAAATATGTAACTCCTTCAATATTTATTTTTCTAGATCCACAATACAATTCCCTTTTTTCCAAAGCTGATGTTGAATGGCAATGTCGTGTAGATTTACTGGTTAAACTGCATCCTATGTTGAACAACAAGAAATGTATTGCACACTCAATATGCCACGGTGCTAACTTTGTAATAAACTAACGCTGTCATTCTGAATTTAGTAATGTGGTTTCGACATGTTGCTAAAGCCCTTTGAAAGGTTATACTTTCTCTGTTGTCTAACTGCAATGAAAGGTCTTTACTAAAGCACTGTATGACAAATGAAGTCACATCTTGAATTTATGATGTGGAACTGAATTAACTCTACACCTGCACTTAAAGAGATGAAGTATAGACTGCAATCATACAAAGATTTACTGACTGATTACAAATCTTTTAGCTAATTGATGCTACATTGAACTACTAGTAACAAACTGTAAAATTATTGTATTTTGTCTTAATGTTATGTGACATTCTTTTGGAAACATTGATTTTTCAATCCTTTATATTTTGAAAAGATCGCACGTTTGTAACCTCTTCAGTAAGTCTCCTGGAATATAGGTGATGTTCACAAAATATTCTTATTTTACCTTCTCACTGTATTGTGATCTTTCCCTTCATTGTTTCTGCTTTATTTCTTTCTTTCGCTCAGCTTTCTTTCCCTTACTTTAATGTTAAACAAAAAGAGAAAATATGCTTTGCTCCTTTTATTTTAAAATGTTCTTTTTATAGGATCATTTCCTTTCATTTCAAATGTATTTTATTTTGATGCCTATATTACAGCTGTTGGCTTTTAACGTTTTATACACTTCGTGATACTCAGGGACACTTGACTGACAGCAGTGGTATTTTTCACTACATTTCACAAATAATATAAGATCAGAACTTTCATTGTCTTTAAAGTGTCCTATAAATAGCAATGTGTTGCACATCACAGAATCTCTTCAATGTTCTGTAATATTCAGATTTTTCCTCAGAATGCCATTTGTGAAGCATTGCCTGATAGAAAACCTACATCTAGTTCAGAAACTAAAGAAAGCCTTAATTTTTTTGAAGGATAAATGGTCCAGCATCCTGATCACACATCCAAGTAAGCCATATCGACAAATTAACACTCCTTGTAGAAACGCGGCAAAAGGCCACAGTAGGTTCCAACCATCACATAGATATTATTGTTCAATTTTTATGACACATCTTTCTGTTATTACAATGAATGCTGTGGGAGTTTTTATTTACCTGACATTGCCAGACAGGTGGAGTTGCTCGGGACTTACTGCACATCATGGAGACCAGACAAGCCTTTTAAACCATTCAATAGAAGAGCCTGAAGGCACTTGCTTCACTCCTCGGTTGCAGGTTTCAGTCCCAGAGAGGGACTGTGCACCAGTACGGGCACTGCAACTGCATTGGCAGTTGTCATTTAGGGCCGCGTGGGGGATAGGAATGGGAGAAGGGGGAACAGAGCACACACTTCCTTCGTCTGCCCCTCAGCTCTTTTGCTGGTCAGTTCATGGAATGGGCGCAACTGCCCATTTCCCCCACTGTCCTGGCTGAAGAAAATTGGGTTTTTTTTCCGCATGGCTGTGAACAACATGAAAGGAAGGCAATATGAAAAGGAGAAAATGGGTTAAGAATAAATAAGTAAACAAAACAACTAGCATCTGGTTCAGGAAGCAATCTGAAGATACCTTGTTGCTTTAATAAACCGACACACAATATCCCAACATCATCAAATTTTTTAAAAAACGAGTCCATAATGTTTCTATGTACCATTGTCACAGTTTAACATAAATTTTTAAGAGCAATAAGCAGAAAATTCTCCAGAAAATATTGCACCTCGTTGTGTGAAGATATTGTTGCTGCAGAGAAATCTATGGTTTTTTGTGCCTACCTTGCGGGTAGTAAGTCAGGGGAGGTCTCAATCACTTACACTGTTTAATTATTCCACAGCAGAAAAAAGCTCTCTCTAAAGGCATCTGCAGGCAATTAGAATAATCATTCATGATAGCATCTAGAGCGAGTCTTTGGGCTGCTGTTTTGAGAGTCAGGATTTTTGTTGGTGACCTACGACTAAAGGCAAAGGTTTGTTGAAATATTAGTTTAATAAGAGATGAGAATGATATTAGGAATATGAGCCTGTGTTATTTATTATTAATTTTTGTTTTGATTTACAGGAGCTGCTCGGAAAAAATAAGGCCGTGCCGAATGGCAATATCTGCCTGGAGATTTCCCCTCACCGTATTCTGAGTTCTTTGATTTAACATGGATCATGTTAACATCGAAATAAATAATCCATATATGGGGCAGCCTTAAATTATAAATAATATGGGTTTTGTGGCTGCGATGTTTCAAAGCAAAACATAAAAAACCTCAAAGTTGTATGAAAAAAGAAATGACAGAAGTGCAGCACTGGAATAAATGTGAAAAACAGACCATTTTAATGGGGTTTTTTCAGGCTGTTGGCGTCGCTTTTTAACAAGACACGGCTTTCAATCTCTAAATTAGGGGGACGTTGAATAAATTAGCATGTACTTAAGAAATAGGCCCGCTTGCCTACGCTTGGTACTGTGCCTGATCGACTAGCCAGGGGTGGCAGTTCAGTCTAGAGGAGGCCCGAAGTGCAAATGTCAGCTGAGGTAACGGCTCAAACTTGGGTCTCTAATTGTTTTTAATCCTTCGCTAAACACCATTAGAATATAATATTTCTGGTGAGAATTGAAAAAGCAAGTGTTTCTTCCCCTTAATGATGCTTTATGCACATGTACAATTTTCTAAATACGTATACAAATTCTGTTAGCAATTTAGTGATTTAATAGAGGTGTTCAAAATTCTGAGGGGTTTTAATAAGAGTACATAGGGAGAAACTGCATCCAATGTCCGTAACCAGAGGACACAGATTTAAGGTAATTGGCAAAAGAACTAGAGGGGAGAGGAGGAGAATCTTTTTAACGCAGCGATTTGTTATGATCTGGAATGTGCTGCCTGAAAGGGTGGTGGAAGCAGATTCAATAGTAGCTTTATGAAGGGAAATTGGATAAATACTTGAAAAGGAAAAATTTGAAGGGGCTGTGGGGAAAGAGAAGGGAAGTGGGACTAACTGGATAGCTTTTCAAAAGAGCCGGCACAGGCATGATGGGCAGATTGGCCTTTCGTTCTGTATGATTCTATGATAACTGTGTGACTTAGTAGAATTAGTGCCGGTACAATGTGACATTTACAGTTCATTAGTTGTGGGTGAGGCTGATAGATTGAGTCAGGATATCTGGTCCAAATATGGCCTTTCACTCAATCATATGTTTTCACCAAAAAAGGGCCACCTCCTTCCAGGCTGTAAATGGTCAAAAGCCAAACTGAGATGAAAAGTCATGAAACTCCATAACAACATCCCAGTCAAACGCCACACTCATCAGGTCTCTAGTTATCAGCACGGAGATCACTGTAAGCCAACCAGGTAATGTGGTGATAGTACACAATCAGAATGAATGCATCTGTTTAGAGCGCATCAATTCTCAGTATATGATTGTTTCAGTTGCTCCACCAAAAAATGATATTGCAAATAACGATGAGTTCAGAGCCAGATGAACTGAATGCCGTTTCTCATTCTTATATTCCTGTCCACCCTGCCCTGTAATATTGCAATTTCCAGACATACCATTGAAACGCTCCTATTAACTGCAGAATAGCAACTAATCAAGAAGTTATCCACTCATGGGCCCTCTTACTGTGTCACTCACTTTCCCAAACAACCTTCGTTCTCATTTTGACCAAAAAATGAAATGAAGCTTTAACCTTCTTTCATGCACGACACCAAAGAGTTAAGATGCAGCCGGAATGTGTGGCTACTGTCAGTTTAAGGTGCACCATTAGAAAGCAGGTGGCAAACAAATTACTGTATTAATGACAGACAGAAAAAGGATGAGCATGTCAGCCGCACACGAGGCGGCAAATTCTCAACACAATGAGCAAGTATTAACAATTCACCCACATGCATGTGCACGTGTTACTTTGTGGCTAGTACTTGTCTCTTGCACACAATGTACATGCATGTTGTGAGCTGAGCAAATGGTATGATCACAAAAGCAAAGCAAGAGCCTGAATTTGAGAGAGACGGAGGCAGAGACAGAATCAGAGACAGAGACAGACAGAGACAGAGACAGACAGAGACAGAGACAGACAGAGTCAGAGACAGAGACAGACAGAGTCAGAGACAGACAGAGTCAGAGACAGAGACAGAGGCAGAACCAGAGTCAGAGGCCCCGATTTTCGGCTTGTGTGGGGAATGGTCGGATTTCCCCGAATGTGGGGTTTCTGACACACATAAAAAAGTGTCAGCCAGCTCCATGCAATTTTCCCTCAAGTGGCCAATTAATTCCCAGCATGTGGGAAGCCTTGCTAATTGTCCAATTCGAGTCAGAAATCCCCACAGTATGATGTCATCATTCGTGGTGCTTTCAAGGTCCATAGCAAGCACTGCATCCTCTGAAGGCTTCCAAACGAGCCATACAGGATGGCAGAGGAGCCTGCAGCAGCTGTGGGCAGTGCCAGACCCCGAGCTGCCTCCAAATTCGACGAGGCTTCACTGCAGGCATTATTGGATGGGGTTAGGGCCCACAGGGAGGTCCTCTTCCCTTGGTCAGGGAGGAAGAGGCCTCCCACTGAGACCAATGCTGCATGGATGCAGGTGTCAGCAGATGCCAACTCGCTGGGAGTCACCAGAAGAACCTTGGCATTACATCTCTAACTCCTTCCTTTACTCCCCCACAGTACCATCCAGAGCCCCCATCCTCACTGTGGAGGAGGAAGAGGCTGTGCAGCCAGACTCCTCAGAGGAAGCTCCAACCTCTGAGGGCGCAGCGTCAGCAGAAGTAGGCGCACCCAGCACCAGCGCAGACCTCACACCTCGGGGGGACTTTCGGGACATAGAGTAGTGTTGTCACCTGGTGTTTCACAGCTCACAAGCGAGCCTCAGCAGATTCTGGAGACAGGGACAGCAGTGGAGAGTCCTCGTTGGAGGGCGCAGGACTCTGCCAGCTCAGCTCAGTTGCGCTGCATGTCGACCCTCTGCCTCTGGGTCCATCTGCATGAGAAGAGGTGATGGATCTCCATGCACAGATGCAGGAGTCTCTGGCAGGTTTTGTCTCCAGGGTTGCTGCGAGTGTGGAGCGAATGGAGGAGTCCATAGCGACCATGAGCAGAGCCTTTGTGGAGTCATTGGCGCATGAACGCATCACCATGGAAAGGTTGGCAACCTCCATGGAGGAGATAACTCGCCAGGGTACGGAAAACATGGTGAGTGCTCATAAGAGAATGACATCTCTTGAGGAGCACTGGCCATCAGTTGAACAGAGAAAGCAGATCTTCATGGAAGTCCTTCTGAGTAGGACTGCCAGTGCAGAAACGGGTCCCCATGGCCCCCTAAAGCGCAGCAAGGTGCTCTCAAGCCACTTCCAAGCGCTGGCCCCTTCTGGCCTGTGCAGCTTCAGGTGAGTGAGCACCAGCCTGGTGCTCCTGTTGCTGATCCTGCTGTTCCTGGTTCTGCTGCTGCCGCCTCTGCTGCTGGAGATCCTCTAATGGCAAGAAGGGAAGGAAAAAAAGGCATCCCATGCTTCTCGTAGATGCCTCCGCTGAGGAAGCGCTGAGTGAGGGTGGCGAGAGGGGCTTCCCAGGAGATCACATTGGAGAAGTGTGTGAGGCTCCAACCTTCCACAGCTGTGCCTAAGCCTTGAAGAAGTAGCCCCAAGCCTTCAGCAACAGGGTCCTTCAACATACAAGTGCTGTCCCTTTAAATCGCAGCTTCTCCATTGACCTGCAGCTGACAGCAAGCAAGCCGGCAAGCTTCACGCCAGCTCTCAGCAGCGGGGTTCCCTGCAGGTGGGTTTCATGTGGGGAAAGCCCCAAAGTCGCAACGGCCCCGGAAAATCTACCTCAACGAGGTAATTATTGGTAATTAGTGTGCCGACGACCAGTCCCGCCAGCGGCGGCCGGGGCTGAAGCGGGGTGCGGGGAAACGGCGGTCCGAAAGTTGGATGGGGCAGGGAATCTGGCGGGGGGGGCGGGGGTCCTGACCCGCTCTTTCGCCGATTTTCGGCCCCCGGCCGCATGAAAAGCCACCCGAAGGCGGCCAGAAAATCGGGGCCAGGGTCTCAGACAAAGTCAGAGACAGAAACAGAGTCAGAGACAGAAACAGAGTCAGAGACAGAGACAGAGACAAAGTCTGAGACAGAGACAGACAGAATCAGAGACAGAGACAGGCAGAGTCAGGAGCTAAAATAACAACAGAAAACGCTGGAAAAACTCAGCAGGTCAGGCAACATCCGTGGAGAGAAATTTGAGTTGACGTTTCGGGTTGAACCCTTCTTCAAAACTGGAAAGAAAAGAAAATAGATGGAGCTACGTTGGTGCTGGAGGAAACGTGAACTAAGAGCCGCGGAGGCTGTTTTGGTGATGGGGAATCCATACTTATTCTTTTGATGTCCTAGATGGTATATATTCACCATATAGCTGTCACTGTCGCCTATACAAATGGCATATGTCTGCCATATCTACTGTTAAGGACATGTCCATGTGACTTTTTCCATTCTGTATCCTGTGCATGTTTTAGTCCCAAGTAGAATATGATCTGACCTTTGTGCTGCTCCTTTTAAAATACTGTAATCTGTGAATTCCTTCAGTTCTGATTTAAGTCCACACATTAAATGTTAGTGTGTTCTCGCCACTGATGCTGACTGACCTGCTGGGTTTTTCCAGCATTTTCCATTTTTGTTTCAGATTTCCAGCATCCGCGGTATTTTGCTTTTTATTAGTACTGTATATTTGTCTCAGTCATAATATCATTACACAGCACAATACCAGTTAAAATAGTTTTAGAAAATTGCAGCCATTTTCTTTTCTTGTGATTGTTTCGAAAAGTGATGAGTCCTTCATCATTCCAAAGGCGGAAATGGATGGGCAAGATTTAGTTTCATACGAACTGCTTGAAGGAAAAGTAGTAAAGATTTATTTCAAACTTTTTACGGTTGTTGCTATCTAACTCATCTTTTATTTAATATTACTGATGAAAGCTCATCGACCTGAAACATTAACTCTGTTTCACTCTGCACATATGCTGCCTGACCTGCCAAGTATTTCCAGCATTTTCTGTTTTAATTTTTTAATTTAATATTGTTCATTAAAGCGTCAGCTTCTCCAGAAAGAATCTGTAAAATTATTTGTTTAAAATACAAGTCTCCATTTTCCCATTCGCAATTCTACAAATTCTTACAGCTAAATAGAGTGAAATCTGCTATTTACTTATTATTGGAGGTAATGTATTAGCATGGATTGAGGATTGGTTAATGGACAGAAAACAGAGAGTAGGAATAAACCGGACTTTTTCAGGTTGGCAGGCTGTAACTAGTGGGGTACCGCAAGGATCAGTGCTTGAGCCTCAGCTATTTACAATCTATATTAATGACTTAGATGAAGGGACTGAGTTAATGGGCCAGAAATTAGGATCGGGTGCTTGCCGCGCGTGCAAGCCTCCGATGTGCACTCACCCGGCGCGCTGACATCTGAAGCCCGCGCCTGCTTGCATTTCCTGTCACTGGCCCGGTTCAGATGTCGGCGCGATGTGCTTGCCTGATCCAGCGGCGTAGTTAGTGCGATGTGCCGGCTGGGATCAGGTGAGCACTCTGCAGCCAATCAGGGGAGGGGAAACTTCATTCATGAGTTTGATAGTAAAGACTGTCAAACTCATGAAAAGTACGGGCGCCTAAAATACTAGTTAATTTTAAATAAAATTTTAAAAAACATCCCAATAATTAAATAAACTATAAATAACTTTAAAAAACTATTTTAAACAATTAATAACATTTTTGAAAAAAAAATTTTTTTACGAAATCGGGTCTAAAAATAAACTTACCTTACTGTAAAGTCCTTAAAAACAATGAAGCTGTGGAAAAAATGTAATAATTTTAAATAATAGACCACTTACCTTCAAGAATCCACTCCTTACGCCTCCTTTTTATATGTCTAAAAAGTTCAGGCCCTTGCACACGCGCAAACCTGTCAAAAAGAAGGAAGTTCAACGCGTGCGCGCAGAGTCCTGCGCGCACGCATTGGACCTCTGAACCCCTTGGAGGAAATGCCGGTTTCCCGTGCATGCGCTGTGCATGCTGAAATCCGGCACTTCCAACGGGCCCACGCGTGAGTACCCCGTCCGTACTCACGCGTTGGGACCGGAATTACTGGCCCAATGTATCCAAGTTTGCTGATGATACAAAGTTAGGTGGGAAAGTAAGCTGCAGAGAGATATAGACAGGTTGACCGAGTGGGCAAGAACATGGCAAATGGAATAGAATGTGGGGAAGTGTGAAGTTATCTACTTTAGTAGGAAAAACAAAAAAGCAGAATATTTTTTGAATGGTGAGAGATTGGGAAATGTTTGCACTCAGAGGGACCTGGGTGTTCTTGTACATCAATCACAGAAAGTTAACATGCAGGTACAGCAAGCAATTAGGAAAGCAAATGGTATGTTAGCTTTTGTTACAAAGAGTATAAGAGTATAGGGGGGAGAAATTCGGTTGTTAGCGCCACCGATTAACGCCTAAAGAGGCCGAGAAGTGGGGCGCTAGCCAATTTCCAGGCGGGCACAAGGCCTCGCCCCATATTGAGCATGCATTTAGCGCCGGCGCTAAATCTTAGCGCCCGCTCATGGGCGCAGGCTGATTATGACGTCATTTGAGTGTGCAACGCCTTTTGGGCGCCCCGGACCAGAAATTCAGTGGTGCCCCCCTCCGTAGCGCCTGGCGCTAATAGTGACAGCTTACCTGGGCCTTACCAAGTCGCTCTCGGGCTGGAGGAGCGTTATTTAAAGGGGACTGGTGTGGTTTAAAAGCGGCAGCCATTTTTGGATCACAACTTCCTCGAGAGCTACAAAGAGTTGCTGAGCTGCACACTGACAGCCATTTGACCACTGAGCCAGCGCAGGCAGACGATCTTCAGCCTTCTGACCATCACCTTGCTGTTGGTGAGCCTTGACAATGGGGAACCTTCCTGTGGGCACTTACTATGGGGGCTGCATTGGAGGGGAACGTCCTGCTGCTGAATCATCTGGAAAGGGCACTGAGACGCTGGGAGAGGGGGGCGGGCATGGCCAGACGGAGGAGGGCCAACAGACGTCGCCACAGCAGACCTTACGCTGGCAGGGTTTTCCGACAGCAGTTTTCCTACATGAACATGCCGGAGGAGCAGTGTGTCAGAAGGCTGCGATTTAGAAAGGAGGTGGTGACTGAGCTGTGCCAGCTGCTTCAGCCAGATCTGCAGCCTCAGATAAGGTGCAGGACATCTCTGTCGGTGGCTGAGAAGATGCCTGCTGGCCTGAGCTTCTACGCGAGCAGCTCTTCTCAGGCTGTGCATCAGAGGCTGATCAGAAGTAGCTTCTAGGCCCCTCTCACGGAATGCTTGCTGCCATTCCAAGAACAGGAATGGAACCGGTCTGATACCCCCAAGCCTGTGAAGGGCAAGATGAATATAAATAGCAGGCATGGCCATTGTAAATGAAGAAAGTGTTTCATTAAACAAAATGTGGTTCCTTCAAACATGAGAAAGCTATGGCAACAGAAAGCAAAACTAATACACTGACACATAACTGCCTCTCACACCCGGGAGACTGTCCAAAACATAAATCACATTCCGACCATCTTCCTTGGCCTTGATTCCACTGCGCCAACCAAAGCATCCAATGCCCCATCAGTGAGTCGTTCCGCCCTCCGCCTCACCCTTTCCATGTCTTGCTAGGCTGGTGCGCCACAGGTAGGCTCCCACCGCTTTGAAGGCCTACAAGGCAGTGAGTGTGTCTGGTGATGCCAATTGACCTGCCCCTTTAAGAGCTGGCCGGCGCCACTGTGTCTCAGGGAAAGTGATTATTGACAGCACCCTCGCTGCGCCCCGCCACGGCGAAATTGGGTTGTGCCGCTGGGTTAGCGCCTTAAGAGTAGCGTGCAGCGCCTGATTTAGCGCCGCAATCACCTTTAGGGGCGCTGCAACCCAATATCGCGCCAGGTGGCGCTAAATCGCAACTGGCGCTAGGCTTTGCGCTTCGCCAGAACTAGCGCCCCAAACGGGGCTATACCCAATTTCTCCCCCCAGAAGTCTTACTATAATTATACGGGACATTGGTGAGGCCACACCTGGAGTACTGTGTACAGTTCTGGTCTCCTTACCTAAGGAAGGACATACTTGCCTTAGAGGGAGTGCAGCGAAGGTTCACCAGACAGGTTCTTGGGATGAGGGGATTGTCCTATGAGGAGAGATTGAGTAGACTAGGCCTATATTCCTTAGAGTTTAGAAGAATGAGAGGTGATCTAATTGAAACGTATAAAATTCTTAAGGGGCTTGACAGGGTTAATGCTGGGAAAATGTTTTCCCTGGCTGGGGAATCTAGGACACGGGGCCACAGTCTCAGAATAAGGGGTCGGCCATTTAGAACTGAGGTGAGGAGAAATTTCTTCACTCAAAGGGTCGTGAATCTTTGGAATTCTCTAACCCAGAGAGCTGTGGATGCTCAGTCGTTGAGTAGATTCAAGACAGAGGTAGATAAATTTTTGAGAACGAAGGGAATTAAGGGATATGGGGGATAGTGCGGGAAGGTGGGGTTGAGGTAGAAGATCAGCCATGATCTTGATGAATGGCGGAGCAGGCTCGCGGGGCCAATGGCCTACTCCTGCTCCTAATTCTTATGTTCTTTTATTTAATATCTACATGTGGTGTAACTTGATTTAGCTTCTTAACTGCTATTTTACAGCAGGGACTGACTGGCGAGTGATAAACATAACAAAGACCCATGAAACTTGAAGTGGAGGTGCAGCACAGAATAATGGAAATAGTGAAATGCAGCTACAACATAGGGACTTAAAAGAGGTGGAATAAAATGTTTACAGCTGTGCAATCGTGGATGATTTCTGAAAAGAAAACACTTCTTCAGTCTCTTTAAATTTGATCGCAAATTGAAATGGTTCAATGAGAAATTGCAAACTTTAGAAATGGAGAATACAATTCATAACTTACCATCAGTTGCAAACATTTTACGTAAGATCAAGGTCCGGATGTATAAGCAGCATTTTCTGTGCATAACCACGGACAACGCCTCTTTGAATCTTTATACATTTTAAAAATGCCGGTTCTGAGTTCTGAGATTACCTGCAAATTAAAATTGCCAGATAAAACTGATAATTTTTGGACATGAATCATTGCAATTTTTGCTACTTAATTACATTCCAATTTGCAAGTCCAGCACAGGTTGGCTTTGGTTTATTTTTTCCTGTCCACTGCTGGATTCCTGATGGTTATGTCTTTTGGCCATCTGTACCATATTTGGGTGACTTTACTGTGTGGACTAGACTACAATCCCTGCCTATTTGAACTCAAAATCCTCAGTCTCGTTATTTTTTTGTCTCACAGTATTACCTGTGTTATTAGGTATCAGTTAACGGTATTGCATGGTCTCTGTTACTACAATATTGCAGCAGTACAGAATTTGAGAAACCTTTGTCAGGAAACAGCTTAGAATTGTACATTTTTATTAAAAATCCGTCCTTGATTAACCTGCTTTTTGTTTCCTGCCCCTTCCGTCCAGTGTTCTCGGGCCCTCTGGATTCCTGCGCGACACTTGGGATTGTAAATCTGCAAAAGAGGTTACTTTTAATGTGTATCTGTAATGGACAGTATCATTTTGCTTGGCACGGCTGGAGATGTGTGTGCATGTGTACATGTGTGTGTGTGTATATGTGTGTGTATATGTGCGTGTATGTATATGTGTGTGTGTGTGTGTGTATATGTGCGTGTGTGTATATGTGCGCGTGTGCGTGTGTGTATATGTGTGTGTGTGCATATGTGTGTGTGTGTATATACGTGTGTGTATGTGTGTGTGTATACATGTGTATATATGTGTGTGTGTACATGTGTGTGTATAAATGTGTGTGTATATATGTGTGTGTATATATGTGTGTGCATGTGTACATGTGTGTGTATATGTGTGTGTGTATATATATGTGTGTGTATAAATGTGTGTGTGTGCATGTGTACGTGCATGTGTACGTGTGTGTGTGTGTGTGTGTGTGTGTGTATATATGTGTGTGTGTGATGTGTGTGTGAATTACAAAACAGAAATTGCTGGATATACACAGCAGGTCAGTCAGCATCGATAAAAATAAATGGCAGGTTAATGTTTCAAGTCTTCCTCTTTGTAGATGCTGACTGATTTGCTATGTATTTTCCACTAGCATTTCCTGTTTTTATTTCAGATTTGCAGCTTTAACAGGTTTTTTTTCTTTTTATGGGAGTGTGTGTATTATGTTTTCTTCTGTCGTTTATATTGAGAAAACAATTTGAAATACCTTGCTTAAAGTGCAGTAGGTAGACGGACCACACTTTAGTAATTGTCAGTATTAAATACGTAAGTGGCATGTTATGAAATGATTCATAAGTTTAAATTCCCATGTAAACAATGAAAAAAGCAATTAAAGGCAAGTAATGGCATTCCTTTAAATTATGACAATGCTGTTTTCACACTGATACACCAATTACTACTCCTGCTGCTCAATTAGATATTTCAGTTCATTGTTTGGGCTCAAGCTCCATCTGAGGTAATAACTGATTGCCGATAGTGCCCCCTCCCCATTCACCACGGTGAAGTGTCTGTGCTGTTTGAGATACCACAATCCAGACCGAAAGTTAAAACTGAGCTTCTGTCTGCCTAACCTGGTGGATGGGAATCACCCCATGGCACTAGATGTAAAGAATAAGGGTATCCTGGCCAATATTCCCCACAGAAAGAAAACCTCCCCGGTATCCCATTGTAAACATGACTTCCAATCTCATTGGGCAATCCTGGTTATATCCCCTACTTAAGTGATGCTCTTGCTATAGATTGCGTGGTCATCATCCATTTTAAATTCTAAAGGTTAAGAGAAAGCTATTACAGATACGGACAGTAACCATGGCAATTTGATCCAATCTTGTCCCTCCTATATTGTTTTGTAAATGTGTAAGAACTGCCCACTAAATTAAATGTCCTCCAAAAATATCAAGAAACACGTATGCAACTTTCTCCGCAAGTTGAAAGGTAGCTTGTCACAGTTCAGTCACATCTCCTCCTCCATCTGCTATTTTCAGAAGCCTATTATTGCACGGATCAGAAACTAGCATCAAAATGGTTTACAACTGGTTCAATGTCTCGTGAATCATCCGCAGGGGGTACAGGAAGGTACGAACCAGACAGAGGAGAATTTCTGCACAGAGTGGCTGCCAGCATTCAATTTGTTAGAATACAAAAGAGGAGAAAAGAATACGCCGAGGGCGAGATCTATCGCCAGAGAGCAACAAGACCGGACCGAGACATTGGTCTTGCCTGAATATTGTTTTAACAAACAACAACAACAAGTATACAACAAGCAACAACAACAGCAGACAATAGGCAACTTGTGTGCGGAGAATCTGGGGAGAGAGTCTTGCAGCCAGGAGACACATATTGTGTGCAGGAGTCAAACTAAGGGGGCGATTTTGCCAGCCCTGGGGAGGCGGGTATGAAGGCGGAACTGCTGGGAAAATGGCAGAATTTGGAGGTGGGTGCCCAACCCGCCTCCATGCCATCTTCCTAGGAGGCAGGTAGCTGTCCTGTGCCGGGTCCCGTCTCCTTGGAGGCGGGAAGGGATTAAAGAAAATAGGATTATCCTCTTTTTGCCCTCACAAATGCGGGCTTCCCGAAGGCTCCAAAACACACCAGCTCAGCGAGGCGAGTAGTGGGTCTGTGGGGGGGGGGAGGCGGGGGGGGGGGGAAGTGGGGTGTGAAAGTAAGTGTTGGGTGCAAGAGTGTAGAGGTGAGTATCTGAGGTAAGTCCTAAGTGTTTTTGAAAGTGTACTTACCTTTGTTTCTTCCTGCAGGCTTCAGTCGGTTTGTATGCGGAGAGTCTCAGACCTCCGTGTTGCAGATGAGAGATGGCCGTTGCATTCTCAGATACAACAAACATCTAATCCTGTAAAAGAAAGAAGATTGATGAGGTCATGTATGCAAGACCTCATCAAACTGCAGAGAATGTCACTGTTTGACAGCTTCACAGAGCTGTCAAACGATGACAATTCATCCGTCAAAAATTTTTGACAGATGAAATGTCATACGTTGACGTGCTCTGCAACCGGCTTTCCTTTAATTGGCCTGCTAAGCCCGCGGGGCGGGCTTAACGAGGTCAATCAAGGGAAAATAGCGTGGGTTGGCCACAAATCGATGGAGGCGGGACATCGACCCGCCAAGCAGCAGTCCTGCCTCCAACGCGTCCTCATTCACAAAATCGCCCCCTTACTGTTGCCCTCTCATTTTACCATGCTGGCAGCTTTCAAATACCAAACCGGTGATGTACCTGCAATGTGCTCGCTGACCTACATTGGCTCCTGGTTAAGCAATACCTCGATTTCAAAATTCTCATCCTTGTTTTCAAGTCCCTCCATGGCCTCGCCCACCCCCTATCTCTGTAATCTTCTTCAGCCCCACAACTGCCCCCAACCCCCGAGATATCTGCGCTCCTCAAATTCTGCCCTCTTGAGCATCTCTGATTATAATCGCTCAACCATCAGTGGCCGTGCCTTCAGCTGCCTGGGCCCTAAGCTCTGGGACTCCCTCCCTAAACCTCTCTGCCTCGCTACCTCTCTTTCCTCTTTTAAGATGCTCCTTAAAACCCTACTTCTTTGACCAAACTTTTGGTCACCTGCCCTAATTTCTTGTGTGGCTCGGTGTCAATTTTTTGTCTTATAATACTCCTGTGGAGCACCTTGGGACATATCACTATGTTAAAGGCGCTATATAAATACACGTTGTTGTGGTGGCTGTTGTTGCCAGGCTCCCTGTCAGTCAGGTTACCATTGCATCGGTCAGCAGAGCAGCCTATTACATCTGCTCTCCAGGGACCCAGCTGCTGCAGCAGGTCACGCAAGAGCATTTACGCATTGAACTGATTCATCAATGTCTCGGAGACAATAGCCTTTGTGAATTTACACACACACCTGAAAACCTTGGCAGAGTGAAACATTTACTGGAACTGAAGAAGTTACCACTAGAGAGACATCCAAACTCCTGCACGATGTTAAGCACTGCATCGTGAACAGTGTTTCAAAGTTCCCCGAGCCTTGAGATATTTGAATATTTGGTCCGACCGGCCGATTCCGGGGAAGCGTGGTCAGAGGAGGTAGGCTGTGCATCCAGCTCCTAGCATCTCCGTACAGGTCATTTACAGTCAGATCCATCTCTTGAGTGTTAAATACTTGAGCATTTCCCTTCCCAAATCACTTAGATTCTGTAGGTGTTATAAAATGAAAGAAAAACTTGCATTTATCAGCACCTTTCATGACCTCAGGATGTGCCAAAGCGCTTTACAGCCAATGTAGGACACATGTCGGACTTATGTAGGATACATGAAATTAGCATCATAAAAATCTAACTAAAAAAAGGAAGATTTGACTTTATATCGTACCTTTTATGCCTTCAGGATGCCCCAACACACTTCACGGCGAATGACTTGTTTTTGAAGCGCAGTCACTATTGCTATGTAGGCAAAAGCAGCAGCCAGTTTGTGCACAGCTAAATTACCAAGGGCTCAGACATGTATTCCCATTAAATAGTTCGGGAGCACAAATGTGCTACTACTAGTGCTCGGACTCATTGCTACCTCCCAAAATACCAGCAGCAAATCAGGCAGATGCCCACACAAGACTGCCAAGGAAAATTAACTCAATACAAACCCCCGACATGGTGCACCTGAACCCACCATGCAGACAGGCTAGTAACGAAAAACATGAATTACCTTGAGCTTTCTTACACTTTGCCCAATATTCAAAGCTGTCAGTAATTAAATCACCAAAAGGGAATGCTGGGATTTTCCATATTGGTGGAATCCTGGTTGTGGTCGGAGTTCCACCACTGAACTTGGCTGGTTTTCCAGGGTCATAGTTGAGGCAGCTGCTACAGTCTCTGCCAGGGAGTCCACTTGGAGGGCATGGCCACTCTGGACAGGCTAAGACCTTTCATTTAAAAATCCTCCCCCCTGCCACCCACCCCCCCCACCCACTTCCTGCTGTATTCCCTTGATTATAGAAGATAGAAGAGAAGGTGATTTAATTGAGGTGTTTAAGATGATTAAAGAAGTTGATAGGGCAGATACAGAGAAAATATTTCCGCTGGCGGGGGAGTCCAGAACAAGCGGGCATAACCTTAACATTAGAGCCAGGCCATTCTGGGGTGATGCCAGGAAGCATTTCTTCACACAAAGGGTCGTGGAAATCTGGAAGTCTCTCCCCCAAAAAGCTGCAGAGGCGTTTAAATGTTCAAAACTGAGATTGGTAGATTGTCGTTAGGCAAGAGTTACGGAATAAAGGCAGGTAGATGGCGTTAAGATGCAGATCAGCCACAATCTAATTGAATGACGGAACAGGCTCGAGGGGCTGAATAGCCTCCTCCTGTTCCTATGTTCTTCCTATGCTGCCCTTAGCAATGCATTACACAAGGAACCTGTAGGCTTTCTGATGGGCAGCCAAGTTTCTGCCAGTAAGACTAAGGCTATACGTTGTCTGACGTTTTTCCATCATTTGCGTGGTATTTGAACAAACCCGCCCATATTTAGGCGGTCATATTCAACACCATCTGTTACTTCTGGTGGGAAATACTTGAGGTAGCTGGGGAACCTGTATAACTAGAATGGAAAATCTAAGCCAATGTCTCTTCATTTTAGCTACCCACAGAAGTAGATGGTGGCAAATTGCTGGTTGCAATAAAGTCTCATTACATGACGGCCAATTTTCATCTACAATATTTCACTGAGCTGCCACTAACTGATTTTAATAATGTTTTTAGGAACTGAGCAACTGTAAGGGGTGCAAATCTTGCCAGACATGATGTCTGATTATATCTGCGACTCTTTCATTAAGATTTTAAAGTGATTGCGGGGGGGGCAATTTTAAACTAACTCGCCTGGTGGGAAATTGACAGGCTGAGTGCAATGCTGGATTTACACCTGGAGAGTAAAATTGGGCGGGAGTGTAAAACTAGAGTTGCACCCGATTCCGTCGGATTCCTGCCCGGCGAGTTGACCCCCATGGGGTCGACAATGGCGAAGAAGCTTCCGGCTATTCCTGGAGGCTTTTTGGCAATGGGCCCGGGACTGTGGAGACTGCTAATAGTCAGAAATCCAAAGTCAGTATCTTCATCCATAAGATAAAGGCCTGGATTTTCCGGGGCCTATGACCGCGTACGTGGCCGTAACTGCCCCGCAAGTTCCGGGTTTCCGTGTGTGATACGCACGCGCGAAAACCCGGAACTTGCGATCTGTCATGTTTCACCTTGACAGATTCACCGCACCCCCGGGAAATGGACATTCGCTGGCGGAGAGTTGGGCTATTTGCCCAAATACTGCCCAGCAAATGCCCACAAAACTCTTACGCCTGGTAAAAGCAGGCGTAAGGCCTTCTTTTATCAGTGTAAGCATCTAAATAAATGTTAAAATAAAATTTTTAAAATCATTTAAACATTCAAAAACCTTTAAAATTCGTTTAGGTTATTTTTGGCCCCTTTAAAAATGTATAAATTTATTTTTCAAAAAAATTAATATTTGTTTTAAATGTTTAATTAAATTGTATTTTAATAAATTTTAAACATGCGATGATTCATTTTTATTTAGGTTGTGTGAAAATTTATTTTTTATGTGATTCCTATTCATGCTTATGGGGATTCTGTGCGTAAATGGAATCCTTATAAGCATAATGGGAATTCCCCTTTTTGATTGGTTGGCCTGGCCCACGTGATCCCAGGGACGCTTGCAAATCGCGTGCGCCCCTGGGATACGTGGGCCTTTACGCAGGCCTACGCCTGCAGGCCCAGGAGCGCGAGTCTTCGAAGGCCCGGGGCCATCAGGTAAATACAGATTTTACTTGCGGTTCGGAAGCATGCGCCCGCGGGACGCCTCTGACCGCAATTTCAGGTCCGATGTTTCACTGTATATTTCAGAAGAAACTACCATAAAATGACATCAGGGTGAACTTAGTTGTTTTATGAATACAGAAGGAAGTCAGACTTTTAAAAAATTCATTCATGGGATATGGGCGTCGCTGGCAAGGCCGGCATTTATTGCCCGTCCCTAATTGCCCTTGAGAAGGTGGTGGTGAGCCGCCTTCTTGAACCACAGAGGGCAGTTAAGAGTCAACCACATTGCTGTGGGTCTGGAGTCACATTTCGGCCAGACTGGGTAAGGACGGCAGATTTCCTTCCCTAAAGGACATCAGTGAACCAGATTGGTTTTTACAACAATCCGGTAGTTTCATTACTGATATTGGTTTTTAATTCCAGATTTATTTAATTGAAATTGAATTTAAATTCCCCAGCTGCCTGCGGTGGGATTTGAACTCACAGTCTCCAGTTTATTAATCCAGGTCTCTGGATTGCTAGTCCAGTAACATAACCACTATACTACTGTACCCGTACTACTGTAAATATGATCAGAAACCAGAGCTAATTGCTGGTCAAGAAAATAAATTTAACCCCTACATTTAACGAGTCTTTTTGGGACCACAAATTATATGGATTTTCTAGGTTTACATATTTTAACCGGTTCAGTGCAAGCAGATTTCTATTTCAGGGGCTTGCACATTTGAAACAATGCTGAACAGATTTATTTCAGCGTTGCCTGTCTACATGATAACAATTCTGGCTAGTTCCATACTTTTGTCTGATCAGTATAAAAAAATGCAAACCGGAGAGGTCCGAGCCCAGATCTTAGAGAAAGCCAACAGCAACAAACTGAAGCTCACAGCACACAAGTCTGGATAATCACTCCAAAAGACAGTGCTCCAGAAAGCTCCTACTATAATAATGAATAATAGTGTACACAAGATGAAACATTCAGCCCAACAGGAGCAGCCCATCATTGGAGAATACTCTCTCCCCAGCCCACCGCACCCACACCCTCCCCACCCCCCACACACACAGTTTATGTCCAATTTAAGATCTATTCCAAATATAAGGCTTATGAACAAAATAATCCCAGTTGACTGGATGTTTAGACATGATTAAATTGGTGCCTTACTTCATTGTCAGCCATTTTATGCAGTATTTATAAGATCAACAAACAGAAAACAGGGGCCACTGGAGTATTATTTACATTGCATTTCCATGGCAACTGAAGTATATATGTAAACCTCACCTTTTACGAGCTGACCTCGCATAGCTTTTCTTTATTAAATATATAGTGTTCATTAAAAATGTTTGGAATATTTCAAAACATCCTTTTAAAAAAAATCAACTTGTAAATGATACATTTTAAGAAAAAGATTTTGAAAATATCACAGTTAAACTTACTGCAATGTTACAGATCGTCCGTCAGAAGGTCACATGTTCTAGTCCCAGACATATCATTGGTTTCGTCAGTTCTCAGCTGGGCCATTGGATAGAATCATGGAATGATACAACACAGAAGGTGGCCACTCGGCCCGTCGTTCCTGTGGCTGCTCTTTGAAAGAGCTATCCAATTAGTTTCACTCCCCTGCTCTTTCCCCGTAGCCTTGCAAAATTTTCCTTTTCAAATATTTATCCAATTCCCTTTTGAAAGTTACTATCGAATCTGCTTCCACCACCCTTTCAGGCAGTGCATTCCAGATCACAACAACTCGCTGCGTAAATACATTTCTCCTCATCTCACCTCTGGCTCTTTTGCCAATTACCTTAAATCTGTGTCCTCTGGTTACCAACCCTTCTGCCACTGGAAACAGTTTCTCCTTATTTTCTCTATCAAAACCCTTCATGATTTTGAACACCGCAATCAAATCTCCTCTTAACCTTCTCTGCTGGAGCAAGGTGTCTTATCTTGGTGGGAGGAGAAACTGCCTCTCCTTGCTGCACCCACTGATTCTGTTAATCATGAAGCAGTTGCAGAGAACACTGCCGCCTGGACCGAGAAGAAAATAAAGAACAGAAAGGTTAAAGCCCTCCATCGGAAACCCTTTCACAAATATATATATATCTCAACTACACACCTCTTAACATTAGCTAACCATATAAGATATACTCAGGGTAGAAATAATAATTTGCCTCTTACAAACCCGAGATATTTTTCACAAATGCTGATCATGAGAGTGAATCAGGGGAATAAACAATGGAACAGGAACAAGGAACGAGCAAGTAAGACAGACTGTATCCAATGCCAAAGCTATGGTGAACAGTGTGTGATGTATTTCCCATTACTCTGGTGCCAAAGATATCTTGGTATTATTAGTCTTTGCTGCCTCATACCTTCACGTTTAGGTCTTGGGCACCTTATTACCTAGTGTTGCTCTGTGTGGCCACACTCGGTGCCCTTTTCAATTAATGATAAGAAAATTCAACCTCTTGGTTGTGTTGACATTTGTAGATGGACACCACCTAAATAAAACAGAACCAAACAAATCAATCCCCCACCAGAGTGATGCACTAATGGTACACGCACACTCCATCACAGTATTTGCTTCAAGTGCCGAATGATGTGGCCGTGAGCAGCACAAGTTCCATTTACCCTCAGTATTCTAGGCTGCCACGACACTCCTCTGCAACAAGGAGTGTGCAAAAAAACCCCCACCAAACCAGATCAAAAAAACTAACCAGAGTTTATAGGGTAAAGATTGGGCCATGTTGCGGTAAAACAGGTGTAACGAGGCCCAATTTCAGGTCCCAAGGACGCTTGAAAACTGCACAACCCGAAATTGGATTGGGACATTTTTTAGGCATCTGGGGTGGCCACCTAAAACAGGTATTAGCCCCCTTGTATATGTTGAGTCTGTGTTTCCAAATGTAGTTATGCTGAATAACTGGACACAGACTACAGAAATAATTAAACAGGTCTTTAGTAATTGAGGGTCAGGGCTGAACTGGAATACACTTTGCTCCACAGGGTTTATATACCGGTGTGGTCACCACCGGTACTACAATGTACAGGAGCCATCAAAAAGTAGTCCATCACCTTAAGGTATCCTCTTAAGGTGGTACAGGTTACATACACTACAATTCCTCCCCTTTTAGCTTAACAGTGTACACCCCAATTTAAACATTACATGGATAACATATATACAACTTTCACACAAAACTGTTCAAAGATTCAGTCTCTGAGGAGGCCTCCTGATCCGGGCCGGATAACGCCTTTCAGGGGTCTCTGGTTCTCGTTGCTGGGGTGACTCATCCATTTGATCTCCTATGGATTGAACATCATCATGTACGTTCGAGTCTGAGGTAGATGCTACAGGCTCAATAACTTCTTCAACTGGTGTCTCTGCTGTAGACATGGGGTCGACCCTTGTTCTTGATTCCACAAGTTGGTCAGCATGACGTCGTATTACGTTCTCTCCAACGTCTACCGTGTACATCAAGGGTCCTTGTCGGGCACGAATTGTTCCGGATTGCCATTTATCATTCCTATAGTCCCTGGCCAACACTGGTTGTCCTATTTCGAAACTCCGAGTGGCCTTGTTATTTACGTGCTGGAATTGCTTGTTTTCGACTTCCCTACGCACATTGGGTTTTAACAAATCCAACCGGGACCGCAACCTCCTGTTATAGAACATTATGGCAGGGCTTTGATTTGTCACTGCATGCGTGGCGTTTCGATATGCCATCAGGAAATTGTCCACCTTGTGTTGTAGTGGAATATGATCTTCGCTCATTGCCTTTATCGCCTTTTTGAACGTTTGTACAAATCTCTCGGCCAACCCATTTGTAGCCGGATGATATGGGGCAGATGTATAGTGTTTCACCCCATTCTTTTTCATGAATTTCTGGAATTCTTCTGACACGAACTGTGGTCCGTTGTCTGAACATATTTGTTCCGGCAACCCATTCCTTGCAAATATGGTTCTTAGAACTGCGATCGTCTTTTCAGAGGTAGTGGTCGACATCTTAATCACTTCTGGCCATTTAGAATGTGCGTCTACTGCTATCAAAAACATGGAATCCATGAATGGACCTGCAAAGTTGATATGCACACGTTGCCATGGGGTTGAAGGCCATTCCCACGGATGCAGCGGTGCAATTGGAGGTGCGTTTTGAACTTTTTGGCACCCTGAGCAGCTTTTAGTCAGATCCTCTATTTGTTTGTCGATACCTGGCCACCACACATAAGCCCTAGCAAGGCTTTTCATCTTGACTACCCCCAGATGACCTTCATGCAATTCCTTCAGAACTCCCTCCCTTAATTTAGGAGGAATAATCACCTTGTTCCATACATCAATGTTCCTTGACAGACGGACAGCTGTTCTCGTCTGGCTGAGAATGCTGGTAACAGTGGGTCACCATGTGCTGGCCATCCCTTCACTGTCAAATCGTAGACCCGAGACAGTGTCGGGTCGTTTCGGGTCTCTCTCTCAATACCCGCATTGGTGACTGGTAAGCATTCGATGATGGTCGAGTGAAATATCTCGACAGGGTCAACTGCCGGTGCCTCTTCCGCTGTAGGTAGTGGCAGGCGCGACAGCCCATCAGCATTACCATGTTGCTTTGTACCTTTGAATTCGATATCATATTGATGTGCCCCTAGGAAAAGGGACCATCTCTGAAGCCTCTGCGCCGTCATAACCGGAACACCCTTCTTAGGGTTAAAAATGGAAACCAACGGCTGGTGATCTGTCAGCAGCGTAAATTTTTGGCCTTGCAGGTAATGGTTAAATTTCTTAACTCCCCACACGAGGCTGAGAGCCTCCCTATCTATCTGAGCATAGTTGCGCTCTGCGGAGGTCAATGATCTGGATGCGAACGCGACTGGCCTTTCCAAGCCATTTGGAAACTTATGTGAGAGCACTGCCCCGATACCATATGAAGAAGCATCACAAGCTAAGCGAATAGGCAGCGTTGGGTTAAAGTGAGCCAACACTTCCTTAGAGGTGATCAGTGCCTTGCTTTTTTGAAAAGCCCGCTTACAATCATCGCTCCACTTCCATGGTATTCCCATTTGCAAAAGAGTGTTCAGCGGGTGTAACACCATGGATAAATTTGGAAGAAACTTGTGGTAATAGTTAACCAACCCAAGGAACGACCTCAACTGGGATACATTTTCCGGAGCGGGAGCTTTCACAACAGCTTCGATCTTGTCAGGTGACTTATGGAGCCCCTCCTGGTCAATGACGTGGCCGCAGTACGAGATTCGCTTTTGAAAGAACTCACATTTCTGGCGATTAACTCTGAGCCTATATTCTTTCAATCTGGTGAGCACCTGCTCCAAATTCGCGAGGTGATCCTTATCATCATCTCCTGTAATCAGAATGTCGTCCAGGTAGCATTGTGTGCCTGGAATTCCCTGCAATACCTGCTCCATGGCCCTTTGCCAAATCGCTGGAGCCGATGCCACTCCAAAAACCAGTCTATTATACCGATATAAGCCCTTATGTGTGTTGATCGTGAGATACTGGCGTGACGCTTCATCAACTTCCATCTGTAGGTACGCCTGCGCCAGGTCTATCTTGGTGAAGTGTTTCCCGCCAGACAGTGAAGCGAAGATATCTTCAATCCGCGGAAGCGGATATTGCACCGTGTGAAGAACCGGATTAACAGTGATCTTGAAATCGCCACAGATGCGAACCTTCCCAGGTTCCCCCGGCTTGTTGCTCAACGAACGCTTCATGACAGGAAAAATGGGTGTGGCCCATTCGCTCCAGTCCGCCTTTGACAGTACTCCTGAACGTTCTAGCCCTTCCAGCTCTGCTTCCACAGCAGGTCGTATCGCATAAGGTACCGGTCTGGCTTTGAAAAATTTTGGGTTTGCATGTTCTTCAACCTTGATGTTTGCCGTAATTCCTTTCAGTGTTCCCAGTCCCTGTTGGAACACCTCCTTAGCATCGTCCAATATTTTGGACAGTTGTTTAGGTTTGACGTCGTCCTCTTTACAGGAATCTACAGTCAGTGCTTGTATGGAATGCCAGTCCACATTTATTCTCCGGATCCATTCCCGTCCCAGTAGTGGCGGACCTCCATCAGGTAACACATACAAGTCCATTTCCTGACTTTCTTTACCATTGTAGACCACATTTACTTTTATCTTCCCGATGGGGTATACTATTTGCCCCGTGTATGTTTTCAATACAATCTCCATATCCCTCAGGGGAATGTGTGAGAATAACCTTTTGTAATCTTGCTTATTCATGACCGTCAATGCCGATCCAGTGTCCAATTCCATCTTCACTTGGACTCCTGCTATCCGAAGCATGACCCAGATAGTTTGGTGGTCTGCTGTGTTACCCACATTATGTATATTTAGACAACCCAGTTCCTTACTGCTGGAGTCTGAATCCATCTTCTGCTCATCCGAACTGTTCTCTGTCACCTTGTGTACTTTTTTGTACTTCTCCTGCGGCGACATTTTGCTGCTGGTCTTCTTTCCTGACCGGCACACTCTCGCTATGTGACCAAGTTTGCCACATTGCCTGCATTCTTTATCTTTGAACCAGCACTGGTTCTGGTCATGCGTTGTCCTTCCGCAACGATAGCACTTTACTGCGCCCAATGCCATTTCATTGGTGCTGAATTCCAATGGCCTTTGCTGTATCTCTGCAGCGCCTCGTGCTGCTGCCTCGTGCGATGCTGCAATGCTGAAAGCTTTGTCCAGCGTAAGATCCTTTTCCTCTAGCAGTCGCTTCTGGGTTCCTTCCCTTAGGAGCACACACACAAACTTATCTCTCAGTGCGTCTGCTAGTCCTGTACCGAACTGACAGTACTTTGATAACTTGCGCAGTTTGATTAAGAATTCAGCGTTGCTTTCCTCTTTAAGTTGAATTCTTTTGTAGAATTTAAATCGTTCCGCTATCAGCAGCGGCATGGGGTTTAAATGCTCTTGCAGGATAGTAACAATATCCGTGAAACTCTTTCCTACCGGTTTATCTGGTGTTACAAGGTTCCTTAATAACCCGTATGTCTTCGCACCCATCGAGTTTAATAGGGTTAGTGCTTTCTTATCCTCCGGTACCTCATTCGTTGTACAGTAAACTTCGACGCGTTCCACATAAGTGGCCCAATCTTCCACATCGCTATCAAAAGCAGTGATGTTACCCATTTTTGGCATCCTTGTTCAGTTTCCTTTCCTTCGGATATGATTATTATTTTATTTTATTTTTTTCAAAATGGCGGCTTCCCGCGCTTGGCGGCTTTTCCCGCGCTTGTCTTCTTCCCCCGCCGACTCAAAATGGCGATTACCGCGCTGTTGCCGTTCTCGCCTCCCAGCGGTCCTTTATTTTCCCCTACGCTGCTGCTCTTGTTCCCCGCCGCTCCCGCGGTCCTTGTGGACATAAACGCTTTTCTGGCTGCTGCACATCTCTGCCCCGATTGCAGTCCGGCCCCTGACACCGGCTGCGGGCGTGTTCTCCGCCCTTTTTGTCGTTTCCCTCCCCTTCTCTTACTGACAACTCGGCCGACTTCCCCCCGTGCCGCTCGATCGGGCTTACCCGCCGCTGTCGTCGAAGGGATGTTCACTGATGTTTGACTTCGTGGCCAGAAACCAACCCGGGTTCCCGATTGCCTCCCGTGCTATGCAGTGCCCAGCAGGATGTTGAGGGTGGATGTCCTTGATCGACGCCGTTTCAGAGGCGAAGCTTCCTTTGATGCAACTGCCGCTAGGTAGGATCAGACTCGTCGCCACTGTTGAGTCTGTGTTTCCAAATGTAGTTATGCTGAATAACTGGACACAGACTACAGAAATAATTAAACAGGTCTTTAGTAATTGAGGGTCAGGGCTGAACTGGAATACACTTTGCTCCACAGGGTTTATATACCGGTGTGGTCACCACCGGTACTACAATGTACAGGAGCCATCAAAAAGTAGTCCATCACCTTAAGGTATCCTCTTAAGGTGGTACGGGTTACATACACTACAGTATATGCTAATGAGGGGCCTAACACTTGTTTTAGGACCTTCTGGGAAACGCCTGAATGGAGCAGGCGTTGAAAAGGTAAGTTGATGTAGATCCAGGAGAAACAGGAGTGCTCCTCCCGCATCGACAGCACTCTTGACTGCCACTGCCGGCCACGTTTGCCCCCCACCCCTTCTGCTCACCTCCCACCCCGGGGCTTATTTGAGGGTCGATGCCGGCAAGGCAGGCAGACAGAAATTCGCTTCTTCAGCCGAGTGAGCTGTATGTGGCGGTAAGAGAGGTCGCTGTGATTATTTAGATGAAGGGGATTTATTTCACTCAATGAGTACTGGAGTTAAAGACAAGTCACTCATGGAATATGCATTGTGCTCAACAAATTCACATGCATGGTGGGAGGAGGGGGAGAGGGAAACATTTGAGTCTGTGTTTTTGGCAGTCAGCCTTGTCTATTGGAAATTCAGGAGTGCATGGCCTTCGGTTTTATGACCATTCAGTTTAATGGTCAGAAAATCATGGGCAGTGCTTAGCCAAATTTATAATCTATGCTCCCAGGGTGTGAGGCTCCCCACTTGGAGCATGGAACTATGAAGTTACATTGTATTGTTTATTTATTACACTGGCAGAATCAACTTAGTTGACCTATCACCTTGTAGCTTACTATCAGCCATCTATTCTGCGAGATGTAGTTCAATAATTGCTTAAAAATGCTCTTCATGATGTTCATGATAGCATATCTGATTGCTGAACAGCTGCTTATTATCATAAAGAAGCTGAACTGCCTTCAGTGTCATTGTTTTTATGTAACCAAAAGGACCCGTAATACAGCAGTGGCAGACGGAAGACATGAACATATAAATTTAGTCCAATCTGGACTGTTTCAAATTCATCTTGCTCTGTCCATTGCTATTAGTAAAATTCATGCACATATAACATGTGTGTGTAGGGTGTGGAAACGTGGGTGCCCATGCTTCAAAGTGACATACATGTAGAATGTCTGTCATATTTACCGGCCTAGCTCAACAACTACTTTCTGTCGAGGTAACCATGCTGATTCGCTCTTATATAAACAGGAAGGAAATCGCACCAATTACAAATTAGTAGCTAAGTTGGAGAGTTTAATCAATCACAAACCACCAAACCACAGGGAAAAAAATCCATTCAAATCATTCAAATATTTTTCAAAGCTATCAATCGGGAGCCAGCATCTTTTCCAAAACAAACAATTAAACGATTCCAACAATTTTCCAGATTTCCTTCAGTTGTTGGGTTGCTTACTCAGCCGGACAACTACATACAGGTTTAAAAAAAAAATTCATAACACAACAAATACCAAAAAAAATCTGTGTTAAATTCCATCTGCCATGTGTCTGCCTATTTCACCAATGGAATACAAGACGATAGGAAATTAAATAAATAAGAAAATCAAAGTCTACAAAAGTCTGTTGGGAGAAAGGTGAGGGTGTAGGAACGTGGGTTCCTAACTAAAAGACTGAGTTCTACTCAGGCGATCAAACAAAACGAACTTTAATGAAACAAACAGGTTTTAACAAGAAACTGCAGGATAACATCGAATGTAGGTCTGCTCTCTTTGGAGGCTCCACGAGGACTGGCACTGCAGACCCGTGGCTGACGTCATGACATCATCACGTTTTCCCACCAGTGGGGAATCACGTGATGAATGGCGTGACGTCATCACGTTTTAGCCACGCTGTTAAAGTAACCACGCTCTGTACAGTTAAACAGCATAAATAAAGGTACAGACTCAGGCTGTAGCTAACATGTTGTTAAAGGAATTATATACAAACGATCTGAGTCCTTTGGTGGCTCCGCCACATGCGCCCCCCCAGAATTGTCTTTAACAGCAAAAGTGAGGCGTCGAGGAGGCCTGACAAGTCTGTCCGAGCGACTTTGGTAACCCTGCAGAGGAAGCTGATGGACGGTGGTCGAGCTGGTGGGCGGTTGTGGTCGAGCTGGTGGGTGGTTGTGGTTGATCTAGCACGGCGGCTGTGGGCGGTCGGCCACGTTTTGGCGGTTGAGCGATGACGACTGGGCGGTCCAGGTCCAAGTGAGCCGGCTTCAACCGGTCCACCGAAATGTGATCCGGCTTTCCTCCGATGTCGACTGAAAAGGATTTGTCTCCTGATTCGATGACACGGAAAGGACCAGTGTAAGGGGGCTTGAGCGGATCCCGGTGAGCGTCGTGGCGGATAAATACGTACTCGGCGTTCTTCAGCTCAGCTGGCACGTGGGAGCTCTGTATGCCGTGATTTGACGTAGGCACCAGAGTGAAGCATCTGGCCGCTTCCTGGTGGCTGACAAGTTGCTGGGAGGCGGACCATGGCTCTGTGGGAGAAGGGAGGAAATCCCCTGGTACTCAGAGCGGCTGGCCATAAATGAGTTCTGCGGAGGACGATTGCAGGTCTTCTTTGGGCGTCGTACGAAGACCCAGAAGGGCCCATGGGAGTCTGTCCACCCATCCCGCACCTTGAAGACTGGCCCGTAGGGCGGCTTTAAGCGACCTGTGGAATCGCTTGCACAGGCCATTCGCCTGTGGATGATAGGCAGTGGTGCGATGAAGTTTGGTGCTGAGCCCCTGAGCTACAGCGTTCCAGAGCTCCGAGGAAAATTGTGGCCCACGATTGGAGGAGATGTCCGCCGGTACCCCGAAACGAGCAACCCAACAGGAGATGAAAGCTCTAGTGACATCTGCCGAAGTGGTGGAAACCAAAGGAAGTGCCTCTGGCCACCTAGTGGTGCGGTCCACCATGGTGAGGAGATGGGTATAACCATGGGAAGGCGGAAGTGGCCCCACAAGGTCCACATGCACGTGGTTGAAACGACGCTCCGGAACAGCGAACGTGGCCACTGGAGCTTTTACATGATGCTGGACCTTGGCCTTCTGGCAGACCACGCAGGTGTTGGCCCAGTCACGGACATCGAGGTGCATACTCTTCCAGATGAACTTCGGCGATGTTAGCCGTTGTGAAGCCTTCATACCAGGGTGCGACAACCCGTGTATGGCGTCAAACACCTTCCGGCGCCATGCGACTGGCACAATAGGACGGGGAATGCCCATGGAGACGTCGCAAAGGAGCGTGGTGCCTGCGGCCTGGAAACTGACATCGGTCGCTTGGAAACTAGAGGGGACGGTTCTGTATGATTGGACCTCTGGGTCTGAGACCTGATCCGCAGCCATGAGGGAGTAGTCAATCCCAAGGTGAACCGCATGGACCGTCGCGCGGGAGAGGCAACCCGCTACCAGGTTGTCTTTACCAGACACATGTTGAATGTCCGTAGTAAATTCAGAAATAAACGTCAGGTGACGTTGTTGACGAGCTAACCACGGTTCAGCGGTCTTGGCCATGGCGAACGTTAGAGGCTTGTGGTCGACAAAAGCCGTGAAGGGACGTCCTTCTAATAAGAACCGGAAATGGCGGATGGCTAGAAAAAAGGCCAGCAACTCCCGATCGAAGGTGCTGTATTTTCTTTCATTTCTCCGTAGTTGACGGCTGAAAAACGCCAGCGGTTGCCACGTGCCGTTCACCCACTGCTCCTGGAAGTGGGTGCACCAGCATGGTTGTGTTGGCCAAAGCACTCTTGGAGTTGACGAACGCCTGGTCCATCTCGGCCGTCCAGCTGATTGGATCCTTACCGGACTTGCCCTTGAGGGCCCCGTACAAAGGCTGCATAAGCTGAGCCGCCTTAGGGACGAATCGGTGATAGAAATTGACCATCCCGAGGAACTCTTGCAGGGCCTTGATGGTTGGCGGGCGCGGGAAAGAGGTAACAGCTTCCACCTTCGTCAGTAAGGGGATGGCGCCATCTGATGTGATGCGGTGTCCCAAGAAATCGATCCGCTGCAGGCCGAACTGGCATTTGGCCGGGTTGATGATCAAACCGTGCTGACTGAGGCGTGTAAAGAGGGTATGCAAATGGCAGATGTGTTCTTCCTTGCTAGCGCTGGGGGATGAGAATGTCGTTGAGGTAGACGAAGATGAAGTTTAGGTCTCGGAGCACGGAGTCCATCAAGCGCTGGAAAGCCTGTGCCGCGTTCTTCAAACCAAAAGGCATCTGCAGGAACTCAAAAAGGCCGAAAGGGGTGATGACTGCGGTTTTCGGGAT
Source organism: Somniosus microcephalus (assembly GCF_052327205.1). Classification (NCBI taxonomy): domain Eukaryota; kingdom Metazoa; phylum Chordata; class Chondrichthyes; order Squaliformes; family Somniosidae; genus Somniosus; species Somniosus microcephalus. The sequence goes on from NC_141009.1 coordinate 24,338,024, forward strand.
GTCTTGCGGGTGCACGGGAACCTGGTGATACCCCCGGACGAGGTCGACTTTTGAAAAGATAAAATTGCCTGCCAAATGGGCCGAGAAATCCTGAATATGCGGGATCGGGTACCGATCAGGAGTAGTGGTGTCGTTCAGGCATCGGTAGTCGCCGCATGGTTGCCAGCCGTCGCCTGGTTTCGGAACAATGTGGAGAGGCGAAGACCAGGGACTATTCGACCGGCGAATAATCCCCAGCCGCTCCATCGTGTCGAACTCCGCTTTCGCAGCCGCGAGCTTGCCGGGCTCAAGCCTTCTAGCCCGTGCATAAACCAGGGAGCCAGTAGTGGTGATATGATGTTCAACACCATGCTTCGTGGCCGAGGAGGAGAAAGTGGGCCTGGTCAGCTCCGGGAACTCTCCGAGGAGCCGAGTGAAGTCATCCGGAGATGGGAACGCGCAGGCGATAGAGCGCGACATGGTGGTACTGTGGTGGCACGGAATCGAGTGGAAGGTGGCCGCGTTGATCAAACGGCGGTGCCGGACATCGACGAGGAGGCCGTTGGCACACAGAAAATCCGCCCCTAGGATGGCCTGCGAGACTGTGGCCATGATGAATTCCCAATGGAAGCGCTGACCGCCGAAACACACTTGGACCCGCCGCTTTCGGAAAGTTCGAATGGCTGCGCCATTAGCCGCCACGAGGGAAAAGCCGTGGTCCCCAGCTTGCATATCGAGATTCGACGCAGGTAGGATGCTACACTGCGCCCTGGTGTCGCAAAGGAAACTGCAACCCGACAGGGAGTCAGTGATGTAAAGAAGTTTCCCCGAAGATCCGATGGCCATCGCAGCCGCGGTTCGCCCGTTAGACCCGGTCCTCCTTCGCCAGGAACGCTGCAGGAGCTTTGTTTTTTGGGTGAAAAGCTGCAGGGAGAGCAGCAGCGTCGTACTTTCGCGCCAAAACGGGCGTGGTAGAAGCACCAGCCCGCTACAAGAGGAGCTGGAGCCACGTCTGTGGGGGATGGGCGTCTCGTGGCAGCGCAGCACTGCTGGGTTACTGCGAAAATCTTATCTGCTTTGGCAGCAAGCTCAGCGCAGTCTGTGACCTCGGACCTGGCTAGGGCAGCCTGCACCTTCTCCGGCAGTTGGCAGAGGAATAGCTCCCGGAAGAGGAAGCATTCCGGTTCGGCACCTAAGAGCATGAACATTTGACTCATGGGCTCGGACGGTTTGGAGTCCCCGAGGCCGGGCATAGTGAGGAGCCGGCGAGTGCGTTCTGACTTCAAGAGCCCAAAGACTTGTAGCAATTGCGCCTTTAACGTATCATACTTGCGGTCAGTCGGTGGACTACCGAGGAGGCTGACGATCCGCGAGGCAGTGGCGCTATCGAGGGCGGAGACCACGTAGTAATAACGGGTCTGATCCGCGACGATGTTCCTGATGGCGACTTGGGCTTTAGCCTGGGTAAACCACGCGGCTGGTTGTTGCTCCCAGAACTGTGGCAGTTTCAGAGTCACGGCGTTCGTTTCCATGCTGAAGATCTTCCACGAAAACCGTTCGCGAAAGTCGGGGTCACCAATGTAGGAACGTGGGTTCCTAACTAAAAGACTGAGTTCTACTCAGGCGATCAAACAAAACGAACTTTAATGAAACAAACAGGTTTTAACAAGAAACTGCAGGATAACATCGAATGTCGGTCTGCTCTCTTTGGAGGCTCCACGAGGACTGCCCCTGCAGTCCCGTGGCTGACGTCATGACGTCATCACATTTTCCCGCCAGTGGGGAATCACGTGATGAACGGCGTGACGTCATCACGTTTTAGCCGCGCTGTTAAAGTAACCACGCTCTGTACAGTTAAACAGCATAAATAAAGATACAGACTCAGGCTGTAGCTAACATGTTGTTAAAGGAATTATATACAAACGATATGAGTCCTTTGGTGGCTCCGCCACAAGGGAACCAATTGGGAAGAATTCAGGAACCTCCCCGGTAAAATGTAAAAATAAAAAAACCAGCAAGCAAAAAAGAATTGTAAATAAGCCAGCTGTAGACGGCAAAGACAACAAGAAGTTCTTCCGGTATTACAACAGTAAAATGGTTATCTAAAATAAATTGAGACCCCTTAAGAAATCAAATTGGTTTGAAGATGAGGATGAACTAAAAAATAGTTAATATATTAAAGAGTTACATCCTTGAAATAGTTATTGAAGAACATACCAGTCGGTTAGACATCACTTGTACGGAAGCTCTTGAAAGGGTCAGATAAATCCCCAGGTATGGACCTTTGTGCCCAAGGATGCTAAGTGAGATTAGAAATTAAATCAATAGAAGTGCGGATGGTCATCACGAAGGAGTCAACGTTAACAAGGGAAGTTGCACTAGATTGGTAACAAGCCAACATGGTACTTACTTGAAAAAGGCAACAAAACAAACCCAGGTAACTACACACCCATTAGTCTTGCATCATTAACTGTCAAAATAATGGAAATGATCCTTAAGAACAAACTTCAGGATGTGGAACTTCCCACCACATGGAGTTGTTGAGGCGAATAGCATAGATGCATTTAAGGAGAAGCTACATAAACACATGAGGGAGAAAGGAATAGAAGGCTATTCTGATAGGGTGAGATGAAGTAGGGTGGGAGGAGGATTGTGTGAAGCATAAACACCGGCATAGACCTGTTGGGCCGAATGAGCTGTTTCTATGCTGTAAATTCTATACAAAAAATTTAAATAATTCACAAAGGTATTTAAACCTACCCATGAAATTGCCCAAGTGCTGATGGAAATCTATCTAAAACAGTTTACCTCCAGAGACCTATCAATTTCTTGGGGGCCTGGAAATTGAGTTTTGCTCATCTCCCTCCACTGGGCCTTGCCTGATATTTTTCAGGTCTTTATGCATGCCTCTCAGTTGGCCTCCCATGGAAGTTCTGGGTCATGTCATGAGTATCTCAGTGCACCATCACCAAAAATAAATTAAAAACAAATTTTAGGTAGTCAGCAACCTTCCTGAGATTTTCATCACTTTTTTTTTAGCTCACAAAAGTGAGGCTCCATCCATTGCTACCGCTCCCATCTCGGAATCCATTGACAGCACAGCAGATGGGACCTAGGTTTAACATCTCATTTGAAGGACAACCTCTCTGATAATGCAGTATTGTGTCTAATGGTTTGACATTATGCTTAAACCTCCCATGTAGTTTCCAGCATGAGCTCATCTGGATCCCTATAGCTAGTGACACAATTAACTGGGTAAATTAGAGAAGTTACGATATTCGCACTATATCAAACCTTGATAGAACATTTTTACAGCTTTCAAAAACAATTATTATTCATAGCTCGGTGTGACAACGTAATAAACAATTAGTTGTAGATAATCCAACTTCACTTATGAACAGTTGAAAGATTCTGCGAGGATACATTTCGTATCACAATCATGTAAATTTAATGGCCAGGAATGTACTGGATAATATACAGTTTTGGATAGATGAAAGTTAGATGGATAGAGGGTATTTAAGGAAGAAGGATATGGTTGGGAGGGAGCTGCAGTATTACAGGCAATTACCTCATTGGCTGTAAAGCGCTTTGGGACGTTCTGAGGTTGTAATAGGCACTATATAAATGTAAGTCTTGCTTTTCCTGCTGGTCAGGTCGGGCTCTGGGCAGAGCTGGTGAGCTGCAGCAGGACGCTTGTTCAGGGGGTGCAGCGCACCGTAAGCACGGTGATGAGGCCTGGCCCTCAAAATCAGACTGGGCCTCCCGCCGACAGGATGGGGCGGCCGTCCTCTGCGCTTCGCCAGCCAGCCGCCCGGAGATTTAAAATCTACCCTTCCAAGAACATACGAATTAGGAGCAGGAGTTGGCCACACGGCCCTCGAGCCTGCTCCGCCATTCAATAAGATCATGGCTGATCTTCGACCTCAACTCCACCTTCCCCCCTGATCCCCATATCCCTTGTGTCCCCTAGAGTCTATTAGGAAAATTATGACTGTGAGCGGTATCATGCAGTGACTGCACATTTACTGCAAATTAGAAGATAACCACCATTAGGAGGTGAGTTTAGCAAAAGGTTGAGATCTTTTCCCCCAGCCCCTTTTTTTTTTGGGGGGGGGGAGGGGAAGCATCACTGATCTGTGACTAAGACGTATTAACGCAGTATGCACTAAATTGAACTTCCCGATATTAACTCGCTTCCCCACTGCAAAAATAATTTCCTCCGCATATTGTCCTGTGAATGCAGGAGCTGATTATTCTTCAGAATCCCATCCCTAATGCCATCATTCCACCGCGCAGCCATTCCAGCCTCCCCTCGTGTGTCTCCCCACCAGTGCAGCTCAGGTAGCACACATTCACCTTTCAGAAAGAGCTTTCTCGTTCTTGACAATTGATGGCTGGGAGTGAGGAAGAGGCTGTCATTTAATCTCCTGGTTCAAATTGTGTTCATAATCTGCTCCAGTTACACTCTCATATCTTGTAAAATGATGGGAACACCTTGATTAAATCATATCCCTGTTATTTAATCCATTTTTCTCAATGCTCTCTCCCAGGTGGGATGTGCAATAAGTGCCCCCTGCCCAATTTTTTTATGATACCATTGCATTGGAGAACTAAATACATCTCTTCATGTTTTGTATAATACACATTCAGTGTATGCTGCACACAACTGGTGAAATAACACAAAGAGAGCAGCCAGGCATTACAATATTTCATACGGTGCTATTAAATACCCATCTTAAACATCAGCAACATTGAAGCAAATAGAGTTGCATTTGAAAATGTTTGGTAACTTTTTTTTGTGTGTTTTCACAGAACAGACAGAATGCTAAGCAAGTATAAATGAAATAAATGAATAAAAATGACAAGAGACAGATTCCCACTGAATGCCGTGTTCATGTGTTCCTTCACCAGTATAAAAATGACAAGCACCTGTGGGTCTTGGATCCAAATCAGCACTGTATCACAGAGTCACAGTGTTGATTTCCATTAGTATTAATTTCTGTCTATTTAATTTTACTGGTGTCACTGCTTCCCACTAAACTGCAAGAGACAATTCCTTATTGATTGCTTTCTCGCTCGTCAAAGCATCCCTGGCTGATCATATTTTACCCTGAAGACAACTTATACATTTCAGATAATAAGTCGGTGCTCAGAGCAGGAAATGGATTACATGTGCAGTCACTAACTGTCCAAGTGAATCATGTTACTGTGTGTCAATATACTGCATCTGCCTATCATTTCACCTGGACTTGATGCAAGGGGAAATTCGCCTTGCATTTCAGGGGCTGCATAGCCCAGGAATCAATGGCCACTACAAGCTCAACTGCTGCGAAATCGATCGCTAGCACAGGATGGATTGATCTCGTCGCTTTGCCTTATCATTGTCCACATCATATTTGATTTGCATGAACCTGGAAGGTTCCAGTAATGTGGAGTTTCTTAAATTCATTTTGGAATTTTTTTTTTTTTTACCGAAGGTCGAATACAGGCATTTTAACAGAGCAGGCTAATGCTGAAAGGTGGATAAAAAATCCATGGCAGGTCCTGGTGGTAATAAAGGCTGCATTTTTCTCTCTGTGATATGATAGAAGTGTTGTCGTCATGGCAACAGTGTCTCCAGAAAATGGCCTTGCCCATGCTGTCTTGCATTGTGCTCCCTTGAGGGCTGTGCTCAGTGCCCCCTGTTGGCTCTTGGTTTATACAATTACAGTGCCTCAAGTACACTGTCTATCACCTCTCACATAAACCCATGGCAGGCCATCGCACAAAAGGACTGCTTTTAAGGTTAAAAAAGGGCCGCTCCAGTACAGTTAATAGGTCAGAGATTTAGTTGTAGGCCTTGAAGCTTAACTCCATTGGCCACGCATTCCAGCACTGCTAAGAAACTGATATTCTGCCCTTAACACTCTCTCAGTAGGCTACTTGTCATCTATACCAGGCAGTGTATAAAACCACAGGAGTCCGTGCGCTCCAAGACAGTCATATTATTTTTCAAAGTACTTTCTTAGGAGTCAGTTGCTAAGGTGTTTTCCAGCAGAGGTGTCTGGTATTTAACTTTCTTTGACTTATGACAGTTCTGGCTTTCTGCACAAGATGAGAAACAAAGAACATTAGCTTTCCATTGGCCTGTGTTTAATGTCACTTTATTCAGCGTTCAAACAGGTATGGACTTCAAGACAGCACAGAGCAGATTCTCAGCTCACGTACCTTCATGTGTCAGTTAAAATCAAGAGCGATTTTTTTTGTTGTTGCTTTGAATGTTTGTTATTTAGTGTAAAACAGTATTAAAGATTTTGCTTTAGATTTTGGCTGTTTACACTGTAGATGGTATTTAACATCCCTTCACTCTTATCTGAAAGATAAATGACCATTTTAACAGCATACAGCTCCAAATACCTACATTTAAAAAAAGGTCTCAACCCTTTTCATGATGCCTGGTTACTGCACACTGCACCGCTGTGAAATCTAGGCCCCAATGATTTGCTTCTAACTTATTAAAAACAGCAGAAGAAATTAATCTTTTTCTCAAAGATTATGTACAATGCAAAATTTCATCTGAGTATCAACATCGCTATGTTTTTCATGGATTTTAGATGTGTTTCATCAAAACAGCATTTTTAAAAATTTGTTTGTGATGTGGGCGTCGCTGGTAAGGCCAGCTTTTATTGCCCATCCCTAATTGCCCTCGAGAAGGTGGTGGTGAGCCACCTTCTTGAACAGCTGCAGTCCATGTGGTGAAGGTACTCCCACAGTGCTATTAGGGAGGGAGTTCCAGGATTTTGACCCAGCGACGATGAAGGAACGGTGATATACTTCCAAGTCAGAATGGTGTGTGACTTGGAGGGGAACTTGGAGGTGGTGGTGTTCCCATGCGCCTGCTGCCCTTGTCCTTTGAGGTGGAAGAGGTCACGGGTTTGGGAGGTGCTGCCGAAGAAGCCTTGGCGAGTTGGTGCAGTATGTACCGTGAAATGCACGCATGTTCAGTGCCAAAGAGACAACACTTGAAGGAGCCTTTGTGACTTTGACAGCTTGTATGTTCTGCCTTATATATATGTTAATGTAATCCTACTAATATAATGTGGTCTTTTAATTAAGGGAAATATCGTGGCAACTTCTTTTAATGCTGCCATGAATTTTAAACGTTTATCTTCCAAACTTGGCATGAAAACTAAGGTACGTCAAGGGCAGTTCCATCAACAATATGCATACCCCCACACTACAGCACTCTCTGGTATGCCGCACCTCTCCTATATCATGCAATGCTCATCAATTTATCTGTAATGGAGAAGGCACAGGAAATGCCTTCAGGTATATATGCATTTACTTGTAGCACAGTTGGACACAATCCTTTCCACTCCATATTTTGTGACAATCTGGTGATTGAGACAAGGAAGAGTACAGAAAGGGTACGAGCTGGAGCTAGGAGCAAATGTTTGAGGAAGATCAGGTAATGAACAGCAAGTACAACACAAACTGAGGCCTGTCCTAACTCCTGAGGCCCTTAGCCATTAGACTCACCAACACATCCAGTACCAATAACGTCTTCAGCTGTTATAAAACGGGGCAACAGTTTAAGAAGATACGAACCTCTTGGTGAAAACCATGACCGTCTGCAGTGGACCTGCACCAGTCGTCTCCTTTGTCATTGCTTCTGAGCTGCTCTCCATTGAACACATGCATTTGACTGGTTCAACGTTGCCGATACTTACTGGTAGGCTCTGATAATCTGGCTGTGGACTTATTCACAGTCCACATCGGTGCTGCTCCAGATCTGGCAAAAGGAAGTGTGGATCGTTCCTCTTTGAAATGAGGCACTTTGCATATGTGAAACAACCCAGCAGACAACTGATGAGAAACACAGTGAAGCAGGTGAACTTCCATGATCACAGACTCTGGTAACACTACTGAAACAGCTTCACATCACCGTCGTTATGGTCTTTAGGTCAAACACTTGGGAAAGGTCCCCTATCTCAACTAACTGCACGTAGCTTTTGTTGATTGGCTAAGTGGGTTGTTGGGTTCTCCTCCACACTGCAAGAGGCTGCACAAAGAGGAGAACTGGTCGGGGGAAAGTGGGGGGAGGGGGGAGAATGTAAATCAAAGATATCTGAATTTTATTGCTACTGGGACAATCTATTTAATGACTACCTGCTTTTAAATCAGCCCCAGCACACAGGCATCACTGCTTGGTTTGAATTTATGGGACAGCCTCAAAAATTAATCATTCAGGATCATTCAAGATGGTTGGAGAAGGGATACTGGAAGCACAGATTGAAATTCTTTTGTACAGATATGGGCCAATTTCACGCATGTATACGAGGAGCCAGCTTTGGTCAAACCTGATTTTCTCACATTAGAGGTGGTTTCTCGTAGAATGTTTTCATCTCCATCAGCTTCTGCTTTAGTAAAAACTATTCTGATTGGTTTATTATCATTGGTTGATACATATGCATGAACTGGTTTCAATCTAAGCAGAAAATGATTCCTGCTGGTCTGAACTTCAAATTAATAATGGGAATATAGAGAAAGGAAAAGAGGTTTGAATTGGTCTGTAAATAAACGACTTCATTATAGGCTGCATCAGGACATCCATAGAGCTTTAATGACTTTTGCTCAGCTTTGTTGGAATGCCTGAAGCAAAGTCACTCTCTGAAGTGTCAACCCCTCAGTGTAGCCTGTCTATGAGGGTTCACGCTATTTCACTCTGACTAATCTTAACACTGTGTAAATGTTATTCTGCAACACAATAGCTACTGGACTAGAGCTATTGGTACAGTTCCAAGAATGAAAAGATACCTTGCAGCGGATAATTCTGCAAATCAATTTTGTTAATGGTGCACAACATAAGTCTCACTCCAGTCAAACTCTGTACATTTAGAGCGCAAACGCAGTGAAAAGGTGATGGACCTTTTTTTGCTTGGTATAAATTTTCTGGACTACACTTAAACTGTAATAGAAATATCTCTATTGCCACCTTTGGGGCATCTTTTGGGGCACTTTTCAGGGAGGCTATGATACCTGGAAAAGCAAGACCAATCCGCCACGTTGGTCATTTGACCAGTTTGGGCAGAGTCAGGCTGCAGCACACGACGTTTCTCAAGCATCCTTCACTTGTTGCTTTCTTCAAACGTTCTTTTTTTGCGAAATGCTGCAAGTCAGAGGTGGTCCGAGTGAGCCCAGCAGCAGGAGGCTGAATTCAACGGAGAGCAATATCGGGTGGGGTGTAAAAGGGGCGGACGATCCCACCGGACGGGTTAGGATCAAGTTACTCTTCAGTATAAAAATAGAAGCGTTCCATTCTCGCTGCCTGGATCCCTCACCTGAACAACTACAAAAATTCACTACAAATATCTACATTGAAAAAAAAAAGCTGTGTCATTGTAGTAAAGCGAATTGCAGGAACATAGGAACAGGAGGAGGCCATTCAGCCCCTCGAGCCTGTTCCTCATGGCTGATCTGTGTTTAACTCCATCTACCCGCCTTGGTTCCATATCCGTTAATAGCCATGCCGAACAAAAATCTATCAATCACAGTTTTGAAATTGACCCTGCCTCAATCGCTTTTTGGAGGAGAGAGTTCTAGATCTCCACTACCTTTTGTGTGAAGAAGTGCTTCCTGACATCACCCCTGAACGGCCTGGCTCTAATTTTAAGGTTCTGCCCCCTTGTTCTGGACTCCCCCACCAGAGGAAATAGTTTCTCTCTACTGACCCAATCAAATCCTTCAATCATCTTAAACACCTCAATTGGATCACCCTTTAATCTTCATCTGCAAGGGAATACAAGCCGAGTCTATGCAACCTGTCTTCACAATTAAATACAAATTCAGATTAAATCAAAGAAAATGGTTCACAGCATAGGAGAGACTGTGCCCAAATACACCATAGAAGAGGCAGCACCCGTATGCACCATAGGTGGGACAGTGCCCATATCTACCACAGGTGGGGCAGTGCCCGTATGCACCATAGGAGAGACAGTGTCCGTATGCACCATAGGAGAGACAGTACCCATATGCACCATAGGAGAGACAGTGCCCGTATGCACCACAGGAGAGGCAGTGTCCGTATGCACCATAGGAGAGACAGTACCCATATGCACCATAGGAGAGACAGTGCCCGTATGCACCACAGGAGAGACAGTACCCATATGCACTATAGGAGAGACAGTGCCTGTATGCACCACAGGAGAGACAGTACCCATATGCACCATAGGAGAGACAGTGCCCGTATGCACCACAGGAGAGGCAGTGTCCGTATGCAAAACAGGAGAGACTGTGCCCGTATGCACCATAGAAGAGGCAGTACCCGTATGTACCATAGAAGAGACAGTGCCCGTATGCACCACATGAGAGACAGAGCCTGTATGCACCATAGAAGAGGCAGTGCCCATATGCACCACAGGTGGGGCAGTGCCTGTATGCACTGTAGGTGGGGCAGTGCCCGTATTCACTATAAATGAGGCAGTGCCCGTATCCACCACAGGTGCGGCAGTGCCCGTATGCACCATAGAAGAGACAGTGCCCGTATGCACCACAGGTGGGGCAGTGCCTGTATGCACCGTAGGTGGGGCAGTGCCTGTATGCACCACAGGTGGGACAGTGCCTGTATGCACCACAGGTGGGGCAGTGCCTGTATGCACCACAGGTGGGGCAGTGCCCGTATGCACCACAGGTGAGGCAGTGCCCGTATCCACCATAGGTGGGGCAGTGCCTGTATGCACCGTAGGTGGGGCAGTGCCTGTATGCACCACAGGTGGGGCAGTGCCCGTATGCACCACAGGTGAGGCAGTGCCCGTATCCACCATAGGTGGGGCAGTGCCTGTATGCACCACAGGTGGGGCAGTGCCCGTATCCACCATAGGTGGGGCAGTGCCTGTATGCACCACAGGTGGGGCAGTGCCCGTATCCACTATAGGTGGGGCAGTGCCTGTATGCACCACAAGTGGGGCAGTGCCCGTATCCACTATAGGTGGGGCAGTGCCTGTATGCACCACAGGTGGGGCAGTGCCCGTATCCACTATAGGTGGGGCAGTGTCCGTATGCACCGTAGGTGGGGCAGTGGCCGTATGCACCGTAGGTGGGGCAGTGGCCGTATGCACCGTAGGTGGGGCAGTGCCCGTATCCACCACAGGTGGGGCAGTGCCCGTATCCACCACAGGTGGGGCAGTGCCCGTATCCACTATAGATGGGGCAGTGCCCGTATCCACTATAGATGGGGCAGTGCCCGTATGCACCGCAGGAGAGACAGTGCCTGTATCAGTTTACCATGGCAGCTGAGGTGATGGCACGGGAGCAGATCCTTTGAAACAGGCTTCCTCTGGTTGTTCCAGGAACTAAGCCTATCCAATAAAAAAAGCCCCTCATAGAGGAGCTAATAGCCTTTTAATATCTTCACTTGACTAGCATATGCACTGCAGTAATGTGCACAGCCTTTGGAACCCACAGAGCCTCTTTATTCAGGTGCTGCAGTGTATTAGCACTTGCTGTCATTTAAACAGTATGCGAGCTTGGTTAGATAGCCATTAGTGAGCTAACATGAATTGTTTAATGCAACACATGTAAGTGTTTAAACTAATAACGGCAAGCGACATTGTTTCCAGAGTGGGTGACGAACTATACAAACTCCTTTGCCCGCCCACGCTCACCTGCACACGCCTTCTGAGCAAAAGCTGCTGGGGATACGAAACAATCTTGTTGACCTAGACCCTGCTGAGGTATCACGAGGGAACAATGCCATGTGGAAAGCAATGCCTGACATGGAACTCCCACCTCCTCGCCACTACAACAGTTGTAAGTTTTCAGCGCCAACCAAGGCAATGAAATAAAATAAAAAGGATTGTGCTCCTGTCAGTCAACCAGTGGGGTGTATGATACATGGGACATTTTATTGCAAAAATTACAAAATTGCACGACTGCCGCTTCTTATTTGAATAACCTCAAGTAGTTCACATGCTTAAAAGCAATCTTACGCAACTTTACAAATTACAGCTTCTAATGCACTGCGCCACTTGCCTAGAAGCATCGGTAACTCTGAAAGCTTATTTTATACATTACTGTACAGATGTTACTTTAATAAAGGCATTAGCCTGAGCTGACGCGCATACTCGTTCCGAAAGAATATTAGAACATGTTAGGGTTTTCAGGTTCAATTTTCAGCCGGCCCTGACCGGGACAAGGGAAAGGGATATCGTGACCCAAAGCCTCCCGAGTTAAGAAATAATACCAAAGTAATATGAAGGGGCTGTAATGAGCCCTTCCTCATCACTGGGTCAATATCCTGGAATTCGCTACCTAACACCATTGTGGGAGCACTGTCGCCACAAGGACTGCAATGGTTCAAGGAGCAGGCCCACCTGACCAGCCTCTCGGGGCAACTAAGGATGGGCAATAAATGCGGCCTTGCCAGTATTGCCCAGATTCTGAGAACAAATTATTTAAAAATTGATTGCGCAAATGTTGCTTTGGCACTGATACGTGGCTATTGTAAAATTAGCCTCAAATATGAATCTAATATGCAACCGTAAAAAATGAATAGACTGCACAATAATATGCTCTCTTGAGATTGGAGTGCCTCTTTATCAAGATGTTGCACATCATTGGGTGGCTGTTTTATCTGCAAGGTGTGCCTGGCCTAATCCTGCAACAGGTTGTTTAAAAACTTATTTAAGCAGTTATTCAGTAACCAGGTTGAGAGAAGATGCAATAAATGAGATGCAGAGGCATCCACTGAAAGCATCAAGAAAATGCACGGCGTAAGCTCACATGGAGGTTCCTGTCATTCAGGCAGGGTCCCCAGGCCCATCACTCTGCTCACTTTGACATTGTTCAGTTTGGTAGTTCTGACTCCGCAGAGGATGTTCGAGTTGCTACGCCATCTCTACCAGCTCGTCTTACAAGCATCACATCACCTCTAACAAAAGAAAGTGGGAATTTCCTTAACCGTAAGGCGGGTCCCTCCTCACACATTATTGTGCTAAGCTACTCATTCTTCCACATTAATATTTATCTGCATCCATTTATAACACACAACACCACCTTTGAAGAGACAATCAATCACTTAGCAAAGAAAATTCTCACCACCAAGAAACTTCACAGGGTCCTTTCAGGGGTACCGGAAATGGCAGCATTCAGCGTCCACCGTGACTTTCATAATGGTGTTTCCGAGTAGTTTTCTAATATCGACGTTAGTACGCATTTTTCAAATGATTTAGAATCATAATTTATATCATCGTAAACATTTATTTCGTGAAGAGACAACAGGACTTCATCAACGCACATGGTGGAAATGAAGCTTTTAGTGTCAGCACACTATTTAGCAAAAATAAAAGTTGATGCTTTCGGCACAGATTTTATTACCAGCAGATTTTGTGGCATTTTGCAAAGGTACTGCATCAGAGACAATTCCAATTCCAGATAAGAAGTTAAATCAAAAGGGATTCTTATGAGGAGCAATGAATCAAAGGATTCCTGTTTGTAGTTAATATTTACACCGAGCTTACAATCTTGCATCTCACTTAAACCTGAAATTGCATCACTATTTTTCTATGTTTATCTTGCTCATAGCTGACTGCTTTGTACCTCATTTAGGTGGCTTTTAATTTTACAAAAAGATTCATAAAAAAATATTCTCTATGCCAAAAGAAAGGAAAAGGAGATCAGGAGTTGGAGTCCAAAGGCAGCGTTGGGTTTGGACCTGTTGATGTCTGATGGGGATGATCTCTGACCACAAATACAAACTCCTCCAGTGTAGATTCTGGCTACTTCAGCTTTTTGAAACGTGCTACTGAACAGGAATCAGGTGCTCGGGACACCTAACCTATATCACATATTAGCTCGAGGAACAGCGCCTCATCTTTCGATTAGGCACTTTACAGTCTGCTGGACTCAACATCGAATTCAACAATTTCAGACCATAACCTCGGCCCCTATTTTTCCACATGGCAGCTGTTGATGATTCTGCCATTCCCATTTACACTTCATCTAGACCCATCTTTTGTTTCTTAACTTGTCCCGTTACCATCTCCTTTTGCCTTGCACAATCATCCCTTTTGTCTTTTAACCTCTCCTGCCTTCCACCCTATCACAGACCTTCCCTTTTGTTCTTTCCTCCCCTCCCCCCTTTCCCTGCCCCGGCACTTGCTTAAAATCTGTTACATCTCCAACTTTTTCCACTTCTGACGAAGGGTCATCGACCTGAAACGTTAACTCTGTTTCTCTCTCCACAGATACTGCCTGACCTGCTGAGTATTTCCAGCATTTTCTGTTATTATGTCGCATATTATCATAGCGCTGTTTGTGGGAGCTTGCTGTGTGCAAATTAGCTGCCGCGTTTCCTACATTACAACAGTGACTACACTTCAAAAGTACTTCATTGGCTGTAAAGCGTTTTGGGACGTTCTGAGGTTGTGAAAGGCGCTAGATAAATGCAACCGCTTTCTTTTTATCAGGACTGCACGCACGTTCTACGAAAGCACGGGTTCCACATTACAAAATGGCCCACAGATGTGTTCAGCAACACATAGCAACAGGCAGCCGGTGTCATTAGTGGTTGTGATCTGGATTTGCCAACTCAACTCCCAACATCATTGCCCATCCCTGGTAAACAAATGGCTGTGCTGTTTGCACCCATGCCGATAGACTTTGAACCAGGCTGGCACCACATACACCCCATGCACCCCTGGGGCCACCCCTTCAGCCAGTCTCTATACTTGGAAAAAAATACTGGCGGACTGAGCATTTAAGGGTTAACTGTGGCTATTACAAATAATTACTAAATCAAGGCAAGGTCCTTTCTGTTGGCAGTATATTTTGGTGAATTATTTATAGCTTATTTTCATCTTTTAACAGGAAAACGTAGTCCTGTATTCTAGCATGACAAAGGCAATTTCACTCCGATCTAAATATGAAAGGGTTGCATTGGAGTTGCTCGCGTAGAATTAATAATAGTGGTTCTCATGTCTCTTTATGAAAAGGAACGTGTCAGATGTATGTCTTTGCAGTGCACTGCCATAGTCAGTGCGTCTGGTCACAAGGGGGTAGCATTGGTACAGTTCTGTATTCCCATCAGCTCCTGTCACTGCTGTGGGACAGAACAGCGAGATGTAATTGAGGTCTGGGCCCTGGCAGGGTACTGCACGCGAAAAGCCAAAGATCCAACAATGGCTCGCACAGGCAGGGAGAAAATGTCTCCAGCGCTTGTTGGTCAACTTAGATTAGACACAAGCGGTATGGCAAAGGAGGATTCTGGGACGGGGAAGTGCTTGCATCTTGTCACAAGGCATTTGCTGACCTTTTATAAAATGTTTATTGGGAAAGGCTAAATGCCTGGGTCAGTTTAGAGTGTACTCAGCTTTGATCAGTGTTTAGCTGCAGGCTGCGGACTACATACAGCTCCTCTTGACAAACAGCAACCGACCTGAGTAACTTCAGGCGCACAAAGTCACATTGCACAGCAGCGCACAGGAACACAAAATTACAGGAGCCACGCACGCCCAATATATATATATAAATTTATTTTTTTCCCCTAAAAAAAAAATTCGTCTTAATGAAACAGAACTGAGAGACATCATAGTAGGCAGCTATCTGATTCCTTTATGAAATTATTGCCAGTTATCAGTAACAGCATATGATGAATTACAGCCAGCTCCCTGGACGATACGACAAAAACCATTAGAGGAAATGAATTCGTCTGTTTAAAAAAAACAAGAATCAAGATTCTTTCAAGCTTTGTGAGTTTTACTTCATTTCAGAGATGTGTTTTTTTTTGTCTCCCCTCTCCTGGCATTAGGTAACGCCTTTTGTAAGCCTCCCTGTCAGAAATATCTTTTCCGCTTTATTGTATTAGAATGATGTGATCTTTTCACTGCCCTTTGTCTTGGAAGAAAATTAATTCTCATTTGCATTACCGCATCTAAATGTCACCCAGAGATATTTTGTTAGACATCGGTAATGCTGGCAGAGAAGGGAGCAGGATAATTGCATTCTGCCTAGCAGAGGGATTTACATAATTTCAGACAGCAATTAAAGATTCCCTGGGATTTTTTTCTATTCTGAACCTCTGCTACAAAGAAACTGTTCGTTTACATTTAGCTCTCGGATCCTTGCTGTTCATTTGCATAAAATTAAAGGTTTTTGTGATCTGGAACAGCAGGCTAACATTTAAAATTCTGTTTTGAAAAGCTTACCTTGGAATAATAAAATGTTAATACCATTTTATAAACTCTGAGTGCTTGCCACCTGTCTTTCATCTATTAAGCTATTTTTTTTCGGATTCAAAGCCGATTGCAAGGGTCTTGACTGAAAGACTCACTGAAGTAACTCCATCGACAAAGACAAGATCATGGGGGGGGTGGGGGGGGGGCGGTGTAACACACACACACAAACACACAGAATGGTTCGACATATAAGCAGACGGGGTAGGGATTCCTAGTATCATAAAAGCTGACAAAATGGGATGTGTTTACTTGGCACTTGAAAAACCTAGAAACCTAAGGGTTACAGGTTCAAGAGTATTACTGCATCATTAAAGAGACCACTGATGGCTGAAATTGTTATTTGGTAATAATGTATTGGATAATACCAGGCTGCACTAGTACCGATACTAAATGTGTTAAGTCAACCCAGCCACAGTCAATCCCATTTAACTGAATGCAGCTAGCTGTTAAGTGAATAAAATATGGTGGCAATTTCTGTTAAGTGAATAAAACATGGTGGCGAACAGGTTATTCACTTAAAAGGAACTGACTGTAGTAAGTGCTTAATGTGCACTGACTGATCTTTCTGAAGGTCAAAACCAAGAAACACAATGTTCAAGCAAAATTTAATCTTTTATATATATATACATATATATATTTTGCTCAGGCATAATAACAGCTATACCCAGCACTGGATAATAAAAAAGATGATTCCTCTGAGATAGTCTATTATTTTCAGACTGATTTTATATCATTGCGAGACATGGTGAAATGCAGCCTGTTATAAACATTTAATTCAACCCCTCAAACTCTAATCTCACAAAAAGCAGGCACTACTTTATGGCAGTGTTTTAATGGTTTTTTGTTTCAGTAAATAAATCTGACAATTTTATCACATACAGCTGGACATTTATATGGTTTGTGTTTACATGTTCAAATTTTTTTTTAAAAACACAGTAATTTGCTTGATTTTCTTTTTGCTTGATATTTCAACAAGCCTTCTATTTTCTTGACTGGAACTCAAATATCTGCAGCAAAAATTGCTCCATTATTGAAAACTTTTTGCATTTGTAACATCACTGAAAACACAGGCTGCCTCCTACAATTCTCCTCTTCTGATTTCTGCTTCCAATTCAGGAAATAACTAAATCACAATGAATACAAAGGCAAAAGAAATGCCACCTGATAAGAAAGTCAACAACAACAACTTGCATTTATATAGCACCTTTAACATAGTAAAACATCCCAAGGCGCTTCACAGGAGCGCTATCAGACAAAACTTGACACCGAGCCACATAAGGAGATACTAGGACAGAGAGATAGGTTTCAAGGAGCGTCTTAAAGGAGGAGAGAGAGGTAGCGAGGCAGAAAGGTTTCGGGAGGGAATTTCAGAGCCACGGGCCCAGGCAACGGAAGGCACGGCCAGCAATGGTGGAGCGATTAAAATTGGGGACGCACAAGAGGCCAGAATTGAAGCAGTGCAGAGATTTCGGAGCGTTTTAGGGCTGGAGGAGATTACAGCGATAGGGAGAGGTGAGGCCATGGAGGGATTTGAAAACAAGGATGAGAATTTTAAAATCGAGGTGTTGCCGGACTGGAAGCCAATCTAGGTCAGCCAGCACATGGGGTGATGGGTGAACGGGTCTTGGTGAAAATTAGGATACTTGCAGCTCAAATTTATATAGGGTGGAAGATGGGAAGCCGGTCAGGAGTGCGCTGGAATAGTCCAGTCTAGAGGTAACAAAGGCATGGAGGAGTCTGGCGATGTTTCGGAGGTGGAAGTAGGCGGTCTTGGTGATGGAGGGGATATGTGGTTGGAAGATTAGAGCCTTCAACTCACACTCTTGCAGGCCTCAAGCCCAACAGAAGCCTACACTGCTGCAACCCGGCGTCCAATCAGATATTAGGCACTCATTGATAAAGGGACATCTTTTCAGGAAGTCCAGATCCCGCATCACTCTTTAGCGGTGGATTCATGCCTTCTAGTGACTGAGCAATGGAGCTAATCTCTGAAGGATTCTCTCATGTTTTCTTTTCTCAGAGGGTAGTGAGCCTCTGGGATACATGTCTGGCTGGTGTGGTAGGTGCTGACACTCCGAACGCCTTCAAGAGGGAGCTGGACCGGTTCTTAACTGGGACAGTGATCGCACAGTGATAGCATCATATAGAAGGCAAGTGTCTTTATAGAGAACTCTTGGTCCATGTGATCTCCTGGACTGGTTATAAAATTCTCATCCTTGTTTTCAAATCCCTCCATGGCCTCGCCCCTCCCTATCTATGTAATCTCCTCTACCCCTACAATATACCGAGATATCTGCGCTCCTCCAATTCTGGGCTCTTGCGCATCCCTGCTTTTAATCACTCCAGCATAGGCGGCCGTGCCTTCTGTTGCCTAGGCCCTAAGCTCTGGAATTCCCTCCCTAAACTTCTCTGCCTCGCTACCTCTCTTTCCTCCTTTAAGACGCTCCTTAAAACCTACCTCTTTGACCAAGCTTTTGGTCATCTGCCCTAAAACCATCTTATGTGGTTTGGTGTCAAATTTTGTTTGATAACGCTCCTGTGAAGTGTTAGGATAGTACATGGCTGCGAGGGTGAGGGGGAGGTTGGGAGGAAGTGACTAGTCATGATGCTGCAACCATCATGGTGTGGGGCAGACCTGATGGACCAGCTGGTCTGTTCCTGCCCATCATTTTCGGATGTCATAATTCAGTTTCCAGACCAATGTCTGCATCGACAATAGGAAGGGCAGATAAGAGATCGAATCTTAAATGATTTAGTAAAATAAAGCTCTATACCTACTCTTTGTCTTCTCATACACTAATGAACCCACAATGGTCCCAGTATCAGACCGCAGCACTGAGGCAGGTCCATCAGTGTTAGTCACACATATAGGTTCTCTATTCCTTACAGCTCACCATTTGTGCAAGCAGTCATCTACCAGTGTTAATCCTTCAACTAAGGGAACATTTAATGGTGTATTTTAACCTGGAACATGTTTCGGGTGGGCAGGGCAGGACGGGGGTTTCGGGTGAGTGCAAAATGCACCCACTGTCATAAATTTCAAGATGTTAGCCACCCCACCAGGCCTCATTTACATTCCGCCGGCCAAAACAGATGGATAGAGGCAGCTGGCTGGCAGCTAACTGGTTAAAATCGTGTGGCCTGAGGCTGTCCGCTGGCTGAATGGTAAGCGGCGGGGAGGGGGATTTAGCAGGGTTTTATGGGTGGGGGGAATCTGGAGCAGAAGAGCCCGAGACTATCCTTGCTGTCTGGAGGACCACTCTGACATTCTGTATATCTTAGTCTTATTCTTTCATTATAAACCGGCTCTTGTGGCTGTCTGCAAGGCCCCTGAGACACTAAAGTTGAGGACAGTGCATTGCAGATACCTGACTGTCCCTGCTGGTCCTTATGAAGCAGGTGGCAAACTGGGGCCCAAACCACCCTTGTGAGCCCAAGTTTCCTTATGGAGCTCCACCTCCACACCCAGATATCTGACCTTTTCACTTTCAGCCCCTACCAGGTCACATCACTTCAGCAGGTCTTACTGGAGACAGTTTAGGTGCACAGATTTTGGATTTGATGGTGTTACGTTGTGAATTTGGTAATGAATTTACGCCAAGACCAATGCGAATTTGGCACCAGTATGAAGTGCATCAATGGCCAGGAGAGTAGCCGAACATTTCACTGCACCGAAATGTAAACTGCCTCGAGGGAGGCTGTTTTTGTGCTCATTGTCTCTGCACTCCAAACACAAGGGTTAGGTTTTTGCTTCTGTTCTTGAGGGAGATCAAGAACTAGCATTTCCTTTTACTTATTTTTTCTGTTACATTTCCAAGTAATAACAAAATGTCTTCCTGAACCTGTACACCATATTCTCAAACATAAATCTGCAGTAAAGTAAAAGCTGCTGAAGAACATTAGTGACCTTGAGGATTTACTCCATACCCAATAGGTTGTTCCTCGGCAGTAGAAATCTAGCAACCACCAAGTGCCCTGGGATGACTGCTTGTTAATCACACATGCCTGCCACTCACAAACAATGCTGCTGGAAATTAGAACAGGTAAACAATACTTCTTTTTCTTGGGCCAGAATTACACATTTGACATCTATTGCTTTCCTCTACCCGCCAGCATTAAATGCTGGTTATAACACTGCTCACTGTCTCCGGTTATAACATCGCTCACTGTCCCCGGTTATAATGCTGCTCACTGTCCCCGGTGATAACACCGCTCACTGTTCCCGGTAATAACATCGCTCACTCTACCCGGTTATAACACCGCTCACTGTCTCCGGTTATAACACCGCTCACTGTACCCGGTGATAACAATGCTCACTGTACCCGGTTATAACACCACTCACTGTACCCGGTGATAACACCGCTCACTGTACCCGGTTATAACACTGCTCACTTTACCCGGTTATAACACTGCTCACTGTACCCAGTTATAACATCGCTCACAGTACCCGGTTATAACGGCGCTCAATATACCCGATTATAACACCGCTCACTGTACCCGGTTTTAACACCGATCACTGTCCCCGGTTATAACGCCGCTCACTGTACCCGGTTATAATGCCGCTCACTGTACCCAGTGATAACATCACTCAGTCTACCCGGTTATAACACCACTCGCTGTCTCCAGTTATAGCACCGCTCGCTATACCCTGTTATAACGCCGCTCATTGTACGCGGATATAACTCTGATCATGTTGCCTGGTAATAACATCGCTCACTGTCCCAGGTTATAACATTGCTTGCTGTACCCGGTTATAACGCCGCTCGCTGTACCCGGTCATATCGCTGCACATTGTACCCGGTTATAACACCGCTCACTGTAGATGGCGGTAATAACATGGCTCACTGTTCCCGGTTATAATACGGCTCACTGTACCCGGTTAGAACACCGCTCGCTGTCTCCAGTTATAACACCGCTCGCTGTACCCTGTTATAATGCCGATCACTGTACCCGGTTATAACGCTGATCACTGTACCCGATTATAACACCGCTCACTGTACCCGGTTATAATACTGCTCACTCTACCTGGTTATAACACCGCTCAATGTACCCGGTTATAACACCGCTCGCTGTACCGAGTTATAACGTCGCTCACTGTGCCCGGTTATAACACCGCTCACTGTACCCGGTGATAACACCGCTCACTCTACCCAGTTATAACACCGCTCACTGTACCTGGTTATAACACCGCTCACTCTAGCTGGTTATAACACCGCTCACTGATTCCGGTTATAACATCACTCACTGTACCCAGTTATAACACCGCTCAGTGTACCTGGTTATAACATCGCTCACTCTACCCAGCTATAACACCGTTCATTGTAACCGCTTATAAAACCGCTCACTGTAGATGGCGGTTAAAACATGGCTCACTGTCCCAGGTTATAACACAGCTCACTGTACCTGGTTATAACAACACGCACTGCCCCGGTTATAACGCGGCTCACTGTATCCAGTTATAACACCGTTCATTGTAACCGGTTATAAAACCACTCACTGTGGATGGCGGTTATAACATGGCTTACTGTCCCCGGTTATAACACAGCTCACTGTACTGGGTTATAACACTATGCACTGCCCCGGTTATAACGCAGCTCAATGTACCCGGTTATAACACCGCTCACTGTACCCAGTTATAACACCGCTCACTGAATCCGGTAAAAACATCGCTCACTTTACCCGGTTATAACACTGCTCACTGTACCCGGTTATAACATCGCTCACTGTACCCGGTTATGACGGCGCACAATGTACCCGATTATAATACCGCACACTGTACCCGGTTTTAACACCGCTCACTGTAGATGGCGGTAATAACATGGCTCACTGTCCCCGGTTATAACACCGCTCACTGTACCTGGTTATAACGCCGTTCACTGTAGATGGCGGTAATAACACAGCTCACTGTCCCCAGTTATAACATGGCTCACTGTACCCGGTTATAAAGCCGTTCACTGTTCCCGGTTATAACACCGCTCACTGTACCCAGTTATAACACCGATCACTGTCCCCGGTTATAACACCGATCACTGTCCCCGGTTATAATGCCGTTCACTGTACCCGGTAATAACATCGCTCACAGAGCCTGGTTATAACATTGCTCGCTGTCCCAGGTTACAACATTGCTTGCTGCCCCGTTTATAATGCGGCTCAATGTACCCGGTTATAACACCGCTCACTGTCCCCGGTTATAACGCCGCTCACTGTACCCAGTAATAACATCGCTCACTGTACCCGGTTATAACACCGCTCACTGTAGATGGCGGTAATAACATGGCTCACTATCCCCGGTTATAACACCGCTCACTGTACCCAGTTATAACACCGCTCACTGTACCCGGTTATAACACCGCTCACTGTCCCCGGTTATAACACCGCTCACTGTACCCGGTTATAACGCCGTTCACTGTTCCCGGTTATAACACCGCTCACTGTACCCAGTTATAACACCGATCACTGTCCCCGGTTATAATGCCGCTCACTGTACCCGGTAATAACATCGCTCACAGAACCTGGTTATAACATCGCTCGCTGTCCCAGGTTATAACATTGCTTGCTGTACCCGGTTATAACACCGCTCGCTGTACCCAGTTATATTGCCGCTCACTGTACCCGGTTATAACACCGCTCACTGTAGATGGCGGTAATAACATGGCTCACTGTCCCCGGTTATAACACGGCTCACTCTACCCAGTTTTAATGCCGATCACTGTACCCGATTATAACACCGCTCACTATACCGAGTTATAACGTTGCTCACTGTACCCGATTATAACACCGCTCACTGTACCCGGTTATAACACCGCTCGCTGTCTCCAGTTATAACACCGCTCGCTGTACCCGGTTATAACACCGCTCACTCTACCCGGTTATAACACCGCTCACTTTACCCGGTTATAACACTGCTCGCTGTCTCCAGTTATAACACTGCTCACTGTACCAGGTTATAACGCCGTTCACTGTAGATGGCGGTAATAACACAGCTCACTGTCCCCGGTTATAACACGGCTCACTGTACCCGGTTATAACGCCGTTCACTGTTCCCGGATATAACACAGCTCACTGTACCCGGTTATAACACCGCTCACTGTCCCCGGTTATAACACCGCTCACTGTACCCGGTTATAACACCGCTCACTCTACCTGGTTACAACACCGCTGACTGTACCCGGTTATAACACCGCTGACTGTACCCGGTCATAACACCGCTCACTGTACCCAGTTATAACACCGCTCACTGGTTCCGGTTATAATGTCGCTCACTGTACCCGGTTCTAACACCGCTCATTATACCCGGTTATAACACCGCTCATTACACCCGGTTATAACACCGCTCAATGTACCCGGTTATAACATCGCTCCCTGTACCCAGTTATAACACTGCTCACTGGTTCCGGTTATAACACCGCTCCCTGTACCCGATTATCACACCGCTCACTGTACCCGGTTATAATACCACTCACTCTACCTGGTTATAACACCGCTCAATGTACCTGGTTATAAAACCGCTCGCTGTACCGAGTTATAACGTCGCTCACTTTACCCGGTTATAACACCGCTCACTGTACCAGGTGATAACACCGCTCACTGTACCCGGTTATAACACCGCTCACTGTACCCGGTTATAACACCGCTCACTGTACCCAGTTATAACACCGCTCCCTGTACCCAGTTATAACACTGCTCACTGGTTCCGGTTATAACACCGCTCCCTGTACCCGATTATCACACCGCTCACTGTACCCGGTTATAATACCGCTCACTCTACCCGGTTATAACACTGCTCAATGTACCCGGTTATAACACCGCTGGCTGTACCGAGTTATAACGTCGCTCACTTTACCCGGTTATAACACCGCTCACTGTACCTGGTGATAACACCGCTCACTGTACCCGGTTATAACACCGCTCACTGTACCCGGTGATAACACCGCTCACTATACCTGGTTATAACACCGCTCACTCTACCCGGTTATAACACCGCTCACTGTACCCGGTTATAACACCGCTCAGTGTACCTGGTTATAACATCGCTCACTGTACCCAGTTATAACACCGTTCATTGTAACCGGTTATAAAACCGCTCACTGTAGATGGTGGTTATAACATGGCTCACTTTCCCCGGTTATAACACAGCTCACTGTACCCGGTTATAACACCACGCACTGCCTCGGTTATAATGCGGCTCACTGTACCCAGTTATAACACCGTTCATTGTAACCGGTTATAAAACCACTCACTGTAGATGGCGGTTATAACATGGCTCACTGTCCCCGGTTATAACACTGCTCACTGTACCCGGTTATAACATCGCTCACAGTACCCGGTTATAACGGCGCTCAATGTACCCGATTATAACACCGCTCACTGTACCCGGTTTTAACACCGATCACTGCCCCCGGTTATAACGTCGCTCACTGTACCCGGTTATAACGCCGCTCGCTGTACCCGGTTATATCGCCGCTCACTGTACCCGGTTATAACACCGCTCACTGTAGATGGCGGTAATAACATGGGTCACTGTCCCCGGTTATAACACGGCTCACTGTACCCAGTTTTAATGCCGATCACTGTACCCGGTTTTAACGCCGATCACTGTATCCGGTTATAACACCGCTCACTGTACCCGGTTATAACACCGCTGATTATACCTGGTTATAACACCGCTCAATGTACCCGGTTATAACACCGCTCATTGTACCCGATTATTACACTGCTCACTGTCCTCGGTTATAACACCACTCACTGTACCCGGTTATAACACCGTTCACTCTACCCGGTTATGACACCGCTCACTGGTTCCGGTTATAACACCGCTCACTGTGCCCGGTAAAAATATCGCTCACTTTACCCAGTTATAACACCGCTCACTGTACCCAATTATAACACCGCTCACTGTACCCGGTGAAAGCTTCGCTCACTGTACCTGGTTATAACGCAGCTCACTGTACCCGGTGATAACGTCGCTCACTGTACCCGGTTATAACTCCGCTCACTGTCCCCGGTTATAATGCCGCTCACTGTACCCGGTTATAATGCCGCTCACTGTACCCGGTGATAACATCGCTCTCTCTACCCGGTTATAACACCACTCGCTGTCTCCAGTTATAACACCGCTCGCTGTACCCTATTATAACGCCGCTCATTGTACGCGGACATAACACTGCTCACTTTGCCTGGTAATAACATCGCTCACTGTCCCAGGCTATAACATTGCTTGCTGTACCCGGTTATAACGCCGCTCGCTGTACCCGGTTATATCGCCGCTCACTGTACCCGTTTATAACACCGCTCACTGTAGATGGCGGTAATAACACCGCTCACTGCCCCTGGTTATAACACAGCTCACTATACCCAGTTTTAACGCCGATCACTGTACCCGATTATAACACCGCTCACTGTACTGAGTTATAACGTTGCTCACCGTACCCGATTATAACACCGCTCACTGTACCCGGTTATAACACCGCTCGCTGTCGCCAGTTATAACACTGCTCACTCTACCCGGTTATAACATCGCTCACAATACCCGTTTATAACGGCGCTCACTGTACCCGGTTATAATGCTGCTCACTGTACCCAGTGATAACATCGCTCACTGTACCCGGTTATAACACTACTCGCTGTCTCCAGTTATGACACCGCTCGCTATACCCTGTTATAACGCCGCTCATTGTACGCGGATATAACACTGCTCACGTTGCCTGGTAATAACATCGCTCACTGTCCCAGGTTATAACATTGCCTGCTGTACCCGGTTATAACGCCGCTTGCTGTACCCAGTTATATCGCCGCTCACTGTACCCGGTTATAACACCGCTCATTGTAGATGGCGGTAATAACATGGCTCACTGTCCCCGATTATAACACCGCTCACTGTACCGAGTTATAACGTTGCTCACTGTACCCGATTATAACACCGCTCACTGTACCTGGTTATAACGCCGCTCACTCTACCCGGTTATAACACCGCTCACTGTACCAAGTTATAACATTGCTCACTGTACCCAATTATAACATTGCTCACTGTACCCAATTATAACACTGCTCGCTGTCTCCAGTTATAACACCGCTCGCTGTACCCGGTTATAACGCCGCTCACTCTACCCGGTTATAACACCGCTCACTGTACCAAGTTATAACATTGCTCACTGTACCCAATTATAACACTGCTCACTGTACCCGGTTATAACGCCGCTCACTGTACCCGGTTATAACGCTGATCACTGTACCCGATTATAACACCGCTCACTGTACACGGTTATGATACCGCTCACTCTACCCGGTTATAACACCGCTCACTGTACCCGGTTATAACACCGCTCACTGTACCCGGTGATAACACCGCTCACTGTACCCAGTTATAACACCGCTCACTGTACCCGGTGATAACACCGCTGACTGTACCCGGTTATAACACCGCTCACTGTACCTGGTTATAACACTGCTCACTCTACCTGGTTATAACACCGCTCACTGATTCCGGTTATAACACCGCTCACTGATTCCGGTTATAACATCACTCACTGTACCCGGTTATAACACCGCTCAGTGTACCTGGTTATAACATCGCTCACTCTACCCAGTTATAACACCATTCCGGTTATAAAACCGCTCACTGTAGATGGCGGTTATAACATGGCTCACTGTCCCTGGTTATAAAACAGCTCACTGTACCCGGTTATAACACCACGCACTGCCCCGGTTATAACGCGGCTCACTGTACCCAGTTATAACACCGTTCATTGTAACCGGTTATAAAACCACTCACTGTAGATGGCGGTTATAACATGGCTCACTGTCCCCGGTTATAACACAGCTCACTGTACTGGGTTATAACACCACGCACTGCCCCGGTTATAACGCGGCTCAATGTACCCGGTTATAACACCGCTCACTCTACCCAGTTATAACACCGCTCACTGAATCCGGTAAAAACATCGCTCACTTTACCCGGTTATAACACTGCTCACTGTACCCGGTTATAACATCGCTCACAGTACCCGGTTATAACGGCGCTCAATGTACCCGATTATAATACCGCTCACTGTACCTGGTTTTAACACCGATCACTGTCCCCAGTTATAACGCCGCTCACTGTACCCGGTAATAACATCACTTACAGAACCTGGTTAAGACATCGCTCACTTTACCCGGTAATAATATCGCTCACTGTACCCGGTTATAACACTGATCACTGTACCCGATTATAACACCGCTCACTGGTTCCGGTTATAACACCGCTCACTGTACCCGGTTATAATACCGCTCACTGTACCCGGTGATAACACCGCTCACTGTACCCGGTTTTAACACCGATCACTGTCCCCAGTTATAACACCGCTCACTGTACCCGGTAATAACATCACTCACAGAACCTGGTTATGACATCGCTCACTCTACCCAGTTACATCACCGCTCAATGTACCCGGTTATAATACCGCTCACTGTACCCGGTGATAACACCGCTCACTGTACCCGGTTATAACGCTGATCACTGTAACCGATTATAACACCGCTCACTGGTTCCGGTTATAACACCGCTTACTGTACCCGGTTATAATACCGCTCACTGTACCCGGTGATAACACCGCTCACTGTACCCGGTTATAATACCGCTCACTGTACCTGGTTATAACACCGCTCACTCTACCCGGTTATAACACCGCTCACTGTACCCGGTAATAACATCGCTCACAGAACCTGGTTATAACATCGCTCGCCGTCCCAGGTTATAACATTGCTTGCTGTACCCGGTTATACCGCCGCTCGCTGTACCCAGTTATGTCGCCGCTCACTGTACCCGGTTATAACACCGCTCACTGTAGATGGTGGTAATAACATGGCTCACTGTCCCCTGTTATAACACGGATCACTCTACCCAGTTTTAACGCCGATCACTGTACCCGATTATAACACCACTCACTATACCAAGTTATAACGTTGCTCACTGTACCCGATTATAACACCGCTCACTTTACCCGGTTATAACACCGCTCCCTGTCTCCAGTTATAACACCGCTCGCTGTACCTGGTTAAAACACCGCTCACTGTACCCGGTCATAACACCGCTCGCTGTCTCCAGTTATAACACCGCTCACTGTACCCGGTTATAACGCCATTCACTGTAGATGGCGGTAATAACACAGCTCACTGTCCCCGGTTATAACACGGCTCACTGTACCCGGTTATAATGCCGTTCACTGTTCCCGGTTATAACACAGCTCACTGTACCCGGTTATAACACAGCTCACTGTTCCCGGTTATAACACCGCTCACTGTACCCGGTTATAACTGTGGTGTATGTAACCTGTTCCACCTTAAGAGAACTACCTTAAGAGATGTACTACTTTCTCTTGGCTGCTGTATACTGTAATACTGTAATACCGGTGGTGACCACACCGGTATATAAGTGTTGTGCAAGGATTTGCTGGGCAGTTCAGCCCTGACCTTCGAATAGTAAAGACCTGTTAAAAGTTATTCTTGTTGTCTGTGTCCAGTGATTGATCCTAAACCTAACTGGGACATACAGACTCAACAGTGGCGACGAGTCCGATCTTACCCTGCGGCAAATTTACATCCAAGGCAGCTTCGTCCTCAAAACGGGCGTCGAGAAGAGGCATCCGCCCTCATCATCCTGCTGAGCACCATCGCACGGGAGGCATCGAGAACCCGGGTTAAAAAGATAAAGAATTCTGACCACGAAGCCCTCCATCAGCGACAGGCAGTGTTCATCCCTTCTACCACGGTGGTGGGTAAGCCGATCAGCGACACGAGCAGAAAGTCGGCTGCGTTGACTGTGGAGTAGGGGAGGGAAAACGGAGGAATAAGGGCGGAGAGCTTGACCACGGCCGGTAGAAAGGGCCGGGCTGCAATCGAGGCCGAGAGGCGCAGCGACTGGGGCAGCTTAAGGCTCGAGAGCTGCGGAGAACTCAAATGCAGCCAGTGTACAGGACCGGGCTGCGAGCGGGGCTGCGAGGCAAAACAGCGTCGGGAGTTGAGAAGCTTAAGGCACGAGAGCCGCGGAGAATTCAAACGCAGCTGGTGTAAAGGACCGGGCTGCAAGCGGGGCTGCAAGGCAAAGCAGCGTCGGGGAGTGAGAACCGCTGGGGAGGTGAGAACGGCAGCAGCAAGGCAATCGCCTTTGCAGCCAGCGGGGGAAGAAGGCAAACGCGGGAATCCGCCATTGTAGTCGGCGGGGGAAGAAGACGAGCGCGGGAAAGACCGCCAAGCGCGGGAAGCCGCCATTTTAGTAGGCGGGGGAAGAAGACAAGCGCGGGAAGCCGCCATTTATAAAAAAAAATTTTTTAAAACTTGCAAGGATGCCTAAACATGGGAGCATTAATACCTTTGATAGTGATGTCGAAGATTGGACCACGTATGTAGAACGCATGGAAATTTATTGTAAAGCAAATAAGGTACCAGATGATGAGAAAGCATTAACCTTATTAAGCTCAATGGGGGCGAAGACATACGGGCTATTGAAGCACCTTCTATCACCAATTAAACCGGCGGATCAGACCTTCGCGAATATTGTTACTGTCCTGAAAAATCATTTAAACCCCACGCCGCTGATGATAGCGGAACGATTTAAATTTTACAGAAGAACGCAGTTGAAAGACGAAAGCAATGCTGAATTTTTAATTGAACTACGTAAGCTATCGAAGTACTGTCAGTTTGGGACAGGGCTAGCAGATGCGCTGAGAGATAAATTTGTGTGTGGATTGTTAAAAGAAGGAACACAAAAGCGACTGCTTGAAGAGAATGATCTTACGCTTGATAAAGCTGTCACTATTGCAGCATCGCAAGAAGCCGCAGCAAGAGGCACTGCGGAAATGCAGCTACGGTCACCGGAACTCTGTACCAATCAAATGGTCTTGAGTACAGTAAAATGTTATCATTGTGGAAAGACAACACACAATCAGAACCAGTGCTGGTTCAAAAAATCAGGAATGCAGAAAATGTGGCAGGCTTGGTCACATAGCTAAAGTATGCCGGTCAGGAAAGAAGACCAGCAACAAAAAGTCACCGCAGGAAAAGTACAAAAAGGTACACAAGGTGACAGAGAACAGTTCGAATGAACAGAAGTCAGATTCAGATGCCAGCAGTAATGAACTGGGTAGTCTAAGAGTACACAATGTTGGTAAGGAAGCAGACCTCCAAACAATTTGGGTCACACTTCAGATAGCAGGAGTCCAAGTGAAGATGGAATTGGACACTGGATCGGCATTGACGGTCATGAATAAGAAAGATTACAAAAGGTTATTCCCACATATTCCCCTACGGGATACGGAGATTGTATTGAAAACATACACGGGGCAAAGAGTATACCCCATCGGGAAGATAGAGGTAAAGATGGTCCACAAGGGCAAAGAAAGCCGAGGAATGGACTTATATGTGCTACCTGAGGGAGGTCCACCACTACTGGGACGGGAGTGGATTAGGAAAATAAATATGGACTGGCATTCCTTAAAAGCACTAACGGTAGATTCCGGTACAAAAGATGTCAAACCTAAACGATTGTCCAGAATATTGCACGATGCTAAAGAGGTGTTCCAACAAGGACTGGGAACACTGAGAGGAATTACAGCAAACATCAAGGTTGAAGAACATGCAAACCCGAAATTTTTCAAAGCCAGACTGGTACCTTATGCAATACGACCTGCTGTGGAAGCTGAGCTGGAAGGGCTAGAACGTTCAGGAGTACTGTCTAAGGTAGACTGGAGTGAGTGGGCCACGCCCATTGTCCCAGTCATGAAGCGTTCATCGAGCAACAAGCCGGGGGAACCGGGGAAGGTTCGCATCTGTGGTGATTTCAAGATCACTGTTAATCCGGTGCTTCACACGGTGCAGTATCCGCTTCCACGGATTGAGGATATCTTCGCTTCATTGTCTGGCGGGAAACACTTCACCAAGATAGACCTGGTGCAGGCGTACTTACAGATGGAAGTTGAGGAAGAGTCACGCCAGTATCTCATGATCAACACGCATAGAGGCTTGTACCGGTATAATAGACTGGTTTTTGGAGTGGCATCAGCTCCAGCAATTTGGCAGAGGGCCATGGAGCAGGTATTACAGGGAATTCCAGGTACACAATGTTACCTGGATGATATTCTGATTACAGGAGATGATGACGAGGAACACCTTGCAAACTTGGAACTGGTGCTCACCAGATTGAAAGAATATGGTCTTCGAGTTAATCGCCAGAAATGTGAATTCTTTCAGAAGCGGATC
Source organism: Somniosus microcephalus (assembly GCF_052327205.1). Classification (NCBI taxonomy): domain Eukaryota; kingdom Metazoa; phylum Chordata; class Chondrichthyes; order Squaliformes; family Somniosidae; genus Somniosus; species Somniosus microcephalus. Next base: position 24,369,448 of record NC_141009.1, read on the forward strand.
TCGTACTGTGGTCATGTCATTGACCAGGAGGGGCTTCATAAGTCTCCTGACAAGATCGAAGCTGTTGTGAAGGCTCCCGCTCCGGATAATGTATCCCAATTGAGGTCATTTCTAGGGTTGATTAACTATTACCATAAGTTTCTGCCAAATTTATCCACGGTGCTGCACCCGCTGAACGCTCTTTTGCAGAAGGGAGTACCATGGAAGTGGAGCGAGGACTGTAAGAGGGCCTTTCGCAAAAGCAAGGCATTGATCACCTCAGAGGAAGTGTTGGCTCACTTCAACCCAACGCTGCCTATTCGTTTGGCTTGTGATGCTTCTCCATATGGTATTGGGGCAGTACTCTCACACAAGTTGCCAAATGGCCAGGAGAGGCCAGTTGCGTTCGCATCCAGATCATTGACCTCCGCTGAGTGCAATTATGCTCAGATAGGTAGGGAGGCTCTCAGCCTTGTGTGGGGAGTAAAGAAGTTTAATCATTACCTGCAGGGCCAAAAGTTTACGCTTCTGACAGACCACCAGCCGTTGGTATCCATTTTTAACCCTAAGAAGGGTGTTTCGGTGATGACAGCACAGAGACTCCAGAGATGGTCCCTTTTCCTAGGGGCACATCAATATCAGATAGAATTCAAAGGTACAAAGCAGCATGGTAATGCTGATGGGCTGTCGCGCCTGCCACTACCTACAGAGGAGGAGGCACCGACGGTTGACCCTGTTGAGTTATTTCACTCGACCATCATCGAATGTTTACCAGTCAGCAATGCAAGTATTGAAAGAGAAACCAGGAATGACCCGACACTGTCCAGGGTTTACGAAGTGACAGTGAAGGGATGGCCAGCACATGGTGATCCACTGTTACCGGCATTCTCAGCAAGACGAGAACAGCTGTCCGTCTGTCAAGGAACATTGATGTATGGAACAAGGGTGATTATTCCTCCTAAGTTAAGAGAGAGAGTTCTAAAGGAACTGCATGAAGGTCATCTGGGGGGAGTCAAGATGAAAAGCCTTGCTAGGGCTTATGTGTGGTGGCCGGGTATCGACCAACAGATAGAGGAGCTGACGAAAAGCTGCTCAGGGTGCCAAAAAGTGCAAAATGCACCTCCGATTGCACCGCTGCATCCATGGGAATGGCCTTCAACCCCATGGCAACGTGTACATATTGACTTTGCTGGTCCTTTCATGGACTCCATGTTTTTAATTGCGGTGGACGCACATTCTAAATGGCCAGAAGTGATTAAGATGACTACCACTACCTCGGAAAAGACGATTGCGGTGTTAAGAACAATATTTGCGAGAAATGGATTGCCAGAACAAATATGTTCAGACAACGGACCGCAGTTCGTGTTAGAAGAATTCCAGGGATTCATGAAGAAGAATGGGGTGAAACATTATACCTCTGCCCCATATCATCCGGCTACAAATGGGTTGGCCGAGAGATTTGTACAAACGTTTAAAAAAGCAATAAAGGCCATGAGCGAAGATCAGATTCCACTACAACACAAGGTGGACAAATTCCTACTGGCATATCGAAACGCCACTCATGCAGTGACAAACCAAAGTCCTGCCATGATGTTCTACAACAGGAGGTTGCGGTCCAGGTTGGACTTGTTAAAACCAAATGTGCGGAGGGAAGTTGAAAACAAACAGTTCCAGCATATAAATAACAAGACCACTCGGAGTTTCGAAATAGGACAACCAGTGTTAGCCCGGGACTATAAAAACGAGAAATGGCAATCTGGAACAATTCGGGCCAGACAAGGACACCTGATGTACACGGTAGATATTGGTGAAAATGTAATACGGCGTCATGCTGACCAACTGGTAGAATCGAGAACAAGGGTCGAACCCATGGTTACGGCAGAGACAACCATGAAAGAAGTTAGTGAACCTGAAGCATCTACCTCAGAAGTGAATGTACCTGATGATGATGTCCAATCCATAAGAGACCAACTAGATGAGTCACCCCAGCAACGAGAATCAGAGACCCCTGAAAGGCGTTATCCAACTCGAATCAGGAGGCCTCCTCAGAGACTGAATCTTTGAACAGTTTTGCATGAAGTTGTATATATATATGTTATTATGTTATGTTAAATGGGAATATAACTGTTAAGCTAAAAAGGGAGGATTGTGGTGTATGTAACCTGTTCCACCTTAAGAGAACTACCTTAAGAGATGTACTACTTTCTCTTGGCTGCTGTATACTGTAATACTGTAATACCGGTGGTGACCACACCGGTATATAAGTGTTGTGCAAGGATTTGCTGGGCAGTTCAGATCTGACCTTCGAATAGTAAAGACCTGTTAAAAGTTATTCTTGTTGTCTGTGTCCAGTGATTGATCCTAAACCTAACTGGGACATACAGACTCAACAATAACACCGCTCACTCTACCCGGTTACAACACCGCTCACTGTACCCGGTTATAACACCGCTCACTGTACCCGGTTATAACACCGCTCACTGTACCCAGTTATAACACCGCTCACTGGTTCCGGTTATAATGTCGCTCACTGTACCCGGTTATAACACCGCTCATTATACCTGGTTATAACACCGCTCAATGTACCCGGTTATAACACCGCTCACTGCACCCGGTTATAACACCGCTCACTGTACCCAATTATAACACTGCTCACTGGTTCCGGTTATAACACTGCTCCCTGTACCCGGTTATAACGCTGATCACTGTACCCGATTATAACACCGCTCACTGGTTCCGGTTATAACACCGCTCACTGTAGCCGGTTATAATACCGCTCACTCTACCCGGTTATAACATCGCTCAATGTACCCGGTTATAACACTGCTCATTGTACCCGGTTATAACCCCGCTCACTCTACCCGGTTATAACACTGCTCACTCTACCCAGTTAAAACACCGCTCACTGTACCCAGTTATAACACTGCTCACTGTACCCGATGATAGCATTGCTCACTGTACCTGGTTATAACGCAGCTCACTGTACCCGGTGATAACATCGCTCACTGTACCCGGTTATAACGGCGCTCAATGTACCCGATTATAACACCGCTCACTGTACCCGGTTATAACACCGCTCACTGTAGCCCGTTTTAACACCGCTCACTGTCCCCGGTTATAACGCCGCTCACTGTACCCGGTAATAACATCTGTTATGTATTGTGTGTTCTCCTCCCACCTGTGGTGGCGCTGTCACAGGAGATAAATGGTTGGGTGTTCTCTGTTAAATTTAGCTCTCTTTGTTCGGAACTTTCCAGAACTTCCTTTCCTTCCAATAAAGCACTTGATGTTTGAATCTCTGAGTTCTGAGTCCTAAATTGTGTCTAGGTAGAAAGGTACCGACACCACAACAACATCGCTCACTGAACCTGGTAAAAACATCGCTCACTGTACCCGGTTATAACACCACTCACTGTCCCCGGTTATAACGCCGCTCACTGTACCCGGTTATAATGCTGCTCACTGTACCCGGTGATAACACCGTTCATTGTCCCCGGTTATAACGCCACTCGCTGTACCCGGTTATATCGCCGCTCGCTGTACCCGGTTACAACACCGCTCACTGTAGATGGCAGTAATAACATGGCTCACTGTCCCCAGTTATAACACGGCTCACTCTACCCAGTTTTAACGCCGATCACTCTACCCGATTATAACACCGCTCACTGTACCGAGTTATAACGTTGCTCACTGTACCCGATTATAACACCGCTCGCTGTCTCCAGTTATAACACCACTCGCTGTACCCGGTTATAACACCGCCCACTGTATCCGGTGATAAAACCGCTCACTGTACCCGGTTATAACACCGCTCAGTGTACCTGCTTATAACATCGCTCACTGTACCCAGTTATAACACCGTTCATTGTCCCCGGCTATAACGCCGCTCACTGTACCCGGTTATAATGCCGCTCACTGTACCCGGTGATAACCTCGCTCACTGTACCCGGTTATAAAACCACTCGCTGTCTCCAGTTATAACACCGCTCGCTGTACCCTGTTATAACGCCGCTCATTGTACGCGGATATAACACTGCTCACGTTGCCTGGTAATAACATCGCTCACTGTCCCAGGTTATAACATTGCTTGCTGTACCCGGTTATAACGCCGCTTGCTGTACCCGTTTATAACACCGCTCACTGTAGATGGCAGTAACAACATGGCTCACTGTCCCCGGTTATAACACGGCTCACTGTACCCAGTTTTAACGCCGATCACTGTACCCGATTATAACACCGCTCACTGTACCGAGTTATAACGTTGCTCACTGTACCCGATTATAACACCGCTCACTGTACACGGTTATAACACTGCTCACTGTCTCCAGTTATAACACCGCTCGCTGTACCCGGTTATAACACCGCTCACTCTCCCCGGTTATAACAACGCTCACTCTACCCGGTTATAACACCGCTCACTGATTCCGGTTATAACATCACTCACTGTACCCGGTTATAACACCGCTCAGTGTACCTGGTTATAACATCGCTCACTGTACCCAGTTATAACACCGTTCATTTTAACCGGTTATAAAACCGCTCACTGTAGATGGCGGTTACAACATGGCTCACTGTCCCCAGTTATAACAAAGCTCACTGTACCCGGTTATAACACCACGCACTGCCCCGGTTATAACGCGGCTCACTGTACCCAGTTATAACACCGTTCATTGTAACCGGTTAAAAAACCACTCACTGTAGATGGCGGTTATAACATGGCTCACTGTCCCCGGTTATAACACAGCTCACTGTACTGGGTTATAACACCACGCACTGCCCCGGTAATAACGCGGCTCAATGTACCCGGTTATAACACCGCTCACTGAATCCGGTAAAAACATCGCTCACTTTACCCGGTTATAACACCGCTCACTGAATCCGGTAAAAACATCGCTCACTTTACCCGGTTATAACACCGCTCACTGTATCGAGTTATAACGTTGCTCACTGTACCCGATTATAACACCGCTCACTGTCCCCGGTTATAACACTGCTTTCTGTCTCCAGTTATAACACTGCTTGCTGTACCCGGTTATAACTGCGCTCACTGTACCCGGTTATAACGCTGATCACTGTACCCGGTTATAACACCGCTCACTGTACCCGGTGATAACACCACTCACTGTACCCGGTTATAACACCGCTCAGTGTACCTGGTTATAACATCGCCCACTGTACCCGGTTATAACACCGCTCAGTGTACCTGGTTATAACATCGCCCACTGTACCCAGTTATAACACCGTTCATTGTCCCCGAAAATAACGCCGCTCACTGTACCCGGGTATAATGCCGCTCAATGTACCCGGTGATCACATCGCTCACTGTACCCGGTTATAACACCACTCACTGTCTCCAGTTATAACCCCGCTCGCTGTACCCTGTTATAACGCCGCTCATTGTACGCGGATATAACACTGCTCACGTTGCCTGGTAATAACATCGCTCACTGTCCCAGGTTATAACATTGCTTGTTGTACCCGGTTATAACGCCGCTTGCTGTACCCGGTTATAACACCGCTCACTGTAGATGGCGGTAATAACATGGCTCACTGTCCCCGGTTATAACACGGCTCACTGTACCCAGTTTTAACGCCGATCACTCTACCTGATTATAACACCGCTCACTTTACCGAGTTATAACGTTGCTCACTGTACCCGATTATAACACTGCTCACTCTACCCGGTTATAACACCGCCCGCTGTCTCCAGTTATAACACCGCTCACTGTTCCCGGTTATAACACCGCTAACTCTACCCGGCTATAATACCGCTCACTGTACCGAGTTATAACGTTGCTCACTGTACCCGGTTATAATGCTGCTCACTGTACCCGGTTATAACACTGCTCGCTGTCTCCAGTTATAACACCGCTCGCTGTACCCGGTTATAACACCGCTCACTCTCCCCGGTTATAACACCGCTCACTGTACCGAGTTATAACGTTGCTCACTGTACCCGGTTATAATGCTGCTCACTGTACCCGGTTATAACACTGCTCGCTGTCTCCAGTTATAACACCGCTCGCTGTACCCGGTTATAACACCGCTCGCTGTCTCCAGTTATAACACACCGCTCGCTGTACCCGGTTATAATACCGCTCACTGTACCCGGTTATAATGCTGATCACTGTACCCGATTATAACACCGCTCACTGTACACGGTTATAATACCGCTCACTCTACCCGCTTATAACACCGCTCAATGTACCCGGTTATAACACCGCTCGCTGTACCGAGTTATAACGTCGCTCACTGTACCCGGTTATAACACTGCTCACTGTACCCGGTGATAACACCGCTCACTGTACGCAGTGATAACACCGCTCACTGTACCCGGTTATAACACCGCTCACTGTGCCTGGTTATAACACCGCTCACTCTACCCGGTTATAACACCGCTCACTGATTCCGGTTATAACATCACTCACTGTACCCGGTTATAACACCGCTCAGTGTACCTGGTTATAACATCGCTCACTGTACCCAGTTATAACACCGTTCATTTTAACCGGTTATAAAACCGCTCACTGTAGATGGCGGTTATAACATGGCTCACTGTTCCCAGTTATAACAAAGCTCACTGTACCCGGTTATAACACCACGCACTGCCCCGGTTATAACGCGGCTCACTGTACCCAGTTATAACACCGTTCATTGTAACCGGTTATAAAACCACTCACTGTAGATGGCGGTTATAACATGGCTCACTGTCCCCGGTTATAACACAGCTCACTGTACCCGGTTATAACACCGCTCACTCTACCCGGCTATAACACCGCTCGCTGTACCGAGTTATAACATTGCTTACTGTACCCGATTATAACACCGCTCACAGTACCCGATTATAACACCGCCCGCTGTCTCCAGTTATAACACCGCTCGCTGTAACCGGTTATAACACCGCTCACTCTACCCGGCTATAACACCGCTCACTCTACCCGGTTATAACGCTGATCACTGTACCCGATTATAACACCGCTCACTGTACCCGGTTATAATACCGCTCATTCTACCTGGTTATAACACTGCTCAATGTACCCGGTGATAACACCGCTCACTGTACCCGGTGATAACACTGCTCACTGTACCCAGTTATAACACCGCTCACTGTACCTGGTTTTAACACCGCTCACTGATTCCGGTTATAACATCACTCACTGTACCCGGTTATAACACCGCTCAGGGTACCTGGTTATAACATCGCTCACTGTACCCAGTTATAACACCGTTCAGTATAACCGGTTATAAAACCACTCACTGTAGATGGCGGTTATAACATGGCTCACTGTCCCCGGTTATAACACAGCTCAATGTACCCAGTTATAACACCGCTCACTGTACCCAGTTATAACACCGCTCACTGAATCCGGTAAAAACATCGCTCACTTTACCCGGTTATAACACTGCTCACTGTACCCGGTTATAACACTGCTCACTGTACCCGGTTATAACACCGCTCACTGTACACGGTTATAACACCGCTCACTGTACCCAGTTATAACACCGCTCACTGTACACGGTTATAACACTGCTCACTGTACCCGGTTATAACACTGCTCACTGTACCCGGTTATAACACCGCTCACTGTACACGGTTATAACACCGCTCACTGTACCCAGTTATAACACCGCTCACTGTACCCGGTTATAACACCGCTCACTGTACCCAGTTATAACGCCGCTCACTGTACCCGGTTATAATGCTGCTCACTGTACCCGGTGATAACATCGCTCACTGTACCGGTTATAACACCACTCGCTGTCTCCAGTTATAACACTGCTCGCTGTACCCTGTTATAAGGCCACTCATTGTACGCGGATATAACACTGCTCACGTTGCCTGGTAATAACATCGCTCACTGTCCCAGGTTATAACATTGCTTGCTGTACCCGGTTATAACGCCGCTCGCTGTACCCGGTTATATTGGCGCTCACTGTACCCGGTTATAACACCGCTCACTGTAGATGGCGGTAATAACATGGCTCAGAGTCCCCGGTTATAACACGGCTCACTGTACCCAGTTTTAACGCCGATCACTGTACCCGATTATAACACCGCTCACTGTACCCGGTTCGAAGACCGCTCGCTGTCTCCAGTTATAACACCGCTCGCTGTACCCGGTTATAACACCGCTCATTCTACCCGGTTATAACACCGCTCACTGTACCGAGTTATAACGTTGCTCACTGTACCCGATTATAACACCGCTCACTGCACCCGGTTATAACAGCGCTTTCTGGCTCCAGTTATAACACCGCTTGCTGTACCCGGTTATAACGCCGCTCACTGTACCCGATTATAACACCGCTCACTGTACCCGGTTATAATACCGCTCACTCTACCCGGTGATAACACCGCTCGCTGTACCGAGTTACAACGTCGCTCACTGTACACGGTTATAACACCGCTCACTGTACCCGGTGATAACACTGCTCACTGCACCCGGTTATAACACCGCTCACTGTACCCGGTGATAACACCACTCACTCTACCCGGTTATAACACCGCTCAGTGTACCTGGTTATAACATCGCTCACTGTACACCGTTATAACACCGCTCACTGTACCCGGTGATAACACCGCTCACTGTACCCGGTTATAACACCACTCACTGTCTCCAGTTATAACACCGCTCGCTGTACCCTGTTGTAACGCCGCTCATTGTACGCGGATATAACACTGCTCACGTTGCCTGGTAATAACATCGCTCGCTGTCCCAGGTTATAACATTGCTTGCTGTACCCGGTTATAACGCCGCTCGCTGTACCCGGTTATAACACCGCCCTCTGTAGATGGCAGTAATAACATGGCTCACTGTCCCCGGTTATAACACGGCTCACTGTACCCAGTTTTAACGCCGATCACTGTACCCAATTATAACACCACTCACTGTACCCGGTTATAACAACACTCACTGTACCCGGTTATAACACCGCTCGCTGTACACGGTTATAACACTGCTCACTGTACCTGGTTATAACATCGCTCACTGTCCCCGGTTATAACACCGCTCACTGTACCGAGTTATAACGTTGCTCACTGTACCCGATTATAACACCGCTCACTGTACCCGGTTATAACAGCGCTCACTGTACCCGGTTATAACACCACTCGCTGTCTCCAGTTATAAGACTGCTCGCTGTACCCGGTTATATCGGCGCTCACTGTACCCGGTTATAACACCGCTCACTGTAGATGGCGGTTATAACATGGCTCACTGTCCCCGGTAATAACACGGCTCACTGTACCCAGTTTTAACGCCGATCACTGTACCCGATTATAACACCGCTCACCTTACCCGGTTCTAACACCGCTCGCAGTCTCCAGTTATAACACCGCTCGCTGTACCCGGTTATAACACCGCTCACTGTACCCGGTTATAACACTGCTTTTTGTCTCCAGTTATAACACCGCTTGCTGTACCCGGTTATAACGCCGCTCACTGTACCCGATTATAACACCGCTCACTGTACCTGGTTATAGTACCGCTCACTTTACCCGGTGATAACACCACTCACTGTACCCGGTTATAACACCGCTCAGTGTACCTGGTTATAACATCGCTCACTCTACCCAGTTATAACACCGTTCACTGTACCCGGTGATAACATCGCTCACTGTACCCAGTTATAACACCGCTCACTGTACCCGGTTATAACACCACTCGCTGTCTCCAGTTATAACACCGAACGCTGTACCCTGTTATAATGCCGCTCATTGTACGCGGATATAACACTGCTCACGTTGCCTGGTAATAACATCGCTCGCTGTCCCAGGTTATAACATTGCTTGCTGTACCCGGATATAACGCTGCTCGCTGTACCCGGTTATAACACCGCTCACTGTAGATGGCGGTAATAACATGGCTCACTGTCCCCGGTTATAACACGGCTCACTGTACCCAGTTTTAACGCCAATCACTGTACCCGATTATAACACCGCTCACTGTACCGAGTTACAACGTTGCTCACTGTACCCGATTATAACACCGCTCACTGTACCCGGTTATACACCGCCTACTGTCTCCAGTTATAACACCGCTCGCTGTACCCGGTTATAACACCGCTCACTCTACCCGGTTATAATGCTGATCACTGTACCCGATTATAGCACCGCTCACTGTACCCGGTTATAATACCGCTCACTCTACCCGGTTATAACACCGCTCAATGTACCCTGTGATAACACCGCTCGCTGTACCGAGTTATAACGTCGCTCACTGTCCCGGTTATAACACCGCTCACTGTACCTGGTGATAACACCGCTCACTGTACCCGGTTATAACACCGCTCACTGTACCCGGTGATAACACCGCTCACTGTACCCGGTTATAACACCGCTCACTGTACCCGGTTATATCGCCGCTCGCTGTACCCGGTTATAACACCGCTCACTGTAGTTGGCAGTAATAACATGGCTCACTGTACCCGATTATAACACCGCTCACTGTACCGAGTTATAACGTTGCTCACTGTACCCGATTATAACACCGCTCAGTGTACCCGGTTATAACACCGCTCGCTCTCTACAGTTATAACACCGCTCGCTGTACCCAGTTATAACACCGTTCATTGTAACCGGTTATAAAACCACTCACTGTAGATGGCGGTTATAACATGGCTCACTGTCCCCGGTTATAACACAGCTCACTGTACTGGGTTATAACACCACGCACTGCCCCGGTTATAACGCGGCTCAATGTACCCGGTTATAACACCGCTCACTCTACCCAGTTATAACACCGCTCACTGAATCCGGTAAAAACATCGCTCACTTTACCCGGTTATAACACTGCTCACTGTACCCTGTTATAATATCGCTCACAGTACCCGGTTATAACGGCGCTCAATGTACCCGATTATAACACCGCTCACTGTACCCGGTTATAACACCGATCACTGTCCCTGGTTATAATGCCGCTCACTTTACCCGGTAATAACATCGCTCACTGTACCCGGTTATAACACCGCTCACTGTACCCGGTTATAACACCGATCACTGTCCCCGGTTATAACACCGCTCACTGTACCCGGTTATAACACCGCTCACTGTACCCGGTGATAACACCGCTCACTCTACCCGGTTATAACACCGCTCACTGTACCCGGTTATAACACCGCTCATTGTACCCAGTTATAACACCGATCACTGTCCCCGGTTATAACACCGCTCACTGTACCTGGTTATAACACCGCTCACTGTACCCGGTTATAACACCGCTCACTATACTCGGTGATAACATCGCTCACTGTACCCGGTTATAACACCGCTCACTGTACCCGGTTATAACACCGCTCACTGTACTCGGTGATAACATCGCTCACTGTACCCGGTTATAACACAGATCACTGCACCCGGTTATAACATCACTCACTGTACCCGGTAATAACGGCGCTCATTGTACGCGGTTATATCACCGCTCACTGTAGATGGCGGTTATAACACGGCTCACTTTACCCAGTTATAACACTGTTCATTGTAACCGGTTATAAAACTGCTCACTGTAGATGGCAGTTATAACACGGCTCACTGTACCCTGTTATAATGCCGATCATTGTACTCGGTTACAATGCCGCTCACTGTACCCGGTTATAACAGCGCTCACTGTACAGGGTTATAACACCGCTCACTGTACCCAGTTATAACACCGCTCACTGTACCCGGTTATAACACCGCTCACTGTACCGAGTTATAACGTCGCTCACTGTAACCGGTTATAAGACCGCGCACTGTACCTGATTATAACACCGCTCACTCTACCCGGTTATAACACCGCTCACTGTATCCGGTTGTAACACCGTTCAATGTACCCGGTTATAACGCCGCTCACTGTAGATGGCAGTAATAACAGAGCTCACTGTCCCTGGTTATAACACAGCTCACTGTACTCGGTTATAATGCCTATCACTGTACCGGTTATAATGTCGCTCACTGTTCCCGGTTATAATTCTGCTCACTGTACCCAGTTATAACACCATTCACTGTACCCGGTTATATCACCGCTCACATTACCCGGTTATAACACCGCTCAATATACCCGGTTATAAAACCGCTCACTGTACCCGGTTATAACGCCACTCACTGTACCCGGTTATAACACCGCTCACTGCTCCCAGTTATAACACCGCTCACTGTACCCGGTTATAAAACCGCTCACTGTACCCAGTTATAACACCACTCACTGTACCCAGTTGTAACACCGCTCACTGTACCCGGTTAAAACACCGCTTACTGTATGTGGTTATAACACCGCCCACTCTACCCGGTTATAACACCGCTCACTGATTCCAGTTATAGCATCACTCACTGTACCCGGTTATAACACCGCTCAGTGTACCTGGTTATAACATCGCTCACTGTACCCAGTTATAACACCGTTCATTGTAACCGGTTATAAAACCGCTCACTGTAGATGACGGCTATAACATTGCTCAATGTCCCCGGTTATAACACAGCTCATTGTACCCGGTTATAACACCACGCACTGCCCCGGTTATAACGCGGCTCAATGTACCCGGTTATAACACTGCTCACTGTACCCAGTTATAACACCGCTCACTGAATCCGGTAAAAACATCGCTCACTTTACCCGGTTATAACACTGCTCACTGTACCCGGTTATAATATCGCTCACAGTACCCGGTTATAACGGCGCTCAATGTACCCGATTATAACACCGCTCACTGTACCCGGTTTTAACACCGATCACTGTCCCTGGTTATAATGCCGCTCACTGTACCCGGTAATAACATCGCTCACAGAACCTGGTTATGACATCGTTCACTTTACCCGGTAATAACATCGCTCACTGTACCCGGTTATAACACCGCTCACTGTACCCGGTTATAACACCGATCACTGTCCCCGGTTATAACACCGCTCACTGTACCCGGTTATAACACCGCTCACTGTACCCGGTGATAACACCGCTCACTCTACCCGGTTATAACACCGCTCACTGTACCCGGTTATAACACCGCTCATTGTACCCAGTTATAACACCGATCACTGTCCCCGGTTATAACACCGCTCACTGTACCCGGTTATAACACCGCTCACTGTACCCGGTTATAACACCGCTCACTGTACTCGGTGATAACATCGCTCACTGTACCCGGTTATAACACCGCTCACTGTACCCGGTTATAACACCGCTCACTGTACTCGGTGATAACATCGCTCACTGTACCCGGTTATAACACAGCTCGCTGTACCCGGTTATAACATCACTCACTGTACCCGGTTATAACGGCGCTCATTGTACGCGGTTATATCACCGCTCACTGTAGATGGCCGTTATAACACGGCTCACTTTACCCAGTTATAAAACCGTTCTTTGTAACCGGTTATAAAGCCGCTCACTGTAGATGGCAGTTATAACACGGCTCACTGTACCCTGTTATAATGCCGATCATTGTACCCGGTAACAATGCCGCTCACTGTACCCGGTTATAACAGCGCTCACTGTACCCGGTTATAACACCGCTCACTGTACCCAGTTATAACACCGCTCACTGTACCCAGTTATAACACCGCTCACTGTACCGAGTTATAACGTCGCTCACTGTACCCGGTTATAAGACCGCGCACTGTACCCGATTATAACACCGCTCACTCTACCCGGTTATAACACCGCTCACTGTATCTGGTTGTAACACCGTTCAATGTACCCGGTTATAACGCCGCTCACTGTACCCGGTTATAACACCGCTCACTGTACCCGGTTATAACACCGCTCATTGTACCCAGTTATAACACCGCTCACTGTACTCGGTGATAACATCGCTCACTGTACCCGGTTATAACACCGCTCACTGTACCCGGTTATAACACCGCTCACTGTACTCGGTGGTAACATCGCTCACTGTACCCGGTTATAACACAGCTCGCTGTACCCGGTTATAACATCACTCACTGTACCCGGTTATAACGGCGCTCATTGTACGCGGTTATATCACCGCTCACTGTAGATGGCCGTTATAACACGGCTCACTTTACCCAGTTATAAAACTGTTCATTGTAACCGGTTATAAAACCGCTCACTGTAGATGGCAGTTATAACACGGCTCACTGTACCCTGTTATAATGCCGATCATTGTACCCGGTTACAATGCCGCTCACTGTACCCGGTTATAACAGTGCTCACTGTACCCGGTTATAACACTGCTCACTGTACCCAGTTATAACACCGCTCACTGTACCCGGTTATAACGCCGGTCACTGTAGATGGCAGTAATAACAGAGCTCACTGTCCCCGGTTATAACACAGCTCACTGTACTCGGTTATAATGCCTATCACTGTACCGGTTATAATGTCGCTCACTGTTCCCGGTTATAATGCCGCTCACTGTACCCAGTTATAACACCATTCACTGTACCCGGTTATATCACCGCTCACATTACCCGGTTATAACACCGCTCAATATACCCGGTTATAAAACCGCTCACTGTACCCGGTTATAACGCCACTCACTGTACCCGGTTATAACACCGCTCACTGCTCCCAGTTATAACATCGCTCACTGTACCCGGTTATAACACAGCTCACTGTACCCGGTTATAACACCGCTCACTGTACCCGGTTATAATGGCGCTCATTGTACGCGGTTATAACACCTCTCACTGTAGATGGCAGTTATAACACGGCTCACTGTACCGTGTTATAACACCGTTCATTGTAACCGGTTATAAAACCGCTCACTGTAGATGGCGGTTATAACACGGCTCACTGTACCCTGTTATAACGACGATCATTCTACCCGGTTACAACGCCGCTCACTGTACCCTGTGATAACATCGCTCACTGTACCCGGTTCTAACGGCGCTCACTGTACCCGGTTATAACATCACTCACTGTACCCAGTTATAACACCGCTCACTGTACCCGGTTATAACACTGCTCACTGTACCCGGTTATAACACGGCTCACTGTACCCGGTTATATCATCGCTCACTGTGCCCGGTTATAACACCGCTCACTCTACCCGGTAATAACACAGCTCACTGTCCCCGGTTATAACACGGCTCACTGTACCCGGTTATATCATCGCTCACTGTGCCCGGTTATAACACCGCTCACTCTACCCGGTTATAACACCGCTCACTGTACCCGGATATAACACCGCTCATTGTACCCGGTTATATCACTGCTCACTGTACCCAGTTATAACACCGCTCACTCTACCCGGTTATAACACAGCTCACTGTACCCGGTTATAACACCGCTCACTGTACCCGGTTATAACACCGCTCACTCTACCCGGTTATAACACCGCTCACTCTACCCGGTTATAACACTGCTCACTGTACCCGGTTATAACACCGCTCACTGCACCCGGTTAAAACACTGCTCAATCTACCCGGTTTTAATGTCGCTCACTGTTCCCGATTATAACACCGCTCACTGTACCCAGGTATGCCGCTCACTGTACCCGGATATAACACCGCTCACTGTACCCGGTTATAACACCGCTCACTGTCCCGGTTATAACACGGTTCACTGTACCCGGTTATAACGCCTATCACTGTACCCGGTCATAAAGCCGCTCATTGTACCCGGTTATAACACCGCTCAATATACCCGGTTATAACGTCGCTCACTGTTCCCGGTTATAACACCGCTCGCTCTCTCCAGTTATAACACTGCTCACTGTACCCTGTTATAACATTGCTTTCTGTACTCGGTTATAACACCGCTCACTGTACCCGGTTATAACACCGCTCACTGTACCTGGTTATAACACCGCTCACTGTACACGGTTATAACACCGCTCACTGTACCCGGTTATAACACCGCTCACTGTACCCAGCTACAACACCGCTCACTGTACCCGGTTATAACACCGCTCACTTTACCCAGTTACACTGTTCACTTTACCCGGTTATAAAGCCACTCAATGTAAATTGTGGTAATAACACAGCTCACTGTCCCCGGTTATAACGCCGCTCACTGTACCCGGTTATAACACCGCTCACTCTACCCAGTTATAACGTCGCTCACTGTTCCCGGTTACAACACCGCTCACTGTACCCGGTTATAACACCGCTCACTGTACCTGGTTATAACACCGCTCGCTGTCTCCAGTTATAACACCGCTCATTGTATGTGGTTATAACACCACTCACGTTGCCTGGTAATAACATCGCTCGCTGTCCCTGGTTATAACAGTGCTTGCTGTACTCAGTTATAACGCCGCACACACTACCCGGTTATAACACTGCTCACTGTAGATGGCGGTAATAACACGGCTCAATGTACCCGGTTATAACACCGCTCACTGTACTCAGTTACAACACCGTTCACTGTACCCGGTTATAATGCCGCTCACTCTCCCCGGATATAACACCGCTCACTGTACCCGGTTATAACACCGCTCACTGTACCCGGTTATAACACCGCTCACTATACCTGGTTATAACACGGTTTACTGTACCCGGTTATAACGCCTATCACTGTACCGGTTATAATGTCGCTCAGTGCTCCGGTTATAACTCCGCTCACTGTACCCTGTTATAACGCTGCTCATTGTACGCGGTTATAACACCGCTCACGTTGCCCGGTAATAACATCGCTCACTGTACCCGGTTATAACGCCGCTCACTGTACCCGGTTATAACACCGCTCACTGTCCCCGGTTATAACACTGCTCACTGTACCCGGTTATAACACTGCTCACTGTACCCGGTTATAACAGCGCTCACTGTACCCAGTTACAACACCGCTCACTGTACCCAGTTATAATGCCGCACACTGTAGATGGCGGTTATAACACTGCTCACTGTACCCGGTTATAACACCGCTTACTGTACCCAGTTACAACACTGTTCACTGTACCCAGTTATAATGCCACACACTGTAGATGGCGGTAATAACACAGCTCACTGTCCCCGGTTATAACACGGCTCACTGTACCCGGTTATAACGCTTATCACTGTACCCGGTTATAACACCGCTCACTTTACCCAGTTACAACACCGTTCACTGTACCCGGTTATAACACATCTCAATGTACCCGGTTATAACGCCGTTCACTGCACCCGGTTATCACACCGCTCACTCTACCCGGTTATAACACCGCTCACTGTAACTGGTTATAACACCGCTCACTGTACCCGGTTACAACACTGTTCACTGTACCCGGTTATAATGCCGCTCACTGTAGATGGCGGTAATAACAGAGCTCACTGTCCCCGGTTATAAAACGGCTCACTGTACCCGGTTATAACGCCTATCACTGTACCGGTTACAATGTCGCTCACTGTTCCCGGTTATAACTCCGCTCACTGACTCCAGTTATAACACCACTCGCTGTACCCTGTTCTAACGCTGCTCATTGTACGCGGTTATAACACCGCTCACGTTGCCCGGTAATAACATCGCTCACTGTACCCGGTTATAACGCCGCTCACTGTACCCGGTTATAACACCGCTCACTGTCCCCGGTTATAACACCGCTCACTGTACCCGGTTATAACACCGCTCACTGTACCCGGTTATAACACCGCTCACTGTACCCGGTTATAACACCACTCACTGTACCTGGTTAGAACACCGCTCACTGTACCCAGTTGAAAAACCGCTCATTGTACCCGGTTATAACACCGCTCACTGTACCGGTTATAACGCCGTTCATTGTAACCGGTTATAACACCGCTCACTGTTCCCGGTTATAACACCGCTCACTGTACCCAGTTACAACACCGTTCACTGTACCCGGTTATAACACATCTCAATGTACCCGGTTATAACACCGCTCACTGTACCTGGTAATAACATTGCTCGCTGTACCCGGTTATAATGCCGCTCACTGTACCCGGTTTTAACGCCGCTCACTGTACCCGGTTATAACACCGCTCACTCTACCCGGTTATAACACCGCTCACTGTACCTGGTAATAACATCGCTCACTGTACCCGGTTATAATGCCGTTCACTGTACCCGGTTTTAACGCCGTTCACTGCACCCGGTTATCACACCGCTCACTCTACCCGGTTATAACGCCGCTCACTGTAACCGGTTATAACACCGCTCACTGTACCCGGTTATAACACCGCTCACTGTACCCAGTTACAACACTGTTCACTGTACCCGGTTATAATGCCGCTCACTGTAGATGGGGGTAATAACACAGCTCACTGTCCCCGGTTATAACATGGCTCACTGTACCCGGTTATAACACCGCTCACTGTACCCAGTTATAACACAGCTCACTGTCCCCGGTTATAACATGGCTCACTGTACCCGGTTATAACACCGCTCACTGTACCCAGTTATAACACCGCTCACTCTACCCGGTTATAACACCGCTCACTGTACCCGGTTATAACACCGCTCACTGTACACAGTTACAACACCGTTCACTGTACCCGGTTATAATGCCGCTTACTGTAGATGGCGGTAATAACACAGCTCACTGTCCCCGGTTATAACACGGCTCACTGTACCCGGTTATAACGCCTATCACTGTACCGGTTATAATGTCGCTCACTGTTCCCGGTTATAACTCCGCTCACTGACTCCAATTATAACACCGCTCGCTGTACCCTGTTCTAACGCTGTTCATTGTACGCGGTTATAGCACCGCTCACGTTGCCTGGTAATAACATCGCTCACTGTACCCGCTTATAACGCCGCTCACTGTACCCAGTTATAACACCGCTCACTGTCCCCGGTTATAACACTGCTCACTGTACCGTTATAACACCGCTCACTGTACCCAGTTACAACACTGTTCACTGTACCCGGTTATAATGCCACTCACTGTAGATGGCGGTAATAACACAGCTCGCTGTCCCCGGTTATAACATGGCTCACTGTACCCGGTTATAATGCCACTCACTGTAGATGGCAGTAATAACACAGCTCACTGTCCCCAGTTATAACACGGCTCTATGTACCCGGTTATAACGCCTATCACTGTACCGGTTATAATGTCGACCACTGTTCCCGATTAGAACTCCGCTCACTGACTCCAGTTACAACACCGCTCACTGTACCCGGTTATAACACTGCTCACTGTACCCAGTTACAACACCGTTCACTGTACCCAGTTATAACGCAGCTCACTGTAGATGGCGGTAATAACACAGCTCACTGTCCCCGGTTATAACACGGTTCACTGTACCCGGTTATAACGCCTATCACTGTACCCGGTTATAACGCCTATCACTGTACCCGGTTATAACGCCGCTCACTGTACCCGGTTATAACACCGCTCAATCTACCCGGTTATAATGTCGCTCACTGTTCCCGGTTATAACAACGCTCACTGTACCCGGTTATAACACCGCTCGCTGTCTCCAGTTATAACACCGCCCGCTGTACCCAGTTGCAAAACCGCTCATTGTTCCCGGTTATAACGCCGCTCACTGTACCCGGTTATAACACCGCTCACTGTACCCTGTTATAACGCCACTCATTGTACCATTGTACCCAGTTATAACACCGCTCACTCTACCCGGTTATAACACCGCTCTCTGTATCCGGTTATAACACCGCTCACTCTACCCAGTAATAACACTGCTCACTATACCCGGTTATAACGCCGCTCACTGTACCAGTTATAACATCGCTCACTGTGCCCGGTTATAACACCGCTCATTGTACCCGGTTATAACACCGCTCACTGTACCCAGTTATAACACCGCTCACTGTCCCCGGTTATAATGCTGCTCACTGTACCCGGTTATAACATCGCTCACTGTGCCCAGTGATAACATCGATCACTGTACCCGGTTATAACACCGCTCAGTGTACCCGGTTATAACATCACTCACTGTACCCGGTAATAACATCGCTCACTGTTCCCGGTTATAACGCTGCTCACTGTACCCAGTTATAACACCGCTCACTCTACCCGGTTATAACACTGCTCACTGTACCCAGTTATAACACCACTCACTGTACCCGGTCAAACACCGCTCACAGGGGGTGAAATTGGGTATAGCCCCGCTTGGGGCGCTAGAATTGGCGGTGCACGAATTCTCTCGCCAGGCGCAACTTATCGCCAGCTTGAGCGATATTGGGTTGCATCGCCCCAAAAGGTGATTGCGGCGTAAAATCAGGCGCTGCACGGGACTCCTAAGGCGCTAACCTGGCGGTGCTACTCAATATCTGGGTGGCCGAGCGCAGCGCAGGTGCTGTCAATAATCGATGACCACGAGACATGCTGGCGCCGGCCAGCTCTTAAAGGGGCGGGTCATTTAGGATCAGCAGCCACACTCATCGCCCTGTAGGCCTCAAAATCGGCGCTGTGCATTCTGTGGCGTTACGAACTTTGAGCAGATGGAGAGGGTGAGGCAGAGAGCGGACCGCTTTACTGATGGGGCATTGGATGCTTTGGTTGGCGCAGTGGAGCGCCGGCGAGCAGTGCTGTACCCTGACAATGGCAGGAGGTCTCATCAGAACGAGTACCACAGAGCTTGGAGGGAAGTCTCGCAAATAGTCAAATCCAGCAGCGTGGTGCCCAGGACTCCTGTGCAATGCAGGAAGAAGTTCAACGATCTCACTCGGGTCATTAGGGTGAGTGGCTTTTTGGCAATCTTCTTCATCCCTCCATCTGCACCTGACTTTATGGCCAGAGGGTGCGCAATGCCCCAATGGCCATCTGTCAGCCAGCACCCATGGCCCTTTCTGGGAACGCACACGCACATTCAACTCAGGGCATACTGTAAGGGCTGTTCCACCATGGGGGGCATGAGATGACAACACAGGGCATACTGTAAGGGCTGTTCCACCATGGGGGGCATGAGATGACAACTCAGGGCATACTGTAAGGGCTGTTCCACCATGGGGGGCATGAGATGACAACTCAGGGCGTACTGTAAGGGCTGTTCCACCATGGGAGGCATGAGATGACAACACAGGGCATACTGTAAGGGCTGTTCCACCATGGGGGGCATGAGATGACAACTCAGGGCATACTGTAAGGGCTGTTCCACCATGGGGGGCATGAGATGACAACTCAGGGCATACTGTAAGGGCTGTTCCACCATGGGGGGCATGAGATGACAACTCAGGGCATACTGTAAGGGCTGTTCCACCATGGGGGGCATGAGATGACAACTCAGGGCAGCATGTTTCATCACTTCCCATCCTTTCTCCTGCAGGCCAAGCTGGCCAGGAACCGGAGGAAACAGATTCGTACCGGAGGAGGCCATCCTCAGCTGCAGACACTGACGGACCTGGAGGAAAGAGTCCACCAGGTTGGTGGAGGCCGGATGAGTGGTCCTGTCACCACTGGAGCTGCCGACCCCATTGTGCACAGCGATGGTAAGGTCATCACCTTTTTGAACTGTCTCCTTCCACTTGTTCCCCCCACCAGCATGCTTTTTCGCTCTGGACCCATGTCAGAGCATTGCAGCACTCTTGCATCCCTTGCTGCCACCCTGTCTATTATGTCTGATGTAACAAAAGAGTCTCACACATCAAGGAACTTTAAAGTAAGCTTTAAGCAACTTATAATTAAACTATATACAAGAGCGGTCTTCACCATGCCTCTAGGTGAAGCCCTTTTACCATACTGAGCAGTTCAGTATTTATACTAGTCCAAACACAGGAAGTGACGTATGCACAGGAAGTGATGTATGCACAGAGTTCACAGTTCACAGTTCACAGGAAGTGATGTGCACATAACTTCCCGGAAGTTATTATTATTATCACATTCTTCCCTCCTGCGAGATTAGAAGGCTGTGGTCTTCCTTTTATTCCGCAGCCGCCGAACGAGGAAGAGTCGCACCCATTTGGGTTCCTGTCGTAGAGGGTCGCTGGTCCGCTTACATGCTGTTGGCCATTGGTCAGAGTCTGTGTGGCCTGGATTACCCTGTGAAGGGTCGGGGAG
The DNA here is from genome assembly GCF_052327205.1 of Somniosus microcephalus. Taxonomy (NCBI): domain Eukaryota; kingdom Metazoa; phylum Chordata; class Chondrichthyes; order Squaliformes; family Somniosidae; genus Somniosus; species Somniosus microcephalus. The sequence continues at coordinate 24,391,267 of NC_141009.1, forward strand.
ATCATGGCTTCGTGTACGAGTCCCAATAGGTGCAGAGTCGGTCTGTCTCTGTTCAGAGGGAGGTGCAGAGCTGGTCTGTGGCAGATCAGTACTTTGGTGCGCGGTACTGGGAGGGTCGCAACTTTGAGTACGGGGTTCTACCGGCACCAAGCTAGTTGGTGTCGGATCAGGATCCTGGAGAGGGGTACCCGGTAGGTTCCAAGAGGCTCCTGGTAAAATACCATCACTCAATGTCCCACTAGGTCCTGGTGGGCAGGGAGCCAGATCCCGTAATGATACGGTAGATTCTCGGCCGTCGGGATATCGTATGTATGCATAGGTGGGGTTGGCATCGGTTAGTTCGACCTCGTCTACGAGAGGGTCATTTTTAGACGTCCGAACGTATCTTCAGAGTAGTACAGGTCCAGGAGTAGTTAGCCATGACGGGAGGGATGTCCCATAAGATGAGCGACGCTGGAATCCAAAGAACCGCTCATGAGGTGTAGTATTTGTGGCTGTAGAAAGAAGGGACCGTATAGAGTGCAATGCATCCGGAAGCACTGTTTCCCATATCTGGTTTGGTAGGCCCCGAGATCTTAAAGCAAGATGTACGGAATTCCAGATGATACCGTTATACCTCTCTACCTGCCCATTTCCGATGGGATGATATGGCGTCGTTTTGCTTGTAGCAATTCCCCGTTCTGAGAGGTAGTACTTGAGTTCCCTTGACATAAAGGATGGACCCCGATCCGAGTGAATGTAAGCCGCCATGCCACAGAGAGAAAATACCTGCTCAAGGCAGCAGATTACTGTGGACGCCAGCATATTGGAGCAGGGGAAGGCAAACGGAAAACGTGAATATTCATCAATCATGGTGAGCAAATATGTGTTCCAAGTTGAAGAGGGTACTGGGCCCTTAAAATCGATGCTAAGTCGCTGCATCGGTTGGGTTGCGTGTATGAGCATACCATCTGAGGGGCGGAAGAACTGAGGTTTTAATTCTGCACAAAGCCGGCATTCTGAGCACATTTTTTTACATCTCCAGTAGAAAAAGGGAGATTCCGTGATCGTACGAAATGTAGCATGCGCGTAACGCCAGGATGACACAATCCATTATGGACATCTATGAGAGTAGAGGACAACATAGTGGAGCAGAATGCTCGTGTGAGGGTATCCGGGGCCACATTCTCCTTGCCAGGTCGATAGTGAATGGTGTAACCAAAAGAGGCCAGTTCCATCCTCCAAAGCTGTATTTTATTATTCTTAATTTTGGTTCGTTTTCGATTATCGAGCATGAAGGCGACTGATCGCTGGTCCGTGATTAATGTAAAGTGCTGGCGAGCTAGGAAATGGTTCCACTTCCGTACCGCCTCTATGATGGCTGTGGCTTCCTTCTCAACCGGAGGATAATGTAGCTCGGCACCTTGCAAGGTCCTGGACATAAATGCTACAGGACGACCTTCCTGATTTAGAGTAGCCAAGATCGCCACCTCCGAGGCATCACATTCGACTATGAAAGGGAGATTCTCATCGATGGAGTGAAGAGCCGCTTTCTCCAACTGTTTTTTTGAGAAGGTTAAAGGCTGCAACAGCCGCTGTTTCCAATGGAAATGATCGAGCATGCAGCAAGGGTTGGATTTTGTCTGAAAAATGAGGAATCCATTTAGCGTAGTATGCAAACAGACCGAGAGCCCGACGTAAAGAAGCCAGATTCTTAGGTGACGGGAGCTCTTGGAGCGGGCGAGGTCTTTCTGGGTCTGGCTTAATGATACCATTGCCTACGCAGTAGCCAAGGATGTTGATGGTCGGTTGCGACTCAACAGATTTAGATTCATTCAAAGTTAAGTTACGGTGATGGAGGGCATCCCGAAATTTTTGGAGGTTGGCGTCGTGTTCCTGTTGATCGTGACCTGCAATAGTAATGTTATCAAGATAGGGAAAAGTGTCCCTTAAGTTTTCCTGCTTAACCAGGCCATCCATTGCCCGTTGGAAGACAGCCACTCCATTAGTAACCTCGAATGGGAGGCGACGAAATTGGTACAGCCGTCCATTAGCCTCAAAGGCCGTGTACTGCTTATCTGAGACCTTCAAGGGTACCTGATGATAGGCACTTTTTAAATCGTAAGTTGAGAACACTTTGTATTCGGCCAGTTTATTAACCATATCATCAATGCGTGGCAATGGGTAGGCGTCCAAGTCAGTATATTGATTGATGGTTTGCGAATAATCAATGCATAGTCGTTGTTTGTGAGGTTTTAGACGGTTCTTGACGATGACGATTTGAGCCCGCCAGGGCGACGAACATGGTTCGATGATATCCTCTGCTAAAAGTCGAGAGATTTCAGCCTCAATAAAAGATTGGTCTTCCTGACTAAAGCGCCGCGATTTCGTTATTATTGGTTTGCATCGAGGAGGAATACTGGCAAATAATGAGGGTTCATCAAGTGAAGCTGCTGATAATGCACAAAACGGTAATTTAGACAGTATATTAGAAATAGTAAGTCCAGGTTTGGATCCGCCGAACTCAATGGTGAGTTTCTTATGCTGTTTTTGAAAATCCAGCCCTAAGATGAGATCACTACATAGGCCCTTGAGCACCGAAAGTCGGGTGGAGGGATACATGCGACCATTAAGTGTCATATCAATAATACAAAAGCCGGAGATTCTGGTATTAAGCGATGACTGAGCCATCGCAATTGCCTGGTCCGATGGGAAGATATGTAGTTTCAATTTCGCAACAATCTGTTCTCTAATGAAACTATCAGTACTTCCTGAGTCAATTAAGGCCTCTAAGGTATGCCCATTAATTGAAACTTTTGTAGCTGCATGAAACAGGTTCTGTGGGCAAGCAGCTGTAATTGGTGTGGTTGCACAGAGAGTGGCTGAAACTCTAGGTGTGCTTCTTCGGGAGAGAGCTCGAGAGGAAGCTTGATAGGTCCTAGCCGGAGCATCTTGATAGGCCCTAATTGGGGCAGTTCGGTAGGCATCTTGATAGGCCCTCGTAGAGGCTCTTGATTGGCAAGCTTTTGCAAAGTGTCCCTTTTTATCGCAATGACTGCAGATCGCATTGCGAGCAGGGCAGAATTTCCTAGGGTGAAAAGAATCTCCACAAAAGAAGCATTCCTTCCTAGATTGCCAAGAGGCTGCTAAAGTGGGGTCATACTCCTCTTCTTCATCAGAAGTATCATCAGGATTAGATTCCTCCATGATAGTGTTCACCTGAGGCCACTTGAATCGTCTGGTTGCAGGTACAGCAGCAGATCGAGATCTGGGCAGCTGATAGAGGTCTGCATTTTTCTTTGCCAAATCCAGAGAACAAGCCAGGTCAAAAGCCTTTTGTAGCTCAAGTGTTTTACTTTCTAGTAGACGCTGGCGTATAAATGGAGAGGCAATCCCGCAGATGAAAGCATCATGAATCATTTCTTCGCGGTACAGCTCAGCCGAGGCTGCCTGAAAGTTACAATCTACGCTGAGCCTGCGAAGTTCTTGAAGGAATTCGTTAATTGATTCCCCTGGCCCTTGTTGGGCTGTGGCCAGTAGATGTCTAGCATAGACCTCATTTGCGGTCTTGGCATATAGTTTTTTAAGTGCCCGGATCACCTCATCGTAATTATCCCATTCATCAACATATTCAAACACTGTTGGGGTCACATAGTTGATAAGTATCCTCAGTTTAGTAGAAGCATTCACTTTACATTCATCAAGAAAATTCTCAAAAGTACGGTACCAATGCTTCCATACCCTGCCAGCTGCTGGTGCATTTGGGTCCAAGTCCAGACGAGTAGGTTTAAGGGTGTTTTCCATGACGGGTGGTTCCCTGGGTCCTTAACTCCGAGTTTGTCCGAAGGTCTAGTATTTGTGAGAGTAAATAATAAGTTGCTTAAATTGATGTAACAAAAGAGTCTCACACATCAAGGAACTTTAAAGTAAGCTTTAAGCAACTTATAATTAAACTATATACAAGAGCGGTCTTCACCATGCCTCTAGGTGAAGCCCTTTTACCATACTGAGCAGTTCAGTATTTATACTAGTCCAAACACAGGAAGTGACGTATGCACAGGAAGTGATGTATGCACAGAGTTCACAGTTCACAGTTCACAGGAAGTGATGTGCACATAACTTCCCGGAAGTTATTATCATTATCACAATGTCCGTGTATGATTGAGACACGGACAGCAGGAGTTGAACAAAACAAGTCTTTACTGAAAGGAGTCAATCGGGAAACTGAAACTACAGAGGCTTACTAGCGCCTTTTATACAGGGGTGGTCACTGCCGGTACTGCAGTCTGAGACCAGTTATTCTCTTAAAGGTACATACACAACAATTCCTCCCCTTTTAGATAAACAGTACATAACATTCATTTAACAACTAAATGATAACTAATTACAATCACAATTACGGTTGCTAGATACATTGGTTAAGCTTAAGCAATTATAAGTTCAGTCTTTGAGGAGGCTTCCTGATTCTGTCTGGATAACGCCTCTTTGGGGTATCAGGTTCCTCCGGCAAGGTTGAGTCAGGATCAATAGAAACATAGAAACATAGAAGATAGGAGCAGGAGTAGGCCATTCGGCCCTTCGAGCCTGCTCCGCCATTCAACGAGATCATGGCTGATCATCCAAACCCTAGCACCCGGTCCCTACACCGACAGCCATCCCACCCAAGCCCTATCCCCGTAACCCCGTAACCCCACGTATTTAATCCCCCCTAACACTTAGGGCCAATTTTTATCATGGCCAATCAACCTAACCCGCACATCGTTGGACTGTGGGAGGAAACCGGAGCACCCGGAGGAAACCCACGCAAACACGGGGAGAATGTGCAAACTCCACACAGACAGTCACCCGAGGCCGGATTTGAACCCGGGTCCCTGGCGCTGTGAGGCAACAGTGCTAACCACAATGTCATTGTTTGGTTCATCTGCTTCCAATATCACCGATTCTGCGGTAGCTGCAATTGGTACGTCGATTTCATTACCAGGTGTATCAGATCGTGGTGTGGAGTTGACGTTTTCCAGTGACTCTAGAATCTGGTCAGCATGGCGTCTTACAATGCTCTCTCCAACGTCCATGGTATACATGAGAGGTCCTTGCCGTGTACAAATCATTCCTGGCTGCCATTTCTCAGTGCGGTAGTCCCGGGCCAAAACTGGTTGACCTATCTTAAAACTCCTGGTCGGTCTTTCATTCATATTCTGAAACTGCCTGTTCTCCACATCTCTTCGGACATTTGGCTTAACCAAATCCAAGCGGCATCGTAGTCTTCGATTGAGGAACATCATGGCTGGAGTTTGGTTGGTAACCGCATGTGTCGCATTCCGGTAGGCAAACAAGAAGTTGTCCACCTTGTGTTGTAGGGGTATATCTTCATTACACGTTGCCTTGATAGCCTTCTTGAATGTTTGAACAAACCTCTCGGCCAATCCATTAGTGGCTGGATGATATGGGGCAGATGTGTAATGCTTAACACCATTGTTCTTTAAGAACCTCCGGAACTCTTCAGACACAAACTGTGGTCCATTGTCAGAGCAAATATGTTCAGGCAGCCCATTCCTGGCGAATATGGTTCGTAAAACTGTGATAGTTTTTTCCGTGGTGGTTGAGGACATTTTTATTACCTCTGGCCACTTTGAATGTGCATCCACCGCAATTAAAAACATCGAGTCCATGAAGGGACCAGCAAAATCAATGTGCACCCTTTGCCATGGAGATGAGGGCCACTCCCATGGATGTAGAGGAGCTTGTGGTGGGGCGTTTTGGACCTTCTGGCATCCTGCACAGCTCTTGGTCATCTCTTCGATTTCTCTATCGATTCCCGGCCACCACACAAACGCTCTGGCTAAGTTCTTCATTTTTACCCCACCCAGATGACCCTCATGAAGCTCATTGAGCACTCTATCCATCAACTTAGGTGGAATTACTACTCTGGATCCACACATAAAGGTTCCTCTGCACACTGACAGCTGTTCTCTTCTCGGCGAGAATACTGGCAGCAGTGGTTCGCCATGTGCTGGCTATCCCTTCACCGTTAAATCATAGACCCGTGATAGTGTCGGGTCATTCCATGTTTCCTTTTCTATGTTTGCATTTGTCACAGGGAGACATTCGACTATGGTCGAGTGGAATAACTCCATTGGATCCACTGCAAGGTCTTCTTCTTCCACCGTCGGCAACGGTAGGCGTGACAATCCATCAGCATTCCCATGCGGTTTAGTTCCTTTGTACTCGATGTCATATTGGTGTGCCCCTAGGAAAAGGGACCACCTCTGCAGCCGTTGCGCTGTCATTATCGGTACGCCCTTCTGAGGGTTGAAAATGGAGACAAGAGGTTGATGATCGGTTAGTAGAGTAAATTTTTGACCGTGCAGGTACTGAATGAACTTCTTCACTGCCCCCCCCCCCCACACTAGGCTGAGGGCCTCTCTGTCAATCTGGGCGTAGTTACGCTCGGCAGAAGTTAACGAGCGTGACGCAAAAGCTATCGGCCTCTCTAAACCATCAAGGAATTTATGTGACAGTACCGCCCCAATGCCATAGGGAGACACATCACACGCCAGTCTGATCGGCAGTGCTGGGTTGTAGTGAGCCAATACTTCTCTTGAAGTGATTAAGTCCTTACTCTTCTGAAAGGCCCGCTTACAGTCATTGCTCCATTTCCATGCTACTCCCGTTCGTAGCAGGGCGTTCAGTGGGTGCAGGATTGTCGACAAATTCAGCAAAAACTTATGGTAGTAATTCACCAATCCGAGGAATGACCTCAGTTGCGACACATTTTCAGGTGCTGGGGCCTTAACAACCGCTTCAATTTTGTCAGGGGACTTATGTAACCCCTCTTCATCAATCACGTGGCCACAATACGATATCTGTTTCTTAAAAAACTCGCACTTGGGGCGGTTGGCTCGTAGCCCATGTTCCCGTAGTCCAGTGAGCACCTGTTCTAGGTTGTTAAGGTGTTCACTGTCATCTTCACCTGTCACAAGGATGTCGTCCAAGTAACACTGAGTCCCCGGAGTCCCTTGCAGGACTTGTTCCATCGCTCTTTGCCATATCGCCGGAGCCGATGCTACTCCGAATACCAATCGATGATACTGGTAAAGACCTCTGTGAGTGTTTATCGTGAGATACTTCCTAGAGGATTCTTCAACCTCCATCTGCAAATATGCTTGTGCTAGGTCAATTTTTGTAAAACGCTTCCCTCCAGACAGTGAGGCGAAGATGTCTTCTATCCTTGGAAGAGGATATTGTACTGTGTGAAGGACTGGGTTCACCGTCACCTTGAAATCCCCACAGATGCGAACCTTCCTGGGCTCCTCAGACTTATTGCTTAACGTTTTCTTCATGACAGGAATGATGGGTGTCGCCCACTCGCTCCAGTCGACCTTAGACAACACGCCTGCCTTCTCCAGATTCTCCAGCTCTGCCTCGACGGCTGGGCGAATTGCATATGGTACCGGTCTTGCTTTGAAAAACTTGGGAATTGCATTCTCTTCTATTTTTATCGAGGCGGTTACGCCTTTAAGAGTGCCCAGTTCTTGTTGAAATACCTCTTTGGCGTTAGCTAAGATTGTTGACAATCGTCCAGGAGTGACGTCTTCATCTTTTTTACTGTCCACCATCATTGCATGAATGGAGTGCCAATCTAAGCTTATCTTCCTGATCCATTCACGTCCCAATAACGGTGGTCCCCCATTTTGCAGTATGTAGAGATACAATTTCCGTATTTTCTTGCCGTTGTATTCGACAGGCACCCTTATTTTTCCTCTGGGGTATACTTTTTGCCCCGTATACGTCGTCAAGACGATGGATGTCTCTCTCAAGGGTATGTGTGAGAATAGCCGCTCGTAGTCTCGTCGATTCATGACGGTTAGCGCTGATCCTGTATCAAAGGGGAAAGAGTAGAAGGTGCTGCTGAGACGTCTTATTTCTAGAAATCAAGGCCGTGGATGCTGGTCTGAATGTTAGTAATGTTTTGGATAGTCTCCCGGGTGTGCGACTCACTTGGTCTGAATGTTAGTCATGTTTTGGATAGTCTCCCGGGTGTGCGAGTCACTTGGTCTGAATGTTAGTCATGTTTTGGATAGTCTCCCGGGTGTGCGAGTCACTTGGTCTGAATGTTAGTAATGTTCTGGATAGTCTCCCAGGTGTGCGAGTCACTTGGTCTGAATGTTAGTCATGTTTTGGATAGTCTCCCGAGTGTGCGAGGCACTTATGTGTTAGTTTGTTAGTTAAGCTTTCTGGTGCCATTGCTTTGTCATGTTGGAAGGAAGCACATTTTTCAAAATAAACAAATTATTTTATTGACATTGGCCATGTCTGCTATTTACATTCATATTGGCCTTCATAGGCTTTGGGTTATCCAAATGGTTCCATTCCTGGTCTTCGATTGGCACGAAGCATTCCGTGAGAGGGGCCTAGAACCGACTCCTTATCAGCCTCTGACGGACAGCCCTTCCAGTTTCTGGGACCCTCCCGTCTTGGTCCTCCTCCTCCTCCTCCTCCTCCTCCTCCTGCTCCTCCTCCTGCTCCTCCTCCTCCTCCTCCTCTGCTGGTCCTTCAATGTCTGCTGGCATTGGCTGGGTGCGCAGGGTGGCGAGGTTATGGAGCATGCAGCAGACAACAACGAAGTGGGAGACTCGCTCTGATGAGTACTGCAAGGCGCCTCCCGAATGGTCCAAACAGCAGAACTGCTGCTTCAGCACGCCGATTGTGTGCTCCACAATGTTCCTCGTCGCCTGATGGCTGACGTTGTAGTGCTCTTTGTTAGATCTGTGGTTCAGTGGATAAATAATTACACGGATGCTGTACATAAACAAATAACAGGTCTTTACTGGAGGAGGGTAATTGCTGGACTGGGGTACAGAGGCATGTGCACAGCTTATATACCGGTGTGGTTACTGCCGGTACTACAGTATACAGGAGCTGTAAAAAGTAGTTCTGACTTAAAGCACATACACTACAATTCCTCCCTTTTTAGATTAATAATACCCCCTTAATATTCAAATAACAATGTACATTCAATAACAAAAGTCCATTTATAGATTCAGTCTTTGGGGCGGCTTCCTGACCCTTTCGGGATAGCGCCTTTCCGGAGGTTCTTGTTCTTGGTGCAGAGGCGATTCTGACCCCTTTTCATCGGGTAGTTCATCGGGTTCCACTGCTACTGGGTCTGAAGTAGATGCTACCGGTATGTCGGGTTCATTCCCAGGTACTCGAGACATGGGGTTGACGCCTTCCTGTGACGCTAAGATCTGATCGACGTGGCGTCTCACAATGTTCTCCCCGACATCCACTGTGTACATTAATGGCCCCTGCCTTGTACATATCGTTCCGGGTTGCCACTTCTCTGTTCGATAGTCACGGGCCAAGACTGGTTGCCCTACATTGAAGCTCCTTGTCGGCTTATCATTGATGTGCTGGAATTGTTTGTCCTCAACATTTCTTCGCACATTTGGTCTGAGCAAGTCCAGACGAGATCTCAACCTTCGGTTAAAGAACATCATGGCCGGGGTCTGGTTGGTAACTGCATGTGTTGCGTTTCGGTAGGCTAATAAGAAATTGTCCATCTTATGCTGTAGTGGAATTTCCTCGTCGCACATGGCCTTTATCGCCTTCTTAAAGGTTTGTACGAACCTCTCAGCCAATCCATTGGTGGCTGGATGATACGGGGCGGATGTGTAATGCCTTACCCCATTCCTTTTCATGAATTTTTGGAACTCGTCGGACACAAACTGTGGTCCATTATCAGAGCAGATCTGCTCTGGCAAACCGTTTCTGGCAAATATGGTCCGTAGGACTGCAATCGTTTTCTCTGTAGTGGTTGAAAACATCTTTATCACCTCAGGCCACTTTGAATGAGCATCCACTGCTATTAAGAACATTGAGTCCATGAATGGACCAGCGAAATCAATGTGCACCCGTTGCCATGGAGAGGAGGGCCACTCCCATGGGTGTAGAGGGGCATGTGGTGGTGCATTTTGGACCTTCTGGCATCCTAAGCAGCTCTTAGTTAGGTCTTCGATTTGTTGATTGATTCCCGGCCACCACACATAAGCCCTAGCAAGGCTTTTCATTTTCACTCCCCCCAGATGACCTTCATGTAGCTCCTTTAGCACTCTCTCCCTTAAGTTGGGTGGAATCACCACTCTGGATCCACACATCACTGTCCCCTGGCATACTGACAGCTGTTCTCTTCTGGATGAGAATGCTGGCAACAGTGAGTCGCCATGTGTTGGCCATCCCCTCACCGTCAATTCATATACCCGTGACAGTGTCGGATCATTGCGGTCTCCGTTGTATCTCTGCAGCGCCCCTTGCGGCTGCTTCGTGTGATACTGCCATATTGAAAGCTTTGTCCAGCGTAAGGTCCTTTTCTGATAGAAGCCGTTTCTGGGTTCTGTCACTTTGTAGCCCACACACAAACTTGTCCCTTAACGTGTCTGCTAGTCCTCCTCCAAACTGGCAGTATTTCGATAGCTTGCGCAGTTCCGTTAGGTACTCAGCATTGCTTTCGTCTTTGTGTTGGTTCCTTTTATGGAACTTAAATCGTTCTGCTATCAGCAGCGGTGTGGGGTTTAAGTGGTCCTGTAGGATTTCTACTATGCTTTCAAAATTCTTGTTTACCGGCCTCTCTGGGGTTATTAGATTTCGCAGTAACCCATAAGTTTTTGCACCCATGGAATTTAACAGAACCAGTGCTTTATTAGCATCTGGCACTTCATTCGCCCTGCAGTACACCTCAATACGTTCCAGATATGTCGCCCAATCTTCGACTTCATTGTCGAACGTAGAGATACTGCCACTCTTTGGCATCCTTGGTTGTGCGTTAACTATCCCCAATGGCGCCTCCCGCGCTTCCCCTTCTTCTCCGCTGGCACAAAATGGCGTCTCCCGCGCTCTTCCTTCTTCTCCGCGGCTCAATGGCGCCTCCCGCGCTCTCCCTGCTTCTCCGCGGCTCAATGGCGTCTCCCCTTGCTTCGCCCCGTGGACCCTGATCAGCCCGTGATCCCTGGCTGTGCTCTGCACGTTCTTCTCTTGATATTTGTTGACGCCGCTCAGTCTAGAACCCGGCTGTTTCTTACCCTCTCTCTCTCCGGTTTGCAGTATTTTTCCTCGACGCCACTCGGTGATCAACCCCCGGCTGCGCCCTGCTCTCTTCAACCTCTTTCTTACCCCATCGACGCTGCCCGGCTCTCTCTCTCTGCCGTCGGTCGGCTCCAGCCGCCGCTGCTCGGGAAGGGTCTGCTCTGGACCTGTCGTCGGTCTCTTACTGTTCGTTGTGGCTGGGGAACCAAGCCCGGCTCTCCACAGCCTCCCCAGCGAAGTTGGATCTCTGCCTGACTGCTGGGCGGTTGCTCGTGGTCGACGCCCGTGTTCCTGGACTCGACTATTTTTTTTTTTCTGTTGCAGGCAGATTCGCATCAACACTCGTCGCCACTGTTAGATCCGTGGTTCAGTGGATAAATAATTACACGGATGCTGTACATAAACAAATAACAGGTCTTTACTGGAGGAGGGTAATTTCTAGACTGGGGTACAGAGGCATGCGCACAGCTTATATGGTGTGGTTACTGCCGGTACTACAGTATACAGGAGCTGTAAAAAGTAGTTCTGACTTAAAGCACATACACTACACTCTTCTGCAGGGGTGCTGGGCGAATGGAGCGGGGTCATCAGCCATGGGCACAGAGGATAGCCCTTGTCACCAAGAAGCCAGCCTTCTGGGTGAGCCGGGGTCTCGAAAAGGTCTGCTACTGAAGTCTGGCGCAGGATGAATGCGTCGTGGCTGCTGCCTGGGAACTGTGCATTGACCGCCAGGATCAGCTGCTGGTGGTCACAGACCAGCTGCACATTCAAGGAGTGGAACCCCTTGCTGTTGCGGAAGTCCTCAGGATTCAAAACAGGCGCCCACAAAGCCACGTGCGTGCAGTCAATGGCGTCCTGCACCATGGGGAAGTCCGCTATTGCTGCGAAGCCCTCTGCGCGCTCCCGCTGCTTCTCCGGTGTCGCAGTGAAGGAGATGTACTGCTGTCGCCTTTTAAGCAGGGCATCTGTTAGTTGCTGGATGCAGTTATGCACCGCAAACTGGGAGATGTTGGCAATGTCCCCAGTTGCTGCCTGAAAGGAGCCGGTCGCATAGAAATTCAGTGCTACTGTAATCTTGACAGCCACCGACAGAGAGGTCCTGCACCTTATTTGTGGCTGAAGATCAGCCTGAAGCAGGTGGCACAGCTCAGTCACCACCTCCTTTCTGAATCGCAGCCTCCTAAGACACTGCTCCTCTGACATGTTGAGGTAAGAGAACTGCTGTCTGAATACCCTGGCAGCGTAAGGTCTGGTGTGGCGACGTCTGCTGGCCCTCCTCCATCTGGCCATTCCTGGCCCTCTCTCCCTCTGTCTCTGTGCCCTTTCCAGATGGTCGAGCAGCAGGACGTTCCCCTCCAAAGCAACCCCTATAATAATAGGTAACAAGAAATTATACAGGGTGTAAAGGCTCACCAGCAGCAGGGTGATGGTTTGAAGGCTGAAGGTCCTCTGGCAGCGCTGGGTCACTAGTGATATGGCTCTCAGAGTGCAACTCTGCAACTCTGTGAAAATCTCAAAGAAGTTGTGCTCCCAAAATGGCTGCCGCTTTTATACCAGTGCAGACCCCTTTAAAGAGCGCGCCCCTAAGCCCGAGAGCGACTGGGGAACGTTCCACTAAGCTGTCCTTATTAGCGCCAGGCGGAACGAAGGGGCGCACCACTGAATTTCCGCTCCGGGGCGCCAAAAAGGCGTTGCACACTGAAATGACGTCATGATCTGCCTGCGAGCGGGCGCTAAGATTTAGCGCCGGCGCTAAAACCCACTCAATATGGCAAGAGGCGCTGGGTTCACTGCGCCCGGCTGAAAATTGGCTAACACCCCACTTCTCGGCCTCTTTAGGCGCTAATCGCTGGTGCTACCAACCGAATTTCTCCCCCACTGTCCCTGGTTATATCACTGCTCACTGTACCCGGTTATAACAACGCTCGCTGTCTCCAGTTATAACGCCGCTCACTGTACCCAGTTATAACGTCACTCACTGTACCCAGTTATGCCGCTCACTGTACCCGGTTATAACATCGCTCACTGTACCCGGATATAACACCGCTCACTGTACCCGGTTATAACATTGCTCACTGTACCCGGTTATAACACCGTTAACTGTACCCGGTTATAACGCCGCTCACTGTAGATGGCGGTAATAACACAGCTTACTGTAATGATACCAGCAAATAGAGATGGTATTTGCCTGTTCGATTATGATGCCTTAATAGCATGTTTGCATGTATTGATTGCTTGTGCCTGACCAGCAGAGGGCATGTGACCGAGACAAGCAAGGCAGTCTAGTTTGGTTTCAGTTTCGTTCTAGATGCATCACTAGCTTGATGTCTCCTGTAAATGCTTGTATAAAGAGTTGAACAAGCTTTAGATTAAAAGTCATTCTCTTTCATAAATGTCTCGTCATTGAACCCACAAAGAAATCAATACATGGTGTCAGAAGTGATTGAAAGAGTGAAGAGAAAAAATCTGAAGCTACCCAGTGAAATCAGCTCTCCACATATTAGCAAGCCAAAAGAGAAAATCGTTGCTTACCATTGGAGAATAGCTAACGAAGTGAAAAAATGGAAGGTTTACACCCACCGGCGACGCTTCAGTTAACAGGTAATGTGGCTGAAAATTGGAGGAGGTTCAAACAACGTGTGGGGTTGTATTTAGCGGCAATCGGAGCTGACGAGAAAAGTAATAAAAAGAAATCGTCACTGTTCTTACATGTCATGGGTGATGAAGCGCTGGAGGTGTATGATAACTTCACATTCGCTGCTAATGGAGACAAAATGAAGCTAGATAAAATAATGGAACAGTTTGAGGCCTACTGCATACCTAAACGTAACGTGACGTTTGAGAGGCACAGATTTTTCACATGTGTACAGAAAACGGGAGAGACTATTGATCAGTATGTGACTGAACTGAGAAACAGAAGCAAAACATGTGAATTTGGGGGACTGACAGACTCGCTGATAAAAGACAGACTGGTGTGTGGTATTCCAGATAATGGTCTAAGGGAAAGACTGCTAAGAGAGCAAGATCTAGACCTGGGTAAAGCCATAGCACTGTGTAGGGCTACAGAGACTGTGAAGTCGCAAGCAAAAGAGCTGTTCAGTGATAATAGCTGCAACGTGGATGCAGTGAGAATGAATGGACATAAACCGTTTAACAAAAAGAGCGCCAATGTGAAAAAAGAGGCGTGCCCAGCGAACGAAAATGAAAGGGACAATCGAAAGTCATGTAGTCGATGCGGTACACAGCATACACCAAGAAAGTGTCCAGCATATGGTAAAAAATGCAATAGTTGCAACAAAAACAACCATTATGCCCGTTGCTGCAAGAACCAAGTGCAACAAAGCAAGGTCCATGCAGTAGATGAAAGCGACATAGAGGAGTTCTATGTAGATGTTGTGTCTGAAAACAAAAAAGAAGAAAGAGACTGGATGTTGACACTAAAAGTGAATGACATATACATTCCATTTAAATTGGATACTGGAGCACAAGTTAATGTGATATCAGAGACTGATTTTTAGAAAATTAGACCCAGACCAAAGATACATGGAATAAAAGTGAAAGTGACAGGATACTCAGGTACTGAAATACCAGTGAAAGGAAGATGCATTGTCAAAGTGACACACAAGGACAGAGAGCACACGTTAGCATTAATCATGGTGCCAAAGGAGGTGCAAGCCATACTAGGTTTAAAAGCCTGTGAGAGACTGAACATGGTAAAGAGAGTCCTCGTTGTGGAAAGCAAAGGAGAGACAGTCTATGATGAACTCATGAAAGAGTACAAAGACCTATTTAAGGGTCTAGGCTGCATTCCAGGAGAACACACGATCAGAGTAGATAAAAGTATGACACCGGTCATACATCCATGCAGAAAAGTTCCGTTTGCTCTTCAAAAGCAACTGAAGGCAGAGTTGGACAGGATGGAAAGCCTGAACGTGATTCAGAAGATAGATGAGCCAACTGAGTGGGTGAGTTCCCTCGTCGTAGTGGACAAAAAGAATGGAAAGCTCAGAATTTGCCTGGATCCAAGAGATCTAAACAGAGTAATAAAGAGAGAGCACTTCAAGCTTCCTACACGTGAGGAAATCATGGCACAGTTTGCAAATGCAAAATATTTCAGCAAGTTAGATGCTTCATCAGGATTTTGGCAGATGAAGCTGGACGAAGCAAGTTCAAGACTGTGCACGTTCAACAGTCCATTTGGCAGATACAGATTCCTAAGGTTACCATTTGGCATTGCCTCAGCTCCTGAGGTGTATCACAAAACTATCCATATGATCTATGAGCACCTGGAGGGAGTTGATACATCAATGGATGACATCATAGTATGGGGAACCACGAGAACTGAGCATGACGAGAGACTAAAAAAAGTGCTGGAAGCAACAAGGAAAACAAACCTGAAGCTGAATAGAGAGAAATGCCAGCTCGGGGTGACAGAACTGACATTCGTGGGAGATATCCTTAGCAGTGAGGGCATCAGGCCAGATCCCAGAAAGGTGTCCGCCATTGAGAATATGCCAAAGCCACAATGCAAAAAGGGCGTGCAGAGGTTTAATGGAATGATCAACTACATGGGGAAATTCATATCCAACCTCTCAGAAAAGATGGCGCCACTGAGAAGACTAACTGCAAAGAACATAGAATGGGAATGGAATCATGAGCATGAGAAGTCATGGAGCGATCTAAAGAAACTGCTCACAGAGGAACCAGTTCTGAGGTTTTATGACCCAGCGAGACCCATCAAGATATCATCAGATGCATCACAGAGTGGGCTCGGTGCCGTTCTTCTGCAACAATATGACTACTGGCAACCTATTGCATATGCATCGCGCTCAATGACAGACGCGGAGACGCGATATGCTCAAATAGAAAAGGAGCTGCTCAGCATCACACGCCTGTGAAAGATTTCACCAGTTTGTGGCAGGACAAGCAATCAGTGTAGAGACTGACCATAAGCCCTTGATTGCATTGTTCCAAAAGCCACTAAATAGCTGTCCGCTTAGAATACAAAGAATGATGATCAGGCTGCAACGCTATACACTGAATGTTGCGTACACACCGGGTAAGCTGATGTATACAGCAGACACGTTGTCCAGAGCTGTTGACCCAAGTGAGCCCGCAAACACCACAATGGATGAAAAAGTGAACGCCTACGTGGACATGATCACAAGTGCACTGCCCATAGCAGATGCAAAAATGGAGCTCATAAAGACTGAGACAAACAAAGATGAAACAATGAGATGACTGAGGAAAAGCATCTTGGATGGATGGCCCAACATGAAGCAAGACTGCTCACCTGACATGGCAGAGTACTGGAACTGCAGGGCGGAACTATCAGTGGTCGAAGACATCATCTACAAAGGAAGTAAAATAGTTATCCCAAAGAGTCTGAGAAAAGAGATGTTAAAAAAGATCCATGGAGGACATCTGGGAATCGAAAAGTGTAAGAAAAGAGCACGAGAGGTGATGTACTGGCCACGAATCAACCAAGATGTGACAAATGAGGTGTCAAACTGCACAATATGCCTGAAATATCGAGCAAGCAATCCGGTAGAACCACTAAAGCCACACCCAGCACCAGACAGACCTTACCAGAAGGTAGGCGCTGACCTATTCGTATGTCAAGGGAAGGACTATCTTGTAGTCACAGACTATTACTCCCTGTATCCAGAGGTTTGTAGACTGCACACCACCACTGCAGATGCTGTGATAACATGTATGAAAGCCATATTCTCCAGACATGGCGTGGCAAGCGAGGTCTTCACAGACAACGGACCCCAGTTTTACAATGCAAGTTTCCGACACTTTGCCAAAGAGTGGGACTTTGTCCACACAACGTCAAGTCCTCACTATCCACAGTCCAATGGACTAGTGGAAAAATCGGTCCAGACAGTGAAAAGACTGATGTACAAGGCAAAAGACAGTGGAACTGACTTCTACCAAAGCATGCTTGTATACCGCACAACGCCATTCGAGTGTGGTATGTCACCAGCCCAACTCCTGATGGGACGTCGGCTAAGGTCAAACCTACCCATCCCGGAGAACCTCCTGAAAACAAAAGAGAGGGAGGAAGTGAGGAAGTTCAAAGAACAACAGAAAGAAAAGCAAAAGTACTACTATGACAGAGGAACACAAAACCTACCTGAACTCCACACTGGTGACCAAGTAAGGTTCAAAGACAAAACAAACACATGGACTCAGAAGGGAACTGTCCTGAGTGAAGTTCAACCAAGATCATACACCATTCAGACAGATGAGGGTGCTGTTCTGAGAAGAAATCGTCGAGATCTTCTCATGGGACCAGCCACAGCAGGTCAAGAGACTGATACTGTTGAACAACCTGATCACACAGCTGAGAACCAATCATCTGAGGCAACAACTCAGATTCAAGGACAATCAATCAGAAAATCCTCAAGACACGTGAAGCCTCCTGAGAGACTCATTGAGCAAATTTAAGGACTATTGTTATAGAAGGAAGTAATGTTATCTTATTCTTTCTTCAAGTTCTAGTGTATTGACATATTTCATGTGAACACACAAAGCAAGGTTAAAAAACCTTGATCATGATAATGATAATGTAAGTTCATTAAGTGTTACAGTTAAAATGCAGATTAATACAAAGAAAACATGTTGTTAGTTAAAAGTAAAATACTTTTGTTTTAAGAAAAGGAGATGTAATGATATCAGCAAATAGAGATGGTATTTGCCTGTTCGATTATGATGCCTTAATAGCATGTTTGCATGTATTGATTGCTTGTGCCTGACCAGCAGAGGGCATGTGACCAAGACAAGCAAGGCAGTCTAGTTTGGTTTCAGTTTCATTCTAGATGCATCACTAGCTTGATGTCTCCTGTAAATGCTTGTATAAAGAGTTGAACAAGCTTTAGATTAAAAGTCATTCTCTTTCATAAATGTCTCGTCATTGAACCCACAAAGAAATCAATACACTCACTGTCCTCGGTTATAACACGGCTCACTGTACCCGGTTATAACGCCTATCACTGTACCCGATAATAACGCCGCTCACGGTACCCGGTTATAACACCGCTCACTGTTCCCGGTTATAACACCGCTCACTGTACCTGGTTATAACACCGCTCACTGTACCCGGTTATAACACCGCCCATTGTACGCGGTTATAACACCGCTCATGTTGCCTGGTAATAACATCACTCGCTGTCCCCGGTTATAACATTGCTTTCTGTACTCGGTTATAACGCCGCTCACTGTCCCCGGTTATAACACCGCTCAATGTACCCGGTTATAACACTGCTCACTGTACCCGGTTATAACACCGCTCACTGTACCCGGTTATAACATTGCTATCTGTGCCCGGTTATAAAACCGCTCACTGTACCCGATTATAACACCGCTCACTGTGCCCGGTTATAACACCGCTCACTGTACCCGGTTATAACACCGCTCACTGTACCCGGTTATAACGTCGCTCACTGTACCCGGTTATAACACCGCTCACTGTGCCCGGTTATAACACCGCTCACTGTACCCGGTTATAACATCGCTCACTGTACCCGGTTATAACACCGCTCACTGTAGATGGCGGTAATAACACAGCTCACTGTCCCCGGTTATAACACGGCTCACTGTACCCGGTTATAATGCCTATCTGTACCCGGTTATAACGCCGTTCACTGTACCCGGTAATAACGCCGCTCACTGTACCCGGTTATAACACCGCTCACTGTTCCCGGTTATAACACCGCTCACTGTATCCGGTTATAACACCGCTCAATGTACCCGGTTATAACACCGCTCATTGTACCCGGTTATAACACCGCTCATGTTGCCTGGTAATAACATCGCTCGCTGTCCCCGATTATAACATTGCTTTCTGTACTCGGTTATAACGCCGCTCACTGTCCCCGGTTATAACACCGCTCAATGTACCGAGTTATAACGTCACTCACTGTACCCGATTATAACACCGCTCACTGTACCCGGTTATAACGCCGCTCACTGTCTACGGTTATAACACTGCTCAATGTACCGAGTTATAACGTCACTCACTTTACCCGATTATAACACCGCTCACTGTACCCGGTTATAACACCGCTCACTGTACCCGGTTATAACATTGCTCACTGTGCCTGGTTATAAAACCGCTCACTGTACCCGGTTATAACACCGCGCACTGTACCCGGTTATAACACTGCTCACTGTAGATGGCGGTAATAACACAGCTCACTGTCCCCGGTTATAACACGGCTCACTGTACCCGGTTATATCACCGCTCACTGTACCCGGTTATAACACCGCTCACTGTAGATGGCGGTAATAACACAGCTCACTGTCCCCGGTTATAACACGGCTCACTGTACCCGGTTATAACGCCGCTCACTGTACCCAGTTATAACACCGCTCAATCTACCCGGTTATAACGTCGCTCACTGTACCCGGTTATAACACCGCTCGCTGTACACAGTTATAACACCGCTCGCTATCTCCAGTTGTAACACTGCCCGCTGTACCCTGTTATAACGCCGCTCATTGTACACAGTTATAACACCGCTCATGTTGCCTGGTAATAACATCGCTCGCTGTCCCCGGTTATAACAGTGCTTGCTGTACTCGGTTATAACGCCGCTCACTGTCCCCGGTTATAACAACGCTCACTGTATCGAGTTATAACGTCGCTCACTGTACCCGGTTATAACGTCGCTCACTGTACCCGATTATAACACTGCTCACTGTACCCGGTTATAACACCGCTCACTGTAGATGGCGGTAATAACACAGCTCACTGTCCCCGGTTATAACACGGCTCACTGTACCCGGTTATAACACCACTCACTGTACCCGGTTATAACACCACTCACTGTAGATGCCGGTAATAACACAGCTCACTGTCCCCGGTTATAACACGGCTCACTGTACACGGTTATAACGCCTATCACTGTACCCGGTTATAACGCCGCACACTGTACCCGGTAATAACGCCGCTCACTGTACCCGGTTATAACACCGCTCACTGTTCCCGGTTGTAACACCGCTCACTGTACCCGGTTATAACACCGCTCAATGTACCCGGTTATAACAACGCTCATTGTACGCGGTTATAACACCGCTCATGTTGCCTGGTAATAACATCGCTCGCTGTCCCCGGTTATAACATTGCTTTCTGTACTCGGTTATAACGCCGCTCACTGTCCCCGGTTATAACACCGCTCAATGTACCGAGTTATAATGTCACTCACTGTACTCGATTATGACACCGCTCACTGTACCCAGTTATAACACCGCTCACTGTACCCGGTTATAACATTGCTCACTGTGCCCGGTTATAAAACCGCTCACTGTACCCGCTCACTGGACTCACTCTGGAGCATACGCGATGCTGAGGATCTTGTGGATAGCACATTCAGTGAGTTGGTCACACCGCAGGTAAAGGCTAGCTCAGACAGTAAATGGGTGACCAAAAGGCAGGGTAAAGGCAGGAAGGTAGTGCAGGAGTCGCCTGCGGTCATCTCCCTCCAAAACAGGTTTACCGTTTTGGGTACTGTTGGGGGAGATGACTTATCAGGGGAAGGCACCAGCAGCCAGGTTCAGGGCACCATGACTGGCTCTGCTGCACAGAAGGGCGGAAAAAAGAGGGATAGGGCTATAGTGATAGGGGATTCAATTGTAAGGGGGATAGATAGGAGTTTCTGTGGCCGAGACCGAGACTCCAAGATGGTATGTTGCCTCCCTGGTGCAAGGGTCAAGGATGTCTCGGAGCGGGTGCAGAGCATTCTGAAGGGGGAGGGGGATCAGCCAGTTGTCGTGGTACATGTAGGTACCAACGATGTAGGTAAAAAGAGGGAGGAGGTCCTACAAGCTGAATTTAGGGAGTTAGGAGCTAAATTGAAAAGTAGGACCTCAAAGGTAGTAATCTCTGGATTGCTACCAGTGCCACGAGCTAATAAGTTTAGAGAGAGTAAGATAGATAAGCTAAATACGTGGCTTGAGCAGTGGTGCAAGGGAGAGGGATTTAAATTCCTGAGGCATTGGAACCAGTTCTTGGGGAGGAGTGACCTGTACCAAGGGGACGGTCTACACCTGAACTGTGAGGGAGCCGATGTCCTCGGGGTAATATTTTCTAGGGCGGTTCGGGAGGATTTAAACTAATTTGGCAGGGGGATGGGAACCTAGGTAGTGGAAAAGAGGGAAGTCATATGAAGTCAGAAATAGATGGTAGAAAGGTGAGAAGCAATAAGCAAAGGAGAGAAACACAAAGGGCCAAACTAATTCATAATGAGAGTGTGAAAAAAGCAAGCCTGAAGGCTTTGTATCTTAATGCTAGAAGCATTAGGAACAAGGTGGATGAATTAGTTGTGGAAATAGAGGTAAACAAGTATGATTTGATTGGGATTACAGAAACGTGGCTGCAGGGTGGGCAAGGCTGGGAACTTAACATCCAGGGATATACAATATTTAGGAAGGATCGGCAAAAAGGTAGGGGAGGTGGGGTAGCATTGCTGGTAAAGGAGGGGATTAATGCAATGGAAAGGAAGGATATTAACTCGGATGAAACGGAATCTGTATGGGTAGAAATGAGAAATAGCAAGGGGAGGAAAACGTTAGTGGGTGTGATATATAGGCCTCCAAATAGTAATATGGAGGTGAGGGAAGGCATAAAAAGGGAAATTAGAGAAGCGTGCGATAAGAGCACAGCTGTCATCATGGGTGACTTTAATTTACATATTGATTGGACTACCCAAATTAGTAAAAATTCTGAGGAGGAGGAATTCCTGGAATGTTTTCGGGACGGTTATCTGGACCAATATGTCGAGGAGCCGACTCGAGATCAGGCCATTTTAGACTGGGTATTGTGCAATGAGAAGGGACTTATCAGCAATCTTCTTGTACGAGGCCCCTTGGGTCAGAGCGATCATAATATGATCGAGCTCTCAGTCGAGATGGAGAGTGAGGAAATTGAATCAGAGACTAAGGTCCAGAACTTAAATAAAGGGAATTACGAGGGTATGAGACGGGAATTGGGTAAGATTGATTGGGTGGTGTTTCTGGGGGGATTGACAGTGGATAGACAATGGCAAGCATTCAAAGATAGAATGGAAGAATTCCAGAACATGTTTATACCGGTTTGGCATAAAAATAAACCTAAAAAGGTGACTCAACCGTGGATAACGAGGGAAATTAGGGACAGCATAAAATCAAAAAAAAGGGCATATCAACTGGCAAAAAAAAGCACCAGACCGGAAGATTGGGGGCAGTACAGGATACAGCAAAAGAGGACAAAGGGATTAATCAGGAAGGGGAAAATAGAATACGAAAGTAAACTTGCAGCAAACATAAAGACAGACTGCAAAAGCTTTTATCGGTATATCAGGAGGAAAAGACTGGTAAAATCCCAAGTCGGTCCCTTGCAGTCCGATTCGGGAGAATATATAATGGAGAATAAGGAAATGGCAGACCAATTAAACTCATACTTTGGTTCTGTATTCACAAAGGAGGACACAAATAACCTCCCAGGAATATCGGCAAACATAGGGACTAATGAGAGGGAGGAGCTGACAGAAATTAGTATCTCTAGGGATATGGTGTTGGGTAAGTTGAGGGGACTGAAGGCCGACAAATCCCCAGGGCCTGATAAACTACATCCTAGGGTACTTAAGGAGGTGGCCCTGGAGATAGCAGATGCTCTAAGGATCATCTTCCGGAACTCCATTGACTCGGGAACAGTACCCGTGGATTGGAGGCTAGCTAATGTTACCCCAATATTTAAAAAGGGGGGTAGAGAGAAAGCAGGGAATTATAGACCAGTAAGCCTTACATCGGTTGTGGGCAAAATGCTAGAGTCCATTATTAAGGATAAAATAGCGGAGCACTTGACAAATGGGGAAAGGATCGGACAGAGTCAACATGGATTTACAAAGGGTAAATCGTGTTTGACTAATCTGCTGGAATTTTTTGAGGAGGTAACTGGTAGAATAGATGGGGGAGAGCCAGTGGATGTGGTGTACCTTGACTTCCAGAAAGCCTTCGATAAGGTTCCACACAAAAGATTATCATGCAAAATTAAGGCTCATGGGATTGGGGGCAAAGTATTAACGTGGATAGAGAACTGGCTGGCGGATAGAAAACAGAGAGTTGGAATAAACGGCTCGTTTTCGGAGTGGCAGGCAGTGACCAGCGGGGTGCCGCAAGGATCTGTCCTGGGACCCCAGCTGTTCACAATATATATAAATGATCTGGATCAGGGAATTGGATGCAATATTTCCAAATTCGCTGACGACACTAAACTAGGAGGAGGGGTGGGCTCTGATGAGGATGTCAGGAGGCTACAGTGTGATTTGGACAGGTTGGGGGAATGGGCGGATACGTGGCAGATGCACTATAATGTGGATAAATGCGAGGTTATCCACTTTGGGGGTAAAAACAGGAGGGTAGATTATTATCTAAATGGCAATAGATTGGGAGATGGGGAAGTGCAGAGGGACCTGGGTGTTCTTGTGCACCAGTCACTGAAGGAGAGCATGCAGGTGCAACAGGCGATTAAGAAGGCAAATGGTATGTTGGCCTTCATATCAAGGGGGTTCGAGTATAGGAATAGGGATACCTTACTACAGCTGTACAAGGTGCTGGTGAGACCGCATCTGGAGTATTGTGTACAGTTTTGGTCGCCCCATCTGCGGAAGGATGTTCTTGCCATGGAAAGAGTGCAACGGCGATTCACCAGGCTGATACCTGGAATGGCGGGAATGACCTACGAAGAGAGATTAAATAGTTTGGGCTTGTACTCACTGGAGTTTAGAAGATTGAGAGGGGATCTCATCGAAACATATAAAATTATGGCAGGCCTGGACAGGCTGAATTCAGAGAGAATGTTTCCAATGGCCGGGGAGCACAGAACCAGGGGCCACAGTCTAAAAATAGCGGGCAAATCATTTAAAACAGAGATGAGGAAGAATTTCTTCACTCAAAGAGTGGTGAGCCTGTGGAATTCCCTGCCACAGAGGGCTGTGAAGGCTAATTCAATAAATATTTTCAAGAGAGAATTGGATATATTTCTGAAGGCTAAGGGGATTAAGGGTTACGGAGAAAAGGCGGGGACGGGGTACTGAACTGGTAAGATCAGCTATGATCTCAGACGAAGATCAGCCATGATCTCATTGAATGGCGGAGCAGGCTCGAAGGGCCGAATGGCCTACTCCTGTTCCTATCTCTATGTATCTATGTATAACACCGCGCACTGTACCCGGTTATAACACCGCTCACTGTAGATGGCGGTAATAACACAGCTCACTGTCCCCGGTTGTAACACTGCTCACTGTACCCGGTTATAACTGTAGGGGTTGTTGGTTGGGTGGTCGGTTTGGCCCGGGCCTGACCCAGTGGACGTTTTTGAGGCGTCCCCACACTCCCACTCAGTTCTGACACTGGGATCCTACCAGGCAGCTGATGCGCAGAATAACAAACTCGAGACAGACAAGCAGGTGAAAGGTTCAAATAATAACGGTTTTATTGAGAGAAAAATAAAACAAAACAAGCAAGCAGAGAAATTAATTGGTTCAACGATACTAAACCAAGGCTACAGCTCTATACACTTTAAAAAGAGAAAAAAAAAGGAATACTATATATTCAAAACAGAGGGCACGCGAGTGCGGGAAGGAGTACGACACATCGAGGGGTATCACACATTAACACTCCCCTTAGCCTTATCCCCACCTCCTACACTATCCCTAACCTAGGTCGAACTGAAGGGGGGTCAGACTCTCATGCTCACCCAACGCATTGGAACAAAGGCCTTTAGGTTGTCCTAGGACTGCAGCTTTAGTTGGTCTGGCCTGGTAAAACTCTGTGTGCACTGGCCACACACTCTCCCATCAGTCAGGTAGTGGATCTTCCTCCTTGGCTGGGCGAAAAGGCTTCCCTCCTGGGTCGGGCTGCGCCGTTTAGCGAGGCCCGCTCTGGGCTCCGGTCCGTACCGGGATGGTGCACTCCGTCCCGTGTCTTCCTGGTTCCACTCTGAATCCCTGCCTGAGGTGGTGGGCACAGGGGTGGGGGGGGAACAGTTAGGTTTAAATCGGGAGGCAGTACGGACCGGGAGCTTCGCCTGCTTACCAAAGCATGGGCCTGCTGCGCATAGCCTTCCCCGTCTTGGAGACTGCTTCTCCCAGTAGAGTCCTCGAAGTTTCATAACGCCTATCACTGTACCCGGTTATAACGCCGCTCACTGTACCCAGTTATAACACCGCTCAATCTACCCGGTTATAACGTCGCTCACTGTACCCGGTTATAACACCGCTCGCTGTACCCAGTTATAACACCGCTCACTGTCTCCAGTTATAACACCGACCGCTGTACCCTGTTATAACGCCGCTCATTGTACACGGTTATAACACTGCTCATGTTGCCTGGTAATAACATCGCTCGCTGTCCCCGGTTATAACAGTGCTTGCTGTACCGAGTTATAACGTCGCTCACTGTACCCGATTATAACACTGCTCACTGTACTCGGTTATAACACCGCTCACTGTACCCGGTTATAACACTGCTCACTGTACCCGGTTATAACACCGCTCACTGTACCCGGTTATAACACCGCTCACTGTACCCAGTTAGAACACCGTTCACTGTACCCGGTTATAACGTCGCTCACTGTCCCCGGTTATATCGCTGCTCACTATACCCGAT
The DNA here is from genome assembly GCF_052327205.1 of Somniosus microcephalus. Taxonomy (NCBI): domain Eukaryota; kingdom Metazoa; phylum Chordata; class Chondrichthyes; order Squaliformes; family Somniosidae; genus Somniosus; species Somniosus microcephalus. The sequence goes on from NC_141009.1 coordinate 24,416,980, forward strand.
TATAATGCCGCTCACTGTACCCAGTTGTAACGCCGCTCACTGTACCCAGTTATGCCGCTCACTGTACCTGGTTATAACATCGCTCACTCTACCCGGATATAACACAGCTCACTATACCAGGTTATAACACGGCTTACTGTACCCGATTATAATGCCGCTCACTGTCCCCAGTTATAACACCGCTCAATCTACCCGGTCATAACGTCGCTCATTGTACCCGGTTAGAACACCACTCAATATACCTGGTTATAACATCGCTCACTGTACCCGGTTATAACACCGCTCACTGTACCTGTTATAACACCGCTCACTGTCCCCGGTTAAAACAACGCTCACTGTACCCGGTTATAACGCCGCTCACTGTACCTGTTTATAACACCACTCACTGTACCCGGTTATAACACCGCTCACTGTACCCGGTTATACCACTGCTCACTCTACCCGGTTATAACACCGCTCAATTTACCCGGTTATAACACTGCTTACTGTACCCGGTTAAAACACCGCTCACTGTACAAGGTTATAACATGGCTCACTGTACCCGGTTATATCACCGCTCACTGTCCCTGGTTATAACACCGCTCACTGCGAGAATCGGCGGGAATTGCGGGCTGAGCGGCTGTATAAAGGCTCCCGAGACTCAGGTAAGGCCTCAGTGCGAGAATCAGCGGGAATCGCGGGCTGAGTGGCTGTATAAAGGCTCCCGAGACCCAGGTAAGGCCTCAGTGCGAGAATCGGCGGGAATCGCGGGCTGAGCGGCTGTATAAAGGCTCCCGAGACCCAGGTAAGGCCTCAGTGCGAGAATCGGTGGGAATCGCGGACTGAGCGGCTGTATAAAGGCTCCAGAGACCCAGGTAAGGCCTCAGTGCGAGAACCAGTGGGCTGAGCGGCTGTATAAAGGCTCCAGAGACCCAGGTAAGGCCTCAGTGCGAGAATCGGCGGGAATCACGGGCTGAGCGGCTGTATAAAGGCTCCAGAGACCCAGGTAAGGCCTCAGTGCGAGGATCGGCGGGAATCGCGGCTGAGCGGCTGTATAAAGGCTCAAGAGACCCAGGTAAGGCCTCAGTGCGAGAATCGGCGGGAATCGCGGGCTGAGCGGCTGTATAAAGGCTCCCGAGACCCAGGTAAGGCCTCAGTGCGAGAATCGGCGGGAATCGCGGGCTGAGCGGCTGTATAAAGGCTCCCGAGACCCAGGTAAGGCCTCAGTGCGAGAATCGGCAGGAATCGCGGGCTGAGCGGCTGTATAAAGGCTCCCGAGACCCAGGTAAGGCCTCAGTGCGAGAATCGGCGGGAATCACGGGCTGAGCGGCTGTATAAAGGCTCCAGAGACCCAGGTATGGCCTCAGTGCCAGAATCGGCAGGAATCGCGGGCTGAGCGGCTGTACAAAGGCTCCAGAGACCCAGGTAAGGCGTACCAATTTCCAGTCTCGGACCTCAGAGGGAAGGAGAGAGGTAAAAAGTAATCCAAGTGTGACGTCACCAGAAAGCGGGTAAGTGATTGGTTGGTGAGTATTTCTCTCTTTTTTAAGCTTAAACTCTGTGGTTTATAGTTTCTAAGGTGCGATATTCATCATCTAGAATCGGGGCAGCGGGTATTTAAGAATAATATTAATAAATTTAATTAATTACATAGAATGGGAGATCAGGTGATGTGTTGCTGCTGCAATATGTGGGAGCTGGTGGACACCATTGATGCTCACGGTGATCACATTTGCAGTAAGTGTTGGCTGCTCGAGGAATTCCGGCTCCGTGTTGAAGTGCTGGAGTCCGAGCTTCAAACACTGAGACACATCAGGGAGGGGGAGAGTTACCTGGACTCTGTGTATCAGGAGGTAGTCACACCAATTAGATTAATTAATTCAGATGCAGTCCATGGCCAGGGTCAGGATGGTGTGACTAGAAGTGAGGCAGGTACGGGGACCCAGGAGGTAGTGTTGGAGGAGCCGCAGCCCTTGCTCTTGTCCAACAGGTTTGAGGTTCTTACTCCCTGTGAGGATGGGAACGGGGACTGCGGGGAGGGTGAGCAACCTGGCCACAGCACCGTGGAGCGGGGGGCCATTCAAGTGGGGGGAGATAAAAGAAATGTTGTAGTGGTAGGGGATAGTATCGTTAGGGGGATAGATAGAGTTCTTTGCAGCCAAGAGCGAGAGTCCCGAAGGCTGTGTTGCCTGCCCGGTGCCAGGGTTAAGGACATCTCCTCTGGGCTGGAGAGAAACTTGGAGTGGGAGGGGGAGGATCCAGTTGTCATGGTCCATGTTGGTACCAACGACATAGATAGGACAAGGAAGGAGGTTCTGCTGAGGGAGTTTGAGCAGCTAGGGGCCAAATTAAAAAGCAGAACCACAAGGGTAATAATCTTTGGATTACTACCTGAGCCACGTGCAAATTTGGCTAGGGTAAATAAAATTAGAGAGTTAAATGCGTGGCTCAAAGACTGGTGTGGGAGAAATGGGTTTTGCTTCCTGGGACACTGGCATCAGTACTGGGACAGGAGAGAGCTGTTCCGTTGGGACGGACTTCACTTGGCCAGTGCTGGGACTAAAGTCCTAGCGAATCGAATAACTAGGGCTGTAGAGAGGGCTTTAAACTAATTAGTCGGGGGGGAGGTTTTAAGAGAGCGAAAAATAAAAATGACAGCGGAGAAGGCAATAGAGCAAGGTAACAGTGGGGGAACTAAAAACCAGAGCGTGTCAGGAAGGGACAGAATGTATAATGATAAAGGTAAAGTAGTAAAAGGGGTAAAAGCAGGAATAAATTGTGCAACATATCCAAGTTTGCCGACGATACAAAGATGGAAGGGAAAGCAGTGAGTGAGGAGGACATAAAAAACTTGCAAAAGGACATAGACAGGCTAAGTGAGTGGGCAGAGATTTGGCAGATGCAATATAATGTTGGAAAGTGTGAGGTTATGCACTTTGGCAGAAAAAACCAAAGAGCAAGTTAATGGCCCAGTAATTCCTCTCTGAACGCGTGAGTACGGTTGGGGTACTCACGCGTCTGGCCGGAGGAAATGCCCGTGTTCAGCATGCACAGCGCATGCGGGGAAAACCGGCATTTCCAGTCCTCTGAACGAAGGGGTTCAGAGGCACAGCGCGTGCGACTGCACAGGCAGCGCTTGCGCAGTGAACTTCGTCGATTTCATTCATGGATTCAGTGAGGGTAAGTCCTTACAAGTTACACTTGAAAAAAGCATGTGTAAAGTTGCTCCAAGGCTGCGGAGGAAGATATATTTTATCGTGGAGCTTCTGAAAGGCAATATTTTTGTTTGGGAAAGGGAGGAAAGTTATTTTAAGAAATGCTGAGGTAAGTTTTAAAGTTTAAATTTTTTTTTTAAACGGGTTTTCAGTACGGTAGGTAGAAGGAGCAATTGTGACTGTGTGAATTGAATGTGAGAATGAGTGTTCTAAAATGAGTAATGTAACATTTCCAACACTTTTAAGAAAGAAACTTTTCATCAGTAATAAGTAATTGTGTATGTATGTCCGCATATATTCCTTTACGTATATGTATGTATGTTTTATATTCCTTTACTTATGTGTATGAATGTATGTTTTTAATTATGATTTTCCAATAAGTTACTTTCTCTGAAAGTCATAATTAAATACATACATTCATACACATAAGTAAAGGAATATATACATACACGCAAAGGAATATATACAGACATACATACATAATTACTTAAAAGAATATAATACTGATGAAAAGTTTCTTTCTTAAAAATGTTGGAGTCATTTTCACATTTAATAAACACAGCAAATTCAATTCACATAGCCACAATTGATTCTTCTACCTACAGTACTGAAAACCCGTTTTAAAAAACAAAAATAAACTTTAAAACTTACCTCAGCATTTCTTAAAATAACTTTCCTCCCTTTCCCAAACAAAAATATTGCCTTTCAGAAGCTCCACGATAAGAAATATCTTCCTCCGCAGCCTCTGGAACAACTGTACTCATGCTTTTTTCATGTGTAAGTTGTAAGGACTTGACCTCACTGAAAGCATGAATGAAAGTGGCGAATTTTACTGCGCACGCGCTACCTGTACAGTCGCACACGTTCTGCCTCTGAACCCCTTCGTTCAGAGGACAGGAAATGCCGGTTTTCCCCGCATGCGCTGTGCATGCTGAAAACCGGCATTTCCTCCGGCCAGACGCGTAAGTACCCCGACCGTACTCGCACGTTTGGAAGGGAATTACTGGGCCAACATTTTACATGTCAATAAAATGAAAAATTTAACAATTGCACGATTTGCCCCCTCGCATCTGCGACTGAGGGTCCAAGGAGGTGCATTGCGCAAGAGGTCATCGTCGTACGTATCCTCACACTGTTCCCTTTCGGGAACTGTATGAAGTGGTGGAAGGATTTCTGGCCACGTTAACACTCCTTTCGTGACCATAACCATCTTCATACCAGCCATTAGGGTGGTTAGTCCTATGGCGTGAGGGTTTTACGGGCTCCCACAACCCATCTGAAGGGGGGGGCCACCCACACCCGCGGACGCAAGTATCCCGCTGGATGTCCACCCAGAATTTATAGTTGGAGCTCCGACTCCACTTGCCGGGACTGTCTGGAGCGGGGTTCGAAACCCTACTCCTTCTGGCCCAGCGGCGGGGAAGCTTACCGCTACGCAAAAGGCCCACTCCGCGCAAAAGGTGACACCCATACGTTTCCTGCGCCTTTTCCCTCCCCGTGACTGGAGCCCTATGCTGCCACTTGAAAGACCAAGCTATCATCTGTCCTTTTTGCGGCGTCTTTGACTTCTCATTACCAATGATGAGCAGGCGCTGCGCCTCCACCTCGTTGAGGAGATTGCTGAGGTCATCATCAGTTCAATTGTGAGTTCTTTTAATGCCGTGAATTGTACTCATTCCAGCCATTTCACGTTGCTAATCGGATTGGGCCTTTGGCGTAGCGGTAGGATCCCCGCCGCTGGGCCAGACGGGGTAGGGTTTCGAACCCCGCTCCAGACAGTCCCGGCAAGTGGAGTCGGAGCTCCGGCTCTAAATTCTGGGTTGACATCCAGTGGGATATTTGCGTCCGTGGGTGTGGGTGGCCCCCCCTCCTTGTATAGCTTGTGGGAGCCCGTAAAACCCTCCCGCCATAGGACTAACCACCCTAATGGCTGGTTCAAAGATGGTTACGGTCACGGAATGAGCATTAATCACGGCCATAAATCCTTCCACCACTTCATACAGTTCCCCAAAGGGAACAGTGTGAAGACACGTATGACGACGACATTGCTAAATAAATAAATGGAATTTAAAAAATTCTTTTAGGGCTTTTAAAAGTCTTTAAATTGATTTAATTCTGTTTAAAACTACTTCAGATTCTTCAAAATAATGTAAACGTTTTTAAAAGTTTATAAAAGTTACCAAAAGCTTCATAAAAATACCAAAAACCTATTTAAACTGCTGCTTTGCATGTAAAAATGCTTAGCAGCTTGTGAGAAACATTGGGGGCGTGTCCTATTAAACTGAGACCTCAAGGGGCGTGTCTCAGTTGCACAGCGCACTACAGGCTTCGCGCTGGCTGCACTCCTGGGCGGCGTGACGTCAGACGCTGCCCGGGAGTCAACATTTTAAAACAGCAATTCCAGGCGTCCCTGAAGCTCAACGGCCGGCGCGTCGGGTAAGTGCATATCGGGGGCTTGCACGCGCGGCAAGCCCCCGACCCGAATTTCTGGGCCATTATCTAAATGGAGAGAAACTGCAAAGTGCTACAGTACAAAGGGATCTGGGGGTCCTGGTGCATGAAACACAAAAAGTTAGTATGCAGGTGCAGCAGGTGATCAGGAAGGCCAATGGAATCTTGGCTTTTATTGCAAGGGGGATGGAGTATAAAAACAAGGAAGTCTTGCTACAGTTATACAGGGTACTGGTAAGGCCACACCTGGAATACTGCGTGCAGTTTTGGTTTCCATATTTAAGAAAAGATATACTTGCTCTCGAGGCGGTTCAGAGAAAGTTCACTCGGTTGATTCCGGAGATGAGGGGGTTGACGTATGAGGAAAGGTTGAGTAGGTTGGGACTCTACTCATTGGAGTTCAGAAGAATGAGAGGCGATCTTATCGAAACATATAAGATTGTGAGGGGGCTTGTTCGGGTGGATGCGGTGCGGATGTTTTCACTGATGGGTGAGACTAGAACTAGGGGGCATAATCTAAGAATAAGGGGGCCAGCCCTGCCCTTTCAAAATTGAGATGAGGGGAAACTTCTTCACTCAGAGGGCAGTAAATCTATGGAATTTGCTACCCCAGAGAGCTGCGGAAGCTGCAACATTAAATAAATTTAAAATGGAGATCGACAATTTCCTAGCAGATAAGGGAATTAGGGGTTACAGGGAGAGGACAGGGAAGTGGACGTGAGTCTAGATTCGGATCAGCCATGATCCTATTGAATGGCGGAGCAGGCGGAGCAGGAGCATGGCCTACTCCTGCTCCTACTTCTTATGTTCTTATGTTCTTATGTTCTTATATTCACTGTACCGGTTATAACACCGCTCACTCTACCCGGTTATAGCACCACTCACTGTACCCGGCTATAACGCGGCTTACTGTACCCAGTTATAACGCTGCTCACTGTACCCGGTGATAACGCCGCTCACTGTACCCGGTTATAACACCGCTCAGTGTACCCGGTTATATCATCGCTCACTGTTCCCGGTTATAACACCGCTCACTGTACCCGGTTATAACACCGCTCACTGTACCCAGTTCTGCGGCTCACTGTACCCGGTTATAACATTGCTCACTGTACCTGGTTATAACACCGCTCACTGTACCCGGTTATAACACCGCTCACTGTACCCGGTTATATCACCGCTCACAGTACCCGGATATAACACCGCTCACTGTCATTGGTTATAACACCGCTCACTGTACCCAGATATAACACCGCTCACTGTACCCGAATATAACACCGCTCACTGTCCCCGGTTATGACACCGCTCACTGTACCCGGTTATAACACCGCTCACTGTACCCGGTTATAACACTGCTCACTGTACCCGGTTATAACACCGCTCACTATACCCGGTTATAACACGGCTTACTGTGCCCGGTTATAACACCGCTCACTGTACCCGGTTATAACACCGCTCACTATACCCGGTTATAACACGGCTTACTGTACCCGGTTATAACACCGCTCACTGTACCCGGTTATAACTCCGCTCACTGTCCCCGGTTATAACACCGCTCACTGTACCCGGTTATAACACCGCTCACTATACCCAGTTATAACACCGCTCACTGTCCCCGGTTATAACACCGCTCACTGTACCCGGTTATAACACCGCTCACTATACCCAGTTATAACACCGCTCACTGTACCCGGTTATAACACCGCTCACTGTACCCGGTGACATGAATCAGTCATTCATAAAAGAATGACTTATGAAATGATACTGAGTGGCCTTTGGGTGGTGCTGTCGAGGGAGAGTATGAATACTCGGGCACGGGCCCAGTTTGCGCAGGGACATTCTTAACAGGAGCTAGTGAAGGGCACAACTAGACCTCCATGTTTTAAATCAGTTGATTAAAGCTTTGTTTAACGCTTAGTCCAAGTGCCTAGTAGTTTTCTTACGTCAATTGAAACTTGCACCACGCTCTGAGTGATTTTGGGAACAGACGGCTATGACTCAAATGGTAGATGGGAACCAGACGTAGTAATCAATCTATCATGGAGAAACTACTCAGACCCGCCCGTCTTGACCTGGACCCGAATTCACCTACAACTGCTAAGGTATGGAAACACTGGTATCGTAACTTCAGCAACTTCCTCGGGGCTTGTGGTGAGAATGTTCCTGATGACTTACAAATGTTTGCCAATTATGTATCTCCTCATGTGTTGACTATATCGAAGACTGTGTAGACTATGACTCCGCTATCCAAACACTGCAGCAACTATATGTTAAGGCCCCAAACAAAATTTTTGCTCGGCACTTACTGGCCACAACTCGACAACAACCCAGGGTATCATTTGAAGAATTCCTTCAAAAACTTCACAGGCTCAGCAAAGACTGTAATCTCAAAGCTGTCTCAGCTGAGCAGTACCAGGAAGAATTAATTTGTGATTCTTTTATTCATGGAATTGCATCTCCCTTCATACGCCAGCATCTGTTGGAGAATAAAACCCTCGAGTTACAAGCTGCCTATGACCAGGCATATTCTCTGGACTTAGCAAAAAAAAATGCAGATGCCTATCTTTTACCACATGCATGGACTGCTGCTATCACTTTTAGTGACTCCTCCAATAAGCCTCAGGCAGAAGCCCTCACTGATGACGACTCTATCCTAGCTGATGACGACTCTACCCTAGCGGCTTCTTGGCAATCTAAAAAGTGTTTCTTCTGTGGCGGTGCATTTCACTATAGGAAACTTTGTCCTGCTCATATTGTAAACTGCAATCATTGCAGTAAGAAAGGTCACTTTTCTAAAGTATGTCAGTCAAGAGCCTCTCCTAGGGTTACAGCTGCTATCTATAAAACGGTTCCTTCCCCAAGAACCACTACTAATGTTACAGCTGTCATCTATAAAACTGCTCCTCCCCCAAGTGCCACTACTAATGTTACAGCAATCAATTATAAAACTGCCCCTCCTCCCATCACAGCTGTTTCCTCCCAAAGCCTGTCCCATGCAGCCACGAAGGTTTTGGTAAATGGACACATTTTGAGTGCGCTAACCAACTCATGTAGCTCTGACAGCTTCATCAGTGAGCAGGCTGTCAGTAAGTTAAAACTGCGTATTTACCCCTCGGACAGGGAAATTGCAATGGCTCTGATGACACTGACCACCAACTCTTCCGGCTTTTGTCTTGTTGACATTATTCTCACTGGCCGCACTTATTTTTCCACCTGGCTTGGGGTGCTCAAAAACCTATGCAGTGATGTGTTCCTGGGACAGGATTTCCAGAATCAACACAAAAGACTCACTTTCGAGTTTAGAGGGCCAAAGCCGGAGCTTACTATTTCCAAAGTACTGTTTTGTGCACTTTCGGCGGCTTCGCTCAACAAGCCCTCCTTGTTTGCCAATCTTTCCCCCCGATGTAAGCCCATAGTCACTAAATCATGATGTTTCAGTCAAGATGATCGATCCTTTATCGAGGCAGAAATCTCTCGCCTTCTAGCGGACGGTATCATTGAGCCATGTTCATCTTCCTGGTGGGCTCAAGTCGTCATTGTTAAAAATCCTCTGAAGCAACACAAGAAACGTCTTTGCATCGATTACTCACAAACTATTAACCAGTATACCGACCTGGATGCCTACCCACTACCAGGCATCGATGACATGGTCAATAACCTTGCCAACTACAGGGTATTTTCAACTTCTGACTTAAAGAGCGCATACCATCAAGTACCGTTAAAGGACTCTGACTAAAAGTATACGGCCTTTGAGGCCAATGGTCGGCTTTACCAGTTTTGTCGCCTTCCATTTGGGGTCACCAATGGGGTGGCCATCTTTCAACGGGCAATGGACAGCCTAGTCAAACAGGAGAACTTAACGGACTCTTTTCCATATCTGGATAATATCACCATTGCTGGTCATGACCAGAAGGAGCATGATGCCAACCTCCAGAAATTTCTTGACGTTCTCCGTTGTCACAACTTAACCTTAAATGAGTCCAAATCTGTGAAATCAGTACCATCAGTCAACATCCTTGGCTACTGGGTGGGCAATGGTGTCATCAAACCGGATCCGGAGCGACTTCGTCCGCTTCAGGAGCTCCCTCCCCCTACGAATCTCAGCTCTCTTCATCGAGCCCTCGGCATGTTTGCCTATTATGCGAAGTGGATACCCCACTTTTCCGACAAGATCCAGCCCCTGCTTCACGCGAAGTCATTTCTGTTGGACGCGATGGCTATTTCAGCTTTCGACCTCCTCAAGCAACAACTGGAAAAAGCCACGCTTCGTTCCATCGATGAAAACCTTCCTTTTGTGGTCGAGTGCGATGCATCGGATGTGGCAATCTCGGCTACCTCGAATCAAGGCGGTCGCCCCGTTGCATTTCTGTCCAGAACTTTGCAGGGTAGTGAGCTCCATTATCCTCCTGTCGAGGGGGCTACGGCTATCATCGAAGCAGTACGTAAATGGAGTCATTTTCTCGCTCGTCGCCATTTCACACTTATAACCGATCAATGCTCCGTGGCCTTTATGCTGGATAACCGGAAACGCACTAAGGTCAACAATAACAAGATACAGCTCTGGAGAATGGAATTGGCCGCCTTTGGTTACACCATACATTATCTGTAGTGTCCGAGGATCAATAATACTCAAACTGCAGGAGAACAATAAAACAGGTATTTACTGAACAGAGAGTAAATCAAGACTGAAGTACAGAAGCCTGCTATGGCTTTATATACAGGGGTGGTCACTGCCGGTACTGCAGTATAGAATCAGTTCTTCTCTTAAAGGTACATACACAACAATTCCTCCCCTTTTAGATAAACAGTACATAACATTCATTTAACAACTAAATAAAGCTAATTACAATTACAATTTTCTCTGTATATTTTCTCTGTACAGTCTTTGAGGAGGCTTCCTGATCCTGACTGGATAACGCCTTTCTCAAGTATCCTGTTCTTGCGGCGGAGTTGATTCTGGCTCATTGTCATTGGTTGGTTCGTCAGCTTCCAATACCACTGCTTCTGAGGTAGACGCAATCTGTACTTCGGGTTGATTACCAGGTGCACCTGCTCGTGGTATGGGTTTGGCTTGTTCCTGTGACTCTAGAATCTGGTCAGCATGGCGTCTCACGATGCTCTCTCCAACGTCCACTGTTTACATTAGTGGTCCCTGCTGTGTGCATATCGTTCCTGGCTGCCATTTTTCTGTTCGGTAGTCGCGGGCCAAGACTGGTTGCTCTATCTTGAAGCTCCTGGTTGGCTTCTCATTTATGTGCTGGAATTGCTTATCCTCAACATCTCGTCTTATGTTTGGTTTGAGCAAATCCAGGTGACATCTTAGCCTTCGGTTGAAGAACATTATGGCTGGAGTTTGGTTGGTGACTGCATGTGTCGTATTCCGGTAAGCAAACAAGAAATTATCCACCTTGTGTTGTAGTGGTATGTCATCATTATGCATTGCCTTTATTGCCTTTTTAAAGTTCTGAACAAACCTCTCAGCCAATCCATTTGTGGCTGGATGATATGGGGCAGATGTGTAATGTTTCACCCCATTATTCCTCAGAAACCTTCGGAAATCCTCGGACACAAACTGTGGCCCATTGTCGGAGCAAATCTGTTCTGGCAAGCCATTCCTGGCGAAGATGGTCCGTAGGACTGCAATAGTTTTCTCCATGGTGGTGGAGGACATTTTGATGACCTCTGGCCATTTTGAATGGGCGTCCACAGCAATTAGGAACATTGAGTCCATAAATGGACCAGCAAAATCAATGTGTACCCGTTGCCATGGAGATGAGGGCCACTCCCATGGATGTAGCGGGGCCTGTGGTGGAGCGTTTTGGACCTTCTGGCATCCTGTGCATCTCTTGGTCATATCCTCGATTTCTTTATCGATTCCCGGCCACCACACAAACGCCCTGGCTAGGCTCTTCATCTTTACCCCTCCCAGATGACCCTCATGAAGCTCATTGAGCATTCTATCTCTCAACTTGGGTGGAATTACCACTCGGGATCCACACATCAAGGTCCCCCAGCACATTGACAGCTGTTCTCTCCTTGGCGAGAATGCTGGCAACAGTGAGTCGCCATGTGCTGGCCATCCCTTCACCGTCAAATCATAGACCCGAGAGAGTGTCGGGTCATTTCGGGTTTCCTTCTCTATACTTGAGTTTGTAACAGGTAGACATTCGACTATGGTCGAATGGAATATCTCAACAGGGTCAACTGCAGGTGCTTCCTTCACCGTAGGCAACGGTAGGCGCGACAGCCCATCAGCATTTCCATGCTGTTTCGTACCCTTGTACTCTATGTCATACTGATGTGCCCCTAGAAAAAGTGACCATCTTTGCAGCCGTTGCGCCGTCATCACTGGAACGCCCTTCTTTGGGTTAAAAATGAAGACCAGGGGCTGATGATCAGTCAGTAGGGTGAATTTCTGCCCGTGCCGATAGTGATTGAACTTCTTCACCCCCAACACAAGGCTGAGGGCCTCCCTGTCAATCTGGGCATAGTTACGCTCGGCTGAGGTTAACGAGCGCGATGCAAAGGCTATTGGCCTCTCTGAACCATCAAGGAATTTGTGTGACAGCACCGCTCCGATGCCGTAGGGAGACGCATCACATGCTAACCGAATCGGTAGTGTTGGATTGTAGTGGGCCAATACTTCTTTTGAAATGATTAGGCATTTACATTTCTGAAAGGCACACTTACACTCATCACTCCATTTCCATGTTACTCCAGTTTGCAGCAGGGCATTCAGTGGGTACAGAATTGTAGATAAATTCGGCAAGAACTTATGGTAGTAGTTCACCAACCCGAGGAACGACCTCAGTTGCGACACATTTTCCGGTGCTGGAGCCTTGACTACAGCCTCAATCTTGTCCGGCGACTTATGTAACCCTTCCTCATCAATCATGTGGCCACAATACGAGATTTGTCTCCTGAAGAACTCACATTTGGGGCGGTTGGCTCGTAGCCCATATTCCTGTAATCTCGTGAGCGCCTGCTCCAGGTTGGCAAGGTGTTCACTGTCATTTTCGCCCGTAACCAGGATGTCGTCCAAATAACACTGGGTCCCCGGGATCCCTTGCAGGACTTGTTCCATCGCCCTCTGCCAAATAGCTGGGGCTGATGCTACCCCGAATACCAGTCGATTGTACTGGTAAAGGCCTTTGTGAGTTGTTGTGTATGTACCTTTAAGAGAATAACTGGTCTCAGACTGCAGTACCGGCAGTGACCACCCCTGTATAAAAGGCGCTAGTCAGCCTCTGTAGTTTCAGTTTCCCGATTGACTCCTTTCAGTAAAGACTTGTTTTGTTCAACTCCTGCTGTCCGTGTCTCAATCATACACGGACATAATACTGGCAACGAGCAGATACGAACTTACCTACAGTCTGCACCACCTCCTGGGATCCATTCCTGCAGCGAAGTGAGCAGAGGTCGAGGCCAGAAGGAGGAATGAAGCAGTAGAAACGGGCGTCGACCGTGGGCATCCACCCCTGTGTTAGCGGAGTTGAAGATTGCTGGAGAAGCTGTCGAAAGCGGGGCCTGGTTCCTGTCGACGGTGCTTCAGCTAATCGGGCTGGTGGCAGGAACACCTAAACCCTGCACCACTGTTGATAGCCGAAAGATTTAAATTCCACAGGAGAACTCAGCATAAAGATGAGAGCAATGCTGAGTACCTTACGGAACTACGCAAGCTATCAAAGCACTGCCAGTTCAGAGCAGGACTGGCAGATACACTACGGGACAAATTTGTCTGTGGACTCCTGAGTGAAGGAACACAGAAGAAGTTACTCTCAGAGAAAGAGCTGACGCTAGATAAGGCTTTCAGCGTGGCAGTATCGTACGAAGCAGCAGCCAGGGGAGCTGTGGAAATTCAACAAAAGCCACAGGAATATGGCACCCACGAAATGACACAGGGATTTGCAAAATGTTATCGCTGCGGCAGAACTAACCATGACCAGAAGGACTGCTGGTCCAAGGACAAAATATGCAGGCAATGCGGAAAGATGGGACACATTGCACAAGTTTGCAGGTCTGGGAAGAAGACCAGCGACAACAAAAAGACTACTAAGGAACCGTACAAGAAAGTACAAAAGATGACGGACAGTAGTTCCGAAGACCAGATGAGCGATAGTGAATATGGGAACAGGAGACTAAGCTGTCTCAAACTTCACAATGTAATCGCAAAAGAGGATCACCGAACCATTTGGGTCATCCTCACGATAGCAGGGTCCCAAGTTAAAATGGAATTGGATACAGGATCAGCGCTAACCGTCATGAATCGACGAGACTACGAGCGGCTATTCTCACACATACCCTTGAGAGAGACATCCATCGTCTTGACGACATATACGGGGCAAAAAGTATACCCCAGAGGAAAAATAAGGGTGCCTGTCGAATACAACGGCAAGAAAATACGGAAATTGTATCTCTACATACTGCAAAATGGGGGACCACCGTTATTGGGACGTGAATGGATCAGGAAGATAAGCTTAGATTGGCACTCCATTCATGCAATGACGGTGGACGGTAAAAAAGATGAAGACGTCACTCCTGGACGATTGTCAACAATCTTAGCTAACGCCAAAGAGGTATTTCAACAAGAACTGGGCACTCTTAAAGGCGTAACCGCCTCGATAAAAATAGAAGAGAATGCAATTCTCAAGTTTTTCAAAGCAAGACCGGTACCATATGCAATTCCAAGGATAGAAGACATCTTCGTCTCACTGTCTGGAGGGAAGCGTTTTACAAAAATTGACCTAGCACAAGCATATTTGCAGATGGAGGTTGAAGAATCCTCTTGGAAGTATCTCACGATAAACACTCACAAAGGTCTTTACCAGTATCATCGATTGGTATTCGGAGTAGCATCGGCTCCGGCGATATGGCAAAGAGCGATGGAACAAGTCCTGCAAGGGATTCCGGGGACTCAGTGTTACTTGGACGACATCCTTGTGACAGGTGAAGATGACAGTGAACACCTTAACAACCTAGAACAGGTGCTCACTAGACTACGGGAACATGGGCTATGAGCCAACCGCCCCAAGTGCGAGTTTTTTAAGAAACAGATATCGTATTGTGGCCACGTGATTGATGAAGAGGGGTTACATAAGTCCCCTGACAAAATTGAAGCGGTTGTTAAGGCCCCAGCGCCTGAAAATGTGTCGCAACTGAGGTCATTCCTCGGATTGGTGAATTACTACCATAAGTTTTTGCCGAATTTGTCGACAATCCTGCACCCACTGAACGCCTTGCCACGAACGGGAGTAGCATGGAAATGGAGCAATGACTGTAAGCGGGCCTTTCAGAAGAGTAAGGACTTAATCCCTTCAAGAGAAGTATTGGCTCACTACAACCCAGCACTGCCGATCAGACTGGTGTATGATGCGTCTCCCTACGGCATTGGGGCGGTACTGTCACATAAATTCCTTGATGGTTTAGAGAGGCCGATAGCTTTTGCGTCATGCTCGTTAACTTCTGCCAAGTGTAACTACGCCCAGATTGACAGAGAGGCCCTCAGCCTAGTGTGGGTCGTGAAGAAGTTCAATCACTACCTGCACGGTCAAAAATTTACTCTACTAACCGATCATCAACCTCTTGTCTCCATTTTCAACCCTCAGAAGTGCGTACCGATAATGACAGCGCAACGGCTGCAGAGGTGGTCCCTTTTCCTAGGGGCACACCAATATGACATTGAGTACAAAGGAACTAAACAGCATGGGAATGCTGATGGATTGTCACGCCTACCGTTGCCGACGGTGGAAGAAGAAGACCTTGCAGTGGATCCAATGGAGTTATTCCACTCGACCATAGTCGAATGTCTCCCTGTGACGAATGCAAACATAGAAAAGGAAACACGGAATGACCCGACACTATCACGGGTCTATGATTTAATGGTGAAGGGATGGCCAGCACATGGCGAACCACTGCTGCCAGCATTCTCGCCGAGAAGAGAACAGCTGTCAGTGTGCAGAGGAACCTTGATGTGTGGATCCAGAGTAGTAATTCCACCTAAGTTGATGGGTAGAGTGCTCAATGAGCTTCATGAGGGTCATCTGGGTGGGGTAAAAATGAAGAACTTAGCCAGAGCGTTTGTGTGGTGGCCGGGAATCGATAGAGAAATCAAAGAGATGACCAAGAGCTGTGCAGGATGCCAGAAGGTCCAAAACGCCCCACCACAAGCTCCTCTACATCCATGGGAGTGGCCCTCATCTCCATGGCAAAGGGTACACATTGATTTTGCTGGTCCCTTCATGGACTCGATGTTTTTAATTGCGGTGGATGCACATTCAAAGTGGCCAGAGGTAATAAAAATGTCCTCAACCACCACAGAAAAAACTATCACAGTTTTACGAACCATATTCGCCAGGAATGGGCTGCCTGAACAGATTTGCTCTGACAATGGACCACAGTTTGTGTCTGAAGAGTTCCGGAGGTTCTTAAAGAACAATGGTGTTAAGCATTACACATCTGCCCCATATCATCCAGCCACTAATGGATTGGCCGAGAGGTTTGTTCAAACATTCAAGAAGGCTATCAAGGCAACGTGTAATGAAGATATACCCCTACAACACAAGGTGGACAACTTCTTGTTTGCCTACCGGAATGCGACACATGCGGTTACCAACCAAACTCCAGCCATGATGTTCTTCAATCGAAGACTACGATGCCGCTTGGATTTGGTTAAGCCAAACGTCCGAAGAGATGTGGAGAACAGGCAGTTTCAGAATATGAATGAACGGCCGACCAGGAGTTTTAAGATAGGTCAACCAGTTTTGGCCCGGGACTACCGCACTGAGAAATGGCAGCCAGGAACGATTTGTACACGGCAAGGACCTCGCATGTATACCGTGGACGTTGGAGAGAGCATTGTAAGATGCCATGCTGACCAGATTCTAGAGCCACTGGAAAACGTCAACTCCACACCACGATCTGATACACCTGGTAATGAAATCGACGTACCAATTGCAGCTACCGCAGAATCGGTGATATTGGAAGCAGATGAACCAAACAACGACATTGATCCCGACTCAACCTTGCCAGAGGAACCTGATACCCCAAAGAGGCGTTATCCAGACAGAATCAGGAAGCCTCCTCAAAGACTGAACTTATGATTGCTTAAACTTAACCAATGTATCTAGCAACCGTAATTGTGATTGTAATTAGTTATCATTTAGTTGTGAAATGAATGTTATGTACTGTTTATCTAAAAGGGGAGGAATTGTTGTGTATGTACCTTTAAGAGAATAACTGGTCTCAGACTGCAGTACCGGCAGTGACCACCCCTGTATAAAAGGCGCTAGTAAGCCTCTGTAGTTTCAGTTTCCTGATTGACTCCTTTCAGTAAAGACTTGTTTTGTTCAACTCCTGCTGTCCGTGTCGCAATCATACACGGACACAATATGAGTGTTTATCGTGAGGTATTTCCAAGATGCTTCTTCCACCTCCATTTGTAGATACGCTTGGGCCAGATCAATCTTCGTAAAGCGTTTCCCTCCAGATAGTGAGGCGAAAATATCTTCTGTCCATGGAAGTGGATATTGTACTGTGTGCAGGACTGGGTTCACAGTTACCTTGAAGTCCCCACAGATGCGTACCTTCGTCGGTTCCCCAGGCGTGCTGCTGAATGATTTCTTCATTACAGGAACGATGGGTGTGGCCGACTTGCTCCAGTCCACCTTGGACAGCACACCCGAATGCTCCAGACTCTCCAGCTCTGCTTAAACGGCTGGGCGGATCGCGTAAGGTACCGGTCTAGCCTTTAAAAATTTTGGGTTTGCGTTATCTTCGATTTTTATCGTTGCCGTTACTCCTTTTAGAGTCCCAAGTCCTTGTTGGAACACCTCTTTCGCGTCAGTTAGAATTTTCGACAGTCGTCCAGGTGTGACGTCATCATCCTTTTTATCAGTCACAGTTAGCGCCTGAATGGAATGCCAATCCAATTGTATTTTTTGGATTCATTCACGTCCCAATAGTGGTGGTCCTCCATCCGGTAGTATATATAGATACAGTTTCTGTGTTTCCTTGCCGTTGTATTCAACTGGCACCCTTATTTTTCCTCTGGGGTAGACTTTTTGCCCCGTGTATGTCTTCAATACAGTGGACGTGTCCTTCAAGGGTATGTGTGAGAATAGCCGCTCATAGTCTCGTCGATTCATGACAGTTAGGGCTGATCATGTATCCAATTCCATCTTTACTTGGGACCCTGCTATCATGAGGGTGACCCAAATGGTTCGGTGATCCTCCTTTGCGATCACATTGTGTAACTTTAGACAACTTAGTCTCCTGCTCCCGGAGTCATTATCACTCTCCTGATCTTCCGAACTACTGTCTGTCATTTTTTTTACTTTCTTGTACTTTTCCTTAGTAGTTCTTGTAGTGTTGGTTTTCTTTCCCGACTTGCAGACTCTTGCTATATGTCCCATTTTCCCGCATTGCCTGCATACTTTGTCCTTAAACCAGCAGTTCTTCTGATCATGGGTTGTTCTGCCGCAGCGATAGCACTTTTCTGCTCCATACGCCATTTCGTTAGCGCTGTATTCTTGTGGTTTCTGTTGTATTTCCGCAGCTCCCCGTGCTGCTGCTTCGTAGGATACTGCCACGCTGAAAGCCTGTTCTAGCGTCAGGTCCTTTTCCGAAAGTAGTCGTTTCTGGGTTCCTTCACTCTGGAGCCCGCAGACAAACTTATCCCGTAAGGTGTCTGCCAGTCCTGCTCCGAACTGGCAGTGCTTCGATAACTTGCGTAGTTCCGTAAGATAGTCAGCATTGTTCTCATCTTTGTGCTGGTTTCTTTTATGGAACTTGAATCTTTCTGCTATCAGCAGCGGTGTAGGGTTTAGGTGTTCCTGTAAGATATTAACAATCTCTTCAAAACTTTTTTCCATTGGTTTAGCTGGGGTAATTAAATTCCGCAATAGGCCGTACGTTCTCATGCCCATCAAATTTAATAATACCGACGCCTTCTTTCCATTGACCACCTCATTGGCATTGCAGTACACTTCAATTCTTTCCACATACATGGTCCAGTCTTCTACCTCGTTGTCGAAAGCAGTGATACTGCCACTCTTCGGCATCTTGGGTGATTTAAAATGGTGCCTCCCGCACTTTTTCTTCTTCCCCAATGTAATAAAATGGCGCCTCCCGCGCTTTTCCTTCTTCCCCACTGGAATAAAATGGCGACTCCCGCGCTTTTCCTTCTTCCCCTTGCTGCCACGCTGCTCCTAGCATTCTACAGGGTAATGGCGGCGACCCGCGGCTTCGGCGCATCTCACTTTTCCTTCCCCGCGTTCTATCCTCTCCACGCTGCCCTGTTCTTGAGCACCGACCGCGCCCTGTGCGCTCCACCCTCTCTCTCTCTCTTCCTCCCGACGACGCTGCACGGCCCCTTTGCAGAGCCGCTCGATCGAGCCCGAGCCCGAGCCCGCTGCAGTCCGGAAGGGTCAGCGCACTACCTGCTACCAGCATGACTTGCTGGAACACCTTGACTGGGGAGCCAGGCCCAGCTCGCCACAGCCTCCCCTGCAACTCTCCGATGGATCCCTGGGCGGTTGCCTGCGGTCGACGCCCGCCGTTCTGACTTCAACCTCCAAGAAGCTTCTCTTCAGGGAGAAGATCCCCGTGAGGTGATGCAGTACTGCAGGTGAGTTCAAACCTGCCTGTCGCCAGTGTAGTGTCCGAGGATCAATAATACTCAGACTGCAGGAGAACAATAAAACAGGTATTTACTGAACAGAGAGTAATTCAAGGCTGAAGTACAGAAGCCTGCTATGGCTTTATATACAGGGGTGGTCACTGCCGGTACTGCAGTATAGAATCAGTTCTTCTCTTAAAGGTACATACACAACATTATCGACCCGGCAAATTCTGCTCTTCCATGTCAACTTCGACTCTTGTGGATCTTCATACTGACTTATGCCATCCTGGCGTTACCCGTATGTTACACTTTGTGCGATCTAAAAATCTCCCATTTTCTACGGAAGATGTGAAAAGAACATGTTCCACTTGTAGAATTTGCGTGGAATTAAAACCGTAATTCTTCCATCTGCTCATACACGCTACACAGCCTATGCAGTGACTCAGCATTGACTTTAAAGGGCCACTGCCTTCTTCAATGCAAAACTCTTACTTGCTTATTATAGTGGATGAATATTCATGCTTTCCCTTTGCTTTCCCCTGTCCCAATATGCTTACTTCCACAGTGATCAAATGCCTCGATCAGGTCTTTTCCCTTTGCAGTATGGCCAATTTCATCCACTCTGATCGGGGTCCCTCCTTCATGTCAAGCGAACTCAAAAGTTATCTTTCCCAACGGGGAATTGCCACAAGTAAAACGACACTGTATCATCCTATTGGAAACGGACAGGTTGAGAGATACAACGCTATCATTTGGAACGCTATTCGTCTTGCACTGAGGTCACACAACCTATCAGACCAGCAGTAGGAAACTATGCTCCCTGACGCGTTGCATTCCATCAGGTCTCTCCTTTCTACATCCACCAATGTTACTCCTCACGAACGATTCTTCAGGTTCCAGCGTCGCTCCACTCATGGGACATCCCTACCATCATGGTTGGCAGCTCCTGGCCCCGTGCTGCTCCGAAGATTCGTCCGATCCTCTAAGAGTGGTCCCCTCGTCGACGAAGTGGAACTAACAGATGTTAATCCTACATACACGTATGTGCGGTGCCCTGATGGCCGGGAATCCACAGTTTCACTTCGGGATCTGGCTCCCTGCACAACCGGTCCCACGGACCCAATCGATAGAGAGATCCATATTAACGACGCCGATACTTTGCGCTCCTCAGAGGATGACGCCCTACCCGGGACGTCAAGGGATCTGCCAGCTACTCCGCCGGATCAAACTGGGGAACAGAGCACTCCCTGCGGGATGACCACCCGAAGCCAGGACGCCAGTTAGTCACCGAATACTGAGTAGGTGAAGCCAGTTCTGTGCCTGTGGGGACCCGCACCCGGAGTCATGATCTCCCCAGACCCCTTGAGGTCAATCAAGGCGACACGGGCTCTGCCAGCCCGCCGGTACAAACCAAACGACCCAGGGACCAAGACACGGTCCGAGGAGACGTGTCTTCCAGCCACAAATGGATATCCAAACGACTGTGGCTATTCGTAGTCCGAATAATCCAATAGAAGGAAGTAGCCGGACTACCAATCCTTCAGGCGGGAAGAATGACATGATTCAGTCGTTCATAAAAAAAACTTGTGAAATGTTACTGAGCGGCCTGTGGGGGGCGCTGTCCAGGGAGAGTATAAATACTCGGGCACGGGCCCAGCTTGCGCAGGGACATTCTTAACAGGAACCAGTGAAGGACACAACTAGACCTCCATGTTGTAAAACAGTTGATTAAAGCTTTGTTTAACGCTTAGACCAAGTGCCTAGTAGTTTTCTTACGTCACCTGGTTCTAACACCGCTCAATGTACCCGGTTATAACACCACTCACTGTACCCGGTTATAACACCACTCACTGTCCCCGGTTATAACACTGCTCACTGTATCCGGTTATAACATGGCTCACTGTCCCCGGTTATAATGCTGCTCACTGTACCCGGTTTTAACATGGCACACTGTCCCCGGTTATAACACCGCTCACTGTATCCGGTTATAACACAGCTCACTGTACCCGGTTATAACACTGCTCACTGTACCCGGTTATAACGCCGCTCACTGTACCCAGTTATAATGCTGCTCACTGTACTCGGTTATAACACCGCTCACTGTACCCGGTTATAACATCGCTCACTGTATCCGGTTATAACACCGCTCACTGTACCTGGTTATAACACCACTCACTGTACCCAGTTATAATGCTGCTCACTGTACCCGGTTATAACACCGCTCGCTGTACCCGGTTATAACATGGCTCACTGTCCCCGGTTATAACACTGCTCACTGTACCCGATTATAACACCGCTTACTGTACCTGGTTATAACACCGCTCACTGTACCCGGTTATAACACGGCTCACTGTACCCGGTTATAACGCCGCTCACTGTACCCGGTTATAACACCGCTCGCTGTACCCGGTTATAACATGGCTCACTGTACCAAGTTATAACACCGTTCACTGTCCCCAGTTATAACACGGCTCACTGTACCCGGTTATAACGCCGCTCACTGTACCCGGTTATAACACCACTCACTGTACCCAGTTATAACACCGCTCACTGTCCCCGGTTATAACACTGCTCACTGTACCCGATTATAACACCGCTTACTGTACCTGGTTATAACACCGCTCACTGTACCCGGTTATAACACGGCTCACTGTACCCGTTTATAACACCGCTCACTGTCCCT
Organism: Somniosus microcephalus; assembly: GCF_052327205.1. Classification (NCBI taxonomy): domain Eukaryota; kingdom Metazoa; phylum Chordata; class Chondrichthyes; order Squaliformes; family Somniosidae; genus Somniosus; species Somniosus microcephalus. The sequence goes on from NC_141009.1 coordinate 24,438,923, forward strand.
GGTTATAACACTGCTCACTGTACCCGGTTATAACATGGCTCACTGTCCCCGGTTATAACTCCACTCACTATACCCATGTTATAACACCACTCACTGTACCCGGTTATAACACCGCTCACTCTACCCGGTTATAACACCGCTCACTGTACCCAGTTATAACGCCGCTCACTGTACCCGGTTATAACACTGCTCACTGTACCCGATTATAACACCGCTTACTGTACCTGGTTATAACACCGCTCACTGTACCCGGTTATAACACGGCTCACTGTACCCGGTTATAACGCCGCTCACTGTACCCGGTTATAACACCGCTCGCTGTACCCGGTTATAACATGGCTCACTGTACCAAGTTATAACACCGTTCACTGTCCCCAGTTATAACACGGCTCACTGTACCCGGTTATAACGCCGCTCACTGTACCCGGTTATAACACCACTCACTGTACCCAGTTATAACACCGCTCACTGTCCCCGGTTATAACACTGCTCACTGTACCCGATTATAACACCGCTTACTGTACCTGGTTATAACACCGCTCACTGTACCCGGTTATAACACGGCTCACTGTACCCGTTTATAACACCGCTCACTGTCCCTGGTTATAACACTGCTCACTGTACCCGGTTATAACATGGCTCACTGTCCCCGGTTATAACTCCACTCACTATACCCATGTTATAACACCACTCACTGTACCCGGTTATAACACCGCTCACTCTACCCGGTTATAACACCGCTCACTGTACCCAGTTATAACGCCGCTCACTGTACCCGGTTATAACACTGCTCACTGTACCCAGTTATAACACCACTCACTGTACTCGGGTATAACACCGCTCACTGTACCCAGTTATAACGCTGCTCACTGTACCCGGTTATAACACTGCTCACTGTACCCGGTTATAACACCGCTCACTGTCCCCAGTTATAACACCGCTCACTGTATCCGGTTATAACACCGCTCACTGTACCCGGTTATAACACCGCTCATTCTACCCAGTTATAACGCTGCTCACTGTACCCGGTTATAACACCACTCACTCTACCCAGTTATAACATGGCTCACTGTACCCGGTTATAACACCGCTCACTCTACCCAGTTATAACACTGCTCACTGTACCCAGTTATAACACCGCTCACTGTACCCGGTTATAACACAGCTCACTGTACCCGGTTATAACACCGTTCACTGTCCCCAGTTATAACACGGCTCACTGTACCTGGTTATAACACCGCTCACTGTACCCGGTTATAACACCACTCACTGTACCCGGTTATAACATGGCTCACTGTACCCGGTTATAACACCACTCACTGTACCCGGTTATAACACCGCTCACTGTACCCGGTTATAACACCGCTCACTGTACCCGATTATAATGCCGCTCACTGTATCGGCTGGTTATAACACAGTTTTTTGTAACTCTTGGTGACCTACATAATAATTGCATGAACTTAATGTTTTCCTTCTTTCATGCCTTATCTTTTTCTTCATACCCCTCCTCTCCGGACGGTGTTCACTCCAATCTTGGCTCTGTTTCTTCTCCAGTACCTCACAGAATTTGCCATTATTCATGAGTGAATGTTCGCAGTGGACTTTGGAGAGCATCAGCTACGGAGAGCATCAGAGCCAGCCCAGGTCCTGCTGTCACACGATGTCCCGGGTAGTGGTGCTCGCCATCAATTATATGTAAACGGTGCAGCAACTTCAGGCAAGGGGCAGATGCGAGCTTAAATGTCAATATCCAAATGTTGCTGTCCGAGTTGCGCCACTCCACCGTTAGCTTCATGAAAACGGCATTTCACTGACTGCCTCACCATTGACATGCATTGAACAGCAAAAACAGGAAGGCAGACTATTATTTGAATGGCAATAGATTGGGAGAAGGCGAAGTGCAAAGAGACCTGGGTGTTCTTGTGCACCAGTCGCTGAAGGTAAGCATGCAGGTGCAGCAGGCAGTTAAGAAAGCAAATGGTATGTTGGCCGTCGTAGCAAGAGGGTTCGAGTGCAGGAACAAGGATGTCTTGCTGCAGTTGTACAGGGCCTTGGTGAGACCGCACCTTGAGTATTGTGTGCAGTTTTGGTCACCTTATCTGAGGAAGGACGTTCTTGCCATGGAAGGAGTGCAGCGAAGATTCACCAGGCTGATACCTGGGATGGCAGGAATGACGTATGAGGAGAGATTGTGTCGATTGGGCTTATACTCACTGGAGTTTAGAAGAATGAGAGGGGATCTCATCGAAACCTATAAAATTCTGTCAGGCCTGGACAGACTAGATGCAGGAAGGATGTTTCCGATGGCCGGGGAGTCCAGAACCAGGGGTCAGAGTCTAAGGATAAGGAGTAAGCCATTTAGGACTGAAATGAGGAGGAATTTCTTCACCCAGCATTCTCTGCCACAGAAGGCAGTAGAGGCCAATTCATTAAATATATTCAAGAAGGAGTTGGATATATTTCTTAAGGCTAAAGGGATCAAGGGATATGGGGAGAAAGCAGGGACCGGGTACTGAATTTGGATGATCAGCCATGATCTCATTGAATGGCGGAGCAGGCTCGAGGGGCCGAATGGCCTCTATCTGCACTGTGGGGTTTCTGTGATTCTGTGATTCTGTGATCTCATTGAATGGCGGAGCAGGCTCGAGGGGCCGAATGGCCTACTCCTGCTCCTATCTTCTATGTTTCTATGAAGCTGCTGTATTTGTATGGTAGATACAAGCTAAACCCATCGCAGATATTTAGGGCTAGTATTTAGTAGCATAAGTACCATTTCAACAATGTGCTAAGTGTTAATTACTGCCACTCAACCTCTCTGGCACTGAAAAGTAACTATTCCTTCTGGTTTTGAAATTTTCGGGGTGATTTTAAAAAATATCAAATTAAAAAAAATATTCTTACTTTTCCTTTCTGTCTCTATTTTTCTCTCTCTTAATCCAATCTTTCTTTCCCTCACTTTATTTCTCTTTTTCTACCTGATTTGACATTGAATTCAACCCTTTTCATTCACCCTCCTTCCCAGTCCTTCCTGTGTTTATTTTCCAACCCCTGAATCCCATTGGTTGAGGAGATACCCTGTTCACTCAGGTCCCAGCTGCCCTGTTTCCCTTGCTGCGCCGTTAGCAGCTCGCACTTTCACCAACTTTCTGGGCAAAAATGTTTTTGAGTTGAGCGGCGCAGGGGCAAGTCTAACTGATGGCAGGCACCATTGGATGCCTTGCTGCGGCAAATTGTGGCCCAATATTATTCCAAGGAGCTAAACTCAGAACACTGTGCTTTCAAAACTCTGCAACAAACTGAACCAATCAGGTAGCTCAGAGATGGACTGATTTCCCTACACCTGGATCTGGGTTTAGCAGTTTGAGAAGGCAGATTCCAAAATAAAGAGAAACAGATCAATTTCAGTGATCGTATCAATTTGGTAGTATTAAGGGAGGGGAGATTATTTTTTAAAAATCAGGAAAAAGGAAATTGGTGAGCCTATTTCACACTACCACACTTCCCCGCTCCCCCACACACACATGTCCAGGCTAATTCACAAAATATAATCACTTCAACTCGCTCATACTTTAACCTGTCTTTGACATCACTGTTCCGGGGCCTATGCCAATTTCACTCTTGAACTAGCTGCAAGGAGCTCCTTGAGAGCGATGCAAGCTGAATTGACCTCCAATTTTCCCTCCCTCTGGGGAAGTACTTTGTCTCCACTTGGTGCCTTCCCTGGAGACTGGGAGCGCACCAGGTGGGGAATTGAATTATGGGTGGACTCGCATACTGCCGCTCCATTTGCAACAGTGCCGCAACACACTGCCTCATTATAAAGCTTTTCATACCATCGACAATAACACGACAGATTTAGCGCCCAGCAAATTATACACTGAAAATGTGCTTAACATGGAGTGGTTAGAGTGTGGAACGTGCTACCACATGGAGTGGTTGAGGTGAATAGCGTAGACATATTTAAGGGGCGGTTAGATGAATATATGAGGGAGACAGGCAGGGCAAGGTATGCTGATGGAATGAGATGAAGTAGGGTGGGAGGAGGCCCGTGTGGAGCATAAACACCAGCACACACCAGCTGGGCCGATCGGCCTGCTTCTGTGCTGTAAATTCAATGTAACATTGACATATTTTACTTCCACTGTTTTTAATTTTCCTATTTTTAACCGTAACTCTGAATCAGGATTTGCGTTTTCTAAAGCATTAAGTGCTTCCGGGTTAGATTCATACTTCCTTTTCGGCTACTGTACCAGCCTGAAATTTCCATTTCCCAAACCAGCCATCCTTATAACCTCTTTGAATAATCCTACCCCAATTAGTGCCAAATTATGGGCAGTTTGTGCTGCCGACTGAAGTCCACTGGGAAATATGTTCAGACTGCCCAAGCTCATTTCACTTAGTACCCCTGTAATAGTTGTCGAAGTGAGAATACTTCCCGCACCCCGCCCCCACAATCTGTTTGGGCTGAGACTCAATCCCAGGTCCCAGAGGTGAAAGGTCAATGTTCTAACCCACTGTGCAGTCTCTACAAAGTTTTTTTTCCCCCTCCCTCCACAAAATATTACGGACATGAAAATGTGATGATTGGTGAAGTCACCGCAGCCCAGGCCCCTCTTAAAACATCATTCATTTATCAGCCAGGCTCATTATGAAGAATTGTAAATAAAAAAAACATTGGTTTACAGAAACGATCTTACAAAGGCTGTGAGGATCTCAATGGATGGAATACTGCTGGTGTCTATAAAGTGTCTGCACTGGAGTTTTACAATAGGAAGTCACAGGGTGATAAATAGCAATTTCCAAGTAAATTTCATGCAATTGCCCTTTGGTTAAAGCTTTTTTTTTTCTCTCAGCACTGTGCCTCAGCCTCACCGAGCTAATAGTATTCCAGAACAAATGCTTTCCAATGTGACAGCTGATTGCACTTTTTTACCAGCTGATTTTATAATTGCTATAATTTTTCACAAGTACCTAAATGTCATATGGATAAAGAATAAAACAACCTGGTCGTAATGCAGTAGTCTTCCATTGCAAAAAAAAAATCAATAATGTATTTAAAAACCTCTAAGAGCTAAAAAGAATATGATGCTTGCTTTCAGCGATCTATGGGAGAGACAACTGCCTATTGTTTCGAGGCTGATTCTTAAGTGACAATCAATGTGGGCCATTTTTTAAATGTATAAGATTTAAATATGTGATTTGGAATTTCAAAAGGATGAGCATATAAAGTAATCAGAAACATGCAGTTCCTGACTACCAGCCACGATATATTCACATGATATAATTGTGTCTTTTTCACTCTATAAATTTGCATGCATTCTGAGGAATTCTGTGCCAAACCAACATGAAAGAAAAATAAATGGGTTGGTATGCATTTCCGACCAGTTAAAACGAAGCAGGAAAAGCACCACATTTTATCTTTAAATTATTTAATGCTATCTTGCGGAGGGAAGGCATCAGAGCTTGCTGATGTTGGCTCTTGTATTTATTCTTATACACTGATAATATTCAACGATTGTTGCAAAAACATCACTTCCTATTCTCGCCAGCATCGTAGTAGTTAAAGGTTAATTCCCTCACCCCAATTCCTAATGCATTTCAACCTGGCCTACATACACCATTATATCTTACAAGATGTGCTGGAAACAATTTGGGATTCTGTTTCAAATACCTTGGCGGTGATCTTATAGAAATTGCTGAATGGAACCATCCTTAGAATTATTTTTTTTGTTTCAGCTTCTGAGATATAATTAATTTGCAGAGTGAAATTCAGTGGGTTTATATATATATATATATATAAAAAAAGACTGGCAGCCTGTTCCTCCCAGGAACCAGCCGCGATGGCATTAAACAGACAAGACATCCTCGCAAGTCAGTTATCAGCCGAAAAATAATGAAGAACAAGCCGACAGAGCAAGCGAGTCACCCTAACCAGCCAAGTGAAGAATTTAATTTCTTGCAGGTTTTCTCTGCAGTGAAGCGTTCAAGTCTCTGGACCCATTCAGTGATGGCTCATGACCCAGGCAGCGATGTACGAGCTCATATCTGTCAGGAAGGTGAACTGGGGGAGACATGCGGAAGGAGCTAGAAAGAGTGATCGTTCTTGTTTCTCATTTTACGGAGCAGGGATTTATGATTAAATAAAACACAGTGAAATGGTTCTTGTCTGACCTGGGAGTCGGGGGAAGGTAATAATATTGTCAGTAGTTAATGTTTTTTTCCACAATAGTGAATGCAAAATGCATATCCCTCGGTAAGGTATTCACTCAGATAGCCCAGCTCACATGTACCTTGAGATTAATACCATAGATGTTTATTTTCAGGTTCCCTTCATCATCACCATCGTCTCTGGATTAACCCTTCCCTGTGTTACAGGCACACTGGGAGAAGCATATTCTCCACACCCTTAAAAACCCCCAAACTAAACCACATTTGGATCATTGTTTTATTAATGATCCCCTGTCAAGTAAATATACCCTGGCCCCTGCTATCTGAATGCACAAGTGCTTTTTCATTTGTGCAAAGTGCCTGATGCTGAATGCGTCTAAATTCATGCAGAGTTCGGATTCTGGAGACACTTGTTCCATTAAAAAACAGCCACTTAATACAATAATCATTCAATTAAAAAGCTCTCCGAGCAGCTGCCATTGCCTATTTGTATCACTGTAATATTTTAATTGTAAAAGAATTGCCTGCACAGGAGCTGACTGGGAATATCCGCAAACCCAAATTACAATCACTCTGAAGCCAATGGATGGCCAATCCCGCTCGGCAGAAACCCAGCCAGAGTGAGGGCAGGTGCCTGAAGGAACGCTGCGGCCCTTCTCCTCACCAGTTACAACAGCTCTGTCCCCTCCTCCCTCTCCCCTCCCCACCTAATCCAACCCCCTCCTCCCCTCCAACCCCCTCCTCCCTCCTCCTCCCCTCCCCCCCATACAACCACCTCCTCCCTCCTCCTCCCCCCCACCCCATCCAACCCCCTCCTCCCTCCTCCTCCCCTCCCCACCCCATCCAACCCTCTCCTCCTCCCCACACCACCCCACCCCATCTAACCCCCTCCTCCCTCCCCACCCCATCCAACCCTCTCCTCCCTCTCCCCACCCCACCCCATCCAACCCCCTCCTCCCTCTCCCCTCCCCACCCCATCCAACCCCCTCCTCCCTCTCCCCACCCCACCCCATCCAACCCCCTCCTCCTCCCCCACCCCACCCAACCCCCTCCTCCTCCCCCACCCCACCCAACCCCCTCCTCCTCCCCCACCCCACCCAACCCCCTCCTCCTCCCCTCCCCACGCCATCCAACCCCCTCCTCCCCTCCCCACCCCACCCAACCCCCTCCTCCTCCCCTCCCCACGCCATCCAACCCCCCTCCTCCTCCTCCCCTCCCCACCCCATCCAACCCCCTCCTCCCTCCTCCTCCCCTCCCCACCCCATCCAACCCCCTCCTCCTCCCCTCCCCACCCCATCCAACCCCTCCTCCCTCTCCCCTCCCCACCCCAATCCAACCCTCCTCCTCCTCCCCTCCCCACCCCATCCAACCACCTCCTCCCTCTCCCCTCCTACTCCCCTCCCCACCCCATCCAACCCCCTCCTCCCTCCTCCTCCCCTCCCCACCCCATCCAACCCCCATCTCCTCCCCTCCCCACCCCATACAACCTCCTCCTCCTCCCCTCCCCAACGCATCCAACCCCCTCCTCCCTCCTCCTCCCCGCCCCACCCCATCTAACCCCCTCCTCCCTCTCCCCTTCCCCACCCCATCCAAACCCCTCCTCCCTCTCCCCTTCCCCTCCCCACCCCATCCAACCCACTCCTCCCTCTCCCCCTCCCCACCCCATCCAACCCTCCTCCCTCTCCCCTTCCCCTCCCCCTCTCCATCCAACCCCCTCCTCCCTCTCCCCCTTTCCACTCCCCCCTCTTGAGCCCCTCAGCCCTCTCCCCCTCCCCATCCTCCCCTCCCCCTCTCCCTCTCTCAATTCCCCCCCCTCCTGCTCCCCTCCCCTTTCCCTTCCCCCACTCCCCTCCCTCCCTCGCCACCTCCCCTTTCTCTCTCCGTTCCCTCTCCACTCCCTCCCTCCTCTCTCCTTCCCTCTCACTCCCCATTCCCTCCCCTCTCCCTCTCCCTCTCCCTTCCATTTCCCCTTCCTCCCCTTTCCCCTTCCTCCTCCCTTTCCCTCCCTCTTCCAATTCCCTCCCTCCCTCTCTCCCCCTTGTTCCCTTTCTCCCCCTCCCCTCCCTCTCCCCCTCCCTCCCCTCCCCCCTCCCCTCCCTCCTCCCTCTCCTCTCCCCTCCCTCTCTCCTCCCCTACCCCTCCTCTCTCCTCCCATCCCTATCCCCTCCCTCTCTCCTCCCTCTCTTACCCCCCTCCCTCCCCCACCCCCTCCCTCCCCCTCTCCCCTCCTTCCCCCTTCCCCTTCCCCCCTCTCTCCCCCTCTCCCCTCCCCTCCCTCTCTCCTATCTCCCTCCTCTCTCCCCACTCCCTTCCTATCGCCTCCCTTCCTCACCACTCCCCCTTCCCCTCCGCATCTCTTCTCTCCCCTCCTTCCCCCTTCCCCTTCCCCCTCTCTCCCCCTCTCCCCTCCCCTCCCTCTCTCATACACTCCCATCTCCCTCCTCTCTCCCCACTCCCTTCCTATCGCCTCCCTTCCTCACCACTCCCCCTTCCCCTCCCCTCCTCTTCTCTCCCCACTCCCTTCCTATCGCCTCCCTTTCTCCTCCTCCTCCTCCCCCTCTCCTCCTCCCCCGCCCCTTCCCTCCCCTCCCTCTCGCCTCCCACTCTCTTGCTCTCCCCTCCCTTCCTCCCTTCCTCCCTTCCCCTCCCCTCTCCTCCCTCCCTCCCCTCCTCCCTCCCTCTCCCCTCCTCCCTCCCTCTCTCCTCCCCTCCCCTCCCCTCCCCTCTCTCTCGCTCCCTTTCCCCACTCCCTTCCTCTCCCCTTCCTTCCTCTCCCCTCCCCACCCCTGCCCTCCTCCCTTCCTCTCCCCTCCTCTCCTTCCCTTCCCCTCCTCCTCCCCTCCCTCCCCCTCTCCCCTTCCTTCCTCTCCCCTCCCTTCCTCTCCCCTCCCTCTTCTCCCCCTCTTCCCTCCCACTCTTCCCCCTCCCACCTTTCCCCCTCCCTTCTTTCCTGCTCCCCTCCTCTCCCACTCCTCATCCCCTCCCTCCCTCCACTCCTCTCCTCCCCCTCTCTCCGCTTCTCTCCTCTCCCTCCCTCATTCCCCCTCCCCCTCCTTCCCTCATCCCCTCTTCCCTCCCTCACCCTCCCTCGCTCTCTTCGCCCTCTCTCGTCCCTCTCTCTTCCCTCCCGTCCCCCTCCCTCCTCCCCTCTCTCCCTCCATCCCCCTTTCCCCTTCCTCCTCCCCTCCCCTTCCTCCTCCCCACTCCTTCCTCCTCCCCACTCCCTTCCTCTCCCCGCCCCTCCTTCCTCCCTTCCTCTCCCCTCCTCCCTTCCCTCCCTCTCCGTCTCCCTCCCTCTCCCCTCCCTCCTCCTCTCTCCCTCCACTTCTCTCCTCCCTCTCCCTCCCACCCGCTCCCTCCCTCTCTCCCCCTCCCTCCCTCACCCCCCACTCCTCCTTTTCCCCCTCTCCCTTCCCCCTCCCTCACATCACTCCCCTCCCCTCTTAGCTTCCCTCCCTCCTTCCTCTCCCTCCCTCCATCCTCTCTCCTCCCCCTCCCCTCCTTGCCCTCCCTTCCCCTTCCTTCACCCTCCCCCCTTACACCCTTCCTCACTTCCCTCCCCTTCCCCCTCCAACCCCTCCCTCCCTCTCCCTCCCGCCTCCCCCTACCCGCTCTCCAACCGCTCCCCCTCCCTTCACCCTCCCCCTCACTCCCTTCCCCCCTTCTCTCCTTAACCCTTTCTTCCTTCCTCGCTTCCTCTCTCCTCCCCTACCTCCTCCCTTCTCCCTCCCCCTCCCCTCCTCCCTCACTCTCCTCCCCCTTCCCCTCTTCTCCCCCTCCCCTTCTCCCCCTCCCCTCCCCTCCCTCTCCCCTCCTCCCTCCCTCTCTCCTTCCCTCCCCTCTCTCTCCTCCCCTCCCTCCTACTCTCCTCCCCCTCCCTCTCTCTCTCCCCCTCTCCTCTCTTCCTCCCTCTCGCCTCCTTTCCTCACCCCTCCCCTCCCTTCCTCTCCCCTCCTTGCCTTCCTTTCCCCTCCTCCTCCACCCCCCTTCCTTGCCCCCTCTCCCCTCCCTCTCTCCCTTCCTCTCCCCTCTCTTCCTCACCCCTCCCCTCCTCCTTCCTTTCCCCTCCTCCTCCACCCCCTCCCTCTCCCCTCCCTCTCCTCCCCTCTCCCCTTCTTCCATTCCTCCTCCCACTCCCCCTTCCTTCCCCTCCCTTCTTTCCCCCTCCCCTCCTCTCCCTCCCCCTCCATTCCCCTCCCCCTCTTTCCCTCATCCCCTCGCTCTCTCCTCCCTCCACCTCTCCCTCCCTCCCCTATTCCCCCTTCCTCCCCCCCACTCCCTTCTTCCTCCCCCTCCCCTCCTCCCTCCGCTTCTCTCCTCCCGCCTCCCTCTCTCTTCCCTCCCGCCTCCCTCTCTCTCCCCTCCCACCCACTCCCTCTCCCTTTCCCACCCACTCCCTCTCTCCCTTTCCCTCCCCTCCCCCTTCCTCTCCCTCCCTCCCTTCTCTCTCCGCCCCCTCCCCCTCCCTCTCCCCCTCCCTCTCCCTCTCCCCCTCCCTCTCCCCTCCCTCTCTCCTCCCTCTCCCTCTCTCGCCTCCCCCTCCCCCCTCTCTCCCTCCCCCTCTCTCCCTCACTTCTCTCCTCAACCCTCCCTTCCCCCTCCTCTCCCCTCCTCTCCCTCCTCCCCTCTCTCTAACCCTCCCCCCCAACCCTCCCTACTCCCCAACCCTCCACCCCCCTCTCCTCAACCCTCCCTCCCCCCTCCCTTTCCCTCCCCTGAAAATATTTCTGAGATCTGCATTCAAAAACTGCCGGGACTGTAGAGGACAACCAAGGCAGGGTTCGAGCCTCTGACTCCCACCAGCCCTGGCAACAGCTGATTAATTGAGACGATGGCTACATTTCTGTTAAGTGCCGAATTAATTTCTCACAATTACTACACACTTGTCAGGAATATACAGAGGAGTGGAAAGATATCTTCAGTGGCACAAAAAATGATTTGGAAAATTGCCATTTTGTATCTAAATAATCATAAGATAGTTTAGGACGGCAAATGTGGGCTCAGAGATGGGATGTCCAAACTCACTGGACTCCAGTGCATCGACAAACAAATTAGTAAGTGAACATTTGCAATGATGCCAATTGGACTAGTGCCTGCAAAATGATGCACATCAAAGAATTAGTCCTATTTTTACACAGACGTCTGCCCTTCATAGAACTAAATGGGGAGCGTTGGGCTTAAAGGTACTGCACTTAAGGTTGAACAAGCAGCAGCAGCCAAACTGGCAGTTAAAGTTCAACAGCACAGAGAAATCAAAGTACTTAAAGCACGGAATAGCTCCATATTACAAATAATGTTGAACAAGGTCAATATTTAGTGATATGAAGTGTTAAATGACTCCCTTGTGCCTGGTCCCTTTTCTCTGTCACTGACACACAGTAAAACCCTGACTTAGTGATAGCACAACTCCAGAAAAACATAATCCCGGCAGAATATTTAAATACTTTTCAGCAATTTGAAATTAATATGGAGCCCACTGCAGATTACAGACAGATTGACAAAAAAATGCTTATGTTTGGTATTAGGACAAAATGTTATAAGCACAAAGTTGCAAAATAAGATCTTAAACCATTAAAAATGATTTAGAGCTCTGCATTAAAGACAGGTCCCCAAGCAGCGCAGTGGGATAGCAGGGTAAGGATTTGCACCTGTCACCCATCATAGGGCGAGTTCCAGATATCAGCCAGCACATGGGGAGGGGGAAGAGGAGAAATAAGAGGCGGGGGAAAGGAAAATAATCTGGGCTATTCTTGGGTACCTTGTAATGTTGCTTACAGGAAGCTAGTGAGAGCAAGACACTTGGTTACTCTCTTGCCAAAGGAGTACATAGAGTGGGAAGAGGACCTAATGAGAGTGAGAAAGTAAGTAAAATAAACAGTATAAATATGTATATTTCAAGGGATGTCACGGAGTGAAACACTGAATTCCACGACATCAAGTTTCAAAGGCTGATCAGTGAGCCTTACAAATGAGCAATGAGATAAAGTGCAAACGTCAAGTGACTGGAAATGAGCCAGTTCAAGTTAATTCAATTATGCAAACGGGTCCCATTCAAATTAATGGCACGGCACCTTTTACAGAGGTTCTTATTCCACTATAGTTTAGGGGTGACTATGTGGACCGTAACTGCCATCAAAACCTGTCCAGGGATGTTGTGTCTTCATGAATGGAGAAGGAAATTGGGGCGATGAATAGTTTTGAAAGTAGAAATGGCAAAAAGTACCAAACAAGCAAAAAGCAGTCATTGGGGATCTTTAAGCAAGAGTGACTGATTCATTAAACATGAGTTGCAATTGATTGTTAAAGAAATAATTCTTTCTTATTTCAGCTCTCGCCTCCCAGTTTGCATCTTCAGTCTTTATTCCTCAGCCAGCACTGATTTAGCCATCGTTCAGTGATGGGGCTTGTCAGCTGTTAAGCTCTCATGGACCTTGGGTTGAAGTTGTAGGCCGAGACATCAACAGCGACTTCATCCCAGCACTACAGGCCATCGTTTATCACCAGAAGAACTCAAATCCAACCTGCTGGTCATCTATGAGTAAGAGGTCCCCTAGCTGTCAGGTTACTAAACCCATAATTAATACTTAGAATTACATAGAATTTACAGCACAGAAACTGATCCTTCATCGTCGCTGGGTCAAAATCCTGGATCTCCCGACCCTAACAGCACTGTGGGAGTACCTTCACCACACGGACTGCAGCGGTTCAAGAAGGCAGCTCACCACCACCTTCTCAAGGGCAATTAGGGATGGGCAATAAATGCTGGCCTTGCCAGTGACGCCCACATCCCATGAATTAATTTTTTTAAAACAGGATATTCGGCCCAACTGGTGTTACTGCTCCACATGAGCCTCCACCCACACCACTTCATCAAACCCTACCAGCATATCCTTCTATTCCTTTCTCCCTCATGTGTTTCTCTAACTTCCCTTTAAATACATCTATGCTATTTGCCTCAACTGCTCCTTGCGGTAGCGAGTTCCACATTCTTACCACTCGTCATTGGTTCAGAACCAAGGCCTTCCCATAAAGATAGGACTAGATTAAAAAGCTCTCACAAACTCCTCACATATGAGACTGCAGACTGCCCCAATCTCTGCCTATAAAAACAGAGACCTGCTCCTTCAGTGTTTACATCCAGGGGCATCAGCTGGATGGACGTGCAATGTATTGGAAAATGGAAATATCAGAATATGTACTTGATCGATTGACGAGCTTTATCAGGATACAGAACAATTTTTTAGTTTAAAATCTTTTCCTGAGGGTAGTATAAATGCAAAGACTGAACCCACAGAAGGTCAATTATTACTGACAGAACAGCTCTGACAGTGGCAGAGAAATGTTCTTGCTTTTCTGAAAGGGACATCAATTACTCATATTTTTCATTGTAAAATATCAAAAAATAGGAATTGAACTGACATCTGAAATTTTAGTTATATTTGGCATGTGCATTAATGGAAATATTGCCGGGACAAATACTGAATCTTTACAGATAGAGGAATAAATACAGGTAGAGGCACAAAAGGTACAAGCACAGATATAAAAACAGATAGTCACAGATGGTAGAGGTACATACAGTACAAGCACAGATACAGTTACAGAGGCAGGTAAAAGTATAGGTAGAGTACAGGAACAGGCCACAAATACTTGTACAGCTACATTGTCTGACCTAGCTGTGACCCAGCTGCGTATCATCTCCTTGTCTCTGTGTACAAGATGGAAGTTGGATGAAGGGAACAGTAGGAACCTCAAGCGTTGTCATAAGTGGGTAGAAATTCGACACCCCACTGGCTGGAACCCCGGCAAAAAACATGAATGCAAACTAGTTTTTAAGATTTATTTTAAAAGGTGTGTCGAAACAGTTAAAACCAAAAGGCAGTTAAACTGTTTCATGATGTCACAAGGTAGTTGCAGCGATACTGCAGAGATTATTGTGACATCAAAAAGAGTGATTGCGGGAGCCGTTATTGTGGCATAACTTAGTATCATCATCACTGCGGACAGCTCCGAATGTGGAATCAATTTTTGTTATCCGACATACGTTGAGTAACAAAACTTTATTGCGCTGTTTGCAGCCCCGACACCTACGGTATAACTGTATATCTTATGAATTGTGACCCACTCGGTGTTCAGTGTTGTTCAGTTTTACTGCAGTGTCCCACTGACGATTTGACAGTGTTCGCATCAGGCACTTTAAACAAGATATACTGGAATGGACTAGGAGATGTGGCTATCTCTCGATTATTGGGAAAAGCTAAATATAAACATATCGCAAAGTTTCGATGAGTTTTATATTAAAAAAAATTAAATAGCAATGGGGCATTATTACAAATATGGCACACTGCACATTTAGTCGTTCGAAGTAAAATAAGTGAAAAATAGTTTAACTATGCTGTACTGTTAGCAATTGATTTTTTCAAATCCTCTTAATAACAGCAGAGGCTGCACTCGTAATATCAAGTGAGCACTTGCAGTTTGGAACATCATTGCCAGAGCCTCACACAATAAACATGTCAGCCTCATGCATCTGAGCAACCTAATAAAATCACGTCTTACACAGTGTGCTTAAAGCGTCCTTAATCCAATGGCCATATAACTAAGAGACAACAGGAGCCTTTCTAATGCTGTTGCTTTCCTAATTTAATTTAGGTGCTATTCACACTAGGCTTTTTAAACTGGTTCACATAAATCTGTTATTGGTTTTCTCCCTGTGTACTCGGAGCAGAAACTGCGTCAGATTGATCTGCTTATACCCGCTCTCAGCAAGAGGCAGCCTTCTTTATGTTCCATTAGGAATGGTGCAATTGCTTTAATTAACCTTTTCGGAGCTAACTTCTGATATTACCTTTTCCCCTTAATGCACCAGTTTCTTTAGTGTTGCATCTATAGAAATTATATTTTACACATTATAAATATTAGTGATTTTAAAAAATAAATTATGGATACACATTGTAACCTTATTAGAATTTTATATTTTGCTCCAAATATACAACCTTGGCCCAGAAAAGTTTGTTTAGACAACCAGCATAACACGTACTATTTTAAATATTACAACGTTTTCTTTTAAAAATAAGTATATTTGAAAATAATGCTGCATCAACCCTACGCTTTTTGTACATCTACATTCCATGTGTTTGAGGTAAATCAGCTTAAAATAACTTTGACTTGAATATAACTTACCTTAATGGAAAAGCACAGCGCACCAATTTTAATTCACACATTCATTTCTAGTTTGTGTCAAATGTTAAGTTGAGCTGGCGGAAATGCAGGAGTTCAGGCAATCGGCATCTTGTGTTTCTCAGGACGGGCTGTCTCAACTGCACCAGGGCAGGTACACCAGACCCCAGACCGCAGGAGGGTGTTTAATATATAACTGTTCACTAGCGCGTTTCCCCTTCCCTATCATGGTTGTGTTTCTCGACATTAGTCGCTGAGGTGAAATGGTGGTAGAATGCTTTTATTTCTTCCTTCAAATGAGGCACACTGTTTAATATATTGATGCTTGGAGGCAGCTTAAAAGAGGCTTCTTCAAAATGACCTAATTTCTTTGCTTGTGGGTGTACAAGGCAGCGTTTCCAATCTGCTCATCCATAGTATGACCACAAGAGGAAGCCGTCCTTATTGGCTGTGAACTAGCAGAAGCATGCAATCTTCAGCTCATCCGAACCAGTTCAACTCAACCTTAAAGGTAGATGAACCTCAAATGAGAATGAAGTCTTCTGGTTGCTCTCTGTTTAAGGCACAATTCAGAAAACCTCTCTGTTAACCATGGCATTTTAACCAATGAACAAAGTTGAAAATGACTATAAACAAAATAATTGTATGAATTCATGAACAGATGACACGAACGATGATCGTCCTCTCATCACCCCGACCGACCCTGTTGAACGATCCCTTGGGCATTGTGCGGATTTCTCAGCTATTTTGTGGATAAAGTGAAGTTTACATCCCCTTATATGTTTATACAGGAAATTAAATCAATCCATCAATCAGGAAATTAAAAAAAATTCAATTTCTAGGCACCAACTCCAAGAAACCCAGCACTGGACAAGTTCTGGATCTCAGTACTAAAAGCACAAGGACTCTTGACTCACATTCTGATGGCCACAGACCGTTCATAAAAATGTATAAATCTTACAGTTGTTTGAAATGCCGACTGTAATTTTTATTTAGAAAAGATTACGTACACGCAGGGATATGAATCCCAGGGTTGCCTGTCATCCGAGCTCCTCCAACACAGCTTGAGAGAAAATCTCGCTGGAATGTCGGCTGAGCCACTCGGTGCAGCAACTCCCTATTAACTTGGGCACCATGTCAGGGGAGGGTATAGCGGGCATAGGCTGGCTCTCCCTGCTGCAAGTTCACCTCCTGCCAACCAAAGCCAAATACAGCGGCATTCGATGGTGGTTGTAGAGTCATCTGCGGTAGCCTAGACTGGCATACCCTGCCAACCAAAGCTGCATCAGAAAAATACAGGGTAGATAAATAGGGATGCAAATAGTTAAAACACATATAAATGGAAAAAAAATACAGCTTTCTACAATCCTCTTATAATGTGGTACCTGGGAAACATTTTTTGCCTAGTAAAGTATGAATTGAGGTATATTGTATGTGCTGAACTGATATAAGTAATGCATCTCATTAAATAAAGGCCGTTTCATTTTTAAACATGCAGCATTTCAGAAAATACTAGCTGTGCACAAATTAGTGCTTCATTGACTTGGCGACTGTCATATCTCAACCATCTCAACAAATATTGGCATATTTGCAAAGCGCTTAAAAGTTCAAGTGTAAACAAAAATGAGCACAAAGTGATCACAATGTAACACTTGCTTTCATTGAATTATTCCTCCACGTTTTGACCAAAGGGGATTTTTTGTTACTTGTTTGTAGTTCACTGAAGTTCCTATTGTGATCTTGCGTTTGCTGCAATGATGACATTAAAATGGTTCATTGTAGCATTAACATAAGTGACGCGAAAGTGCGGGAAGTACCAAAACTGAAGCATTTCCTCAGGCCGAAGTTTCCTCAGTGGTTAGTGGAGGGGTCTGGTCCAAGAAATGTAGGTAACGCACTCAGGGGCAACCGGGGCCGGCCTGAGCGAAAATGGCAGCCTGGGCGAACTTGTATTTTGACAGCCTTTCTTTGCGTTTAAGTAATATTAGTGAAAGTTTCAGAAATAAATTTGTCATCTCAAAAGTTTTCATAATTTAAATGTTAACGATATAAGTCATAAAAAATAACATTGTAGCTAAGTGACAAACTAAACATTAAATTAAACACTAAACTAATAAATAACAATAACAAATGAAAAAAACTTTGTTCACTGAGATATTTTGAGCCACATCATTCTCGATAGACAGGATGGCCAGCGAAGGCAGCCTGTCCGCTCCCATGGTCGATCGCAAATATGCATTTATGAGCTTCAACTTTGAGATGCTCCGGTCGCTGCTCGCCACCGATACGGGCACGTTCACAGGATCCCGAGTGCTAGCCATGTGTTTGGGAACTTGCTCTTCTTGAGGAGCGCTACAGTCGGTCGGAACCAGCCTTTGGAGATAGCCAAGTTCTTCGCAGAGGCCGACGCCATTAATGTCAGACCCTGGTGACCATGGCCCTCACCTCCCTGACCACGGCGTCCTGGGCGGTCGCCCACCCATCAGGCCGGCCCTGGGGGCAACTACCGTGAATGCTCCAAAGTCCAGGCAGAGGCTGAGTTTGGTCCACGATCATGTGTGTGCCATCACCCTGCAAGAATGCACAGCATGCTGAGAATGTCCACCTGTGTTAAGTTGAGCCCAGGGTCAGCGAGGAGATGCACTGACTGGTATGGTGCTGAGCCAGGAAGTCCTCCGATGGGATTCTTGATGTGGAGATGCCGGTGTTGGACTGGGGTGGACAAATGTAGGAAGTCACACAACACCAGGTTATAGTCCAACAGCTTTATTTGAAATCACAAGCTTTCAGAGTGCTGCTCCTTCGTCAGGTGAAGTGAAGAGAAGCATATAGGCACAGCATATATAGTCAGAGAAAACTGCCATCTGGCAGTGACTACATATGCTGTGCCTATATGCTTCTCTTCACTTCACCTGATGAAGGAGCAGCGCTCCGAAAGCTTGTGATTTCAAATAAAGCTGTTGGACTATAACCTGGTGTTGTGGGATTCTTGATAAGTGCGGAGGTTGCTCATCTCAGCCAGAGCACAGCTGGTCCAGTACCTCTGTGTTACAGAGGAGGAAATCCACTTGGTCACTCCTGATCACTATCCTGCCGGAAAATGTGAATGTGTGGATTTCAGATTCGGACAACCTGAATCTAATTTCAGCCGATGATGCGTTTTCTTAGGGCGACCTTCATGATATTTACGGGTTCAAATATGAGTAACAAATGGGCTAAAGTATTCGTACGAAATTCCACTGCTATTATTTTATCAAAGGTCTTAACTCGTTTAAACAGATTAATAAGAGGCAAAGGAATGTCACACGCAGGCAAGAATGTGTGTGTTACTAATAACTGATAACACGATTCCAACTCATTGATGTTCTTCCTGTCAGATGCCCAGATTATCCAGCTGCTCATTTCATGTGGTCAGCCCGCAGATATTCCGCGCCCTGATCGTGAAATGTGTGTATGGATTAGTTGACTTGCTTTCTTGCCATAGAGGGAGTGCAGCGAAGATTCACCAGACTGATACCTGGGATGGCAGGAATGACGTATGAGGAGAGATTTGGTTGATTGGGCTTATACTCGCTGGAGTTTAGAAGAATGAGAGGGGACCTCATTGAAACTTATAAAATTCTAACAGGACTAGACAGACTAGATGCAGGAAGGATGTTCCCGATGGCGGGGGAGCCCAGAACCAGGGGTCATAGTCTAAGGATAAGGGGTAAGCCATTTAGGACAGAGATGAGGAGGAATTGCTTCACCCAGAGTGTGGTGAACCTGTGGAATTCTCTACATAAGAACATAAGAACATAAGAAATAGGAGCAGGAGTAGGCCAATCGGGCCCTCGAGCCTGCTCCGCCATTCAATAAGATTATGGCTGATCTGATCCTAACCGCCAATCCACTATCACAGAACCATCTCCTGAATCTAACAGAATTAGACACACGAAATAGGAGCAGGATCAGGCTACACGGCCCCTGGGCCCGCTCCGCTACCCACAGGGCCATGACTGATCCGAACCTAGACTCATGTCCAAATTCCTGCCCGCTCCCCATAACCCTTAATTCCCTTTACTTCTAGGAAACTGTCTATTTCTGTTTTAAATTTATGTAATGATGTAGCTTCTACAGCTTTTTGGGGCAGCATATTCCATGGACCTACCACCCTCTGAGTGAAGTAGTTCCTCCTCATCTCAGTTTTGAAAGAGCAGCTTCTTATTCTAAGACTATGCCCCCTAGTTCTAGTTTCACCCATCATCGGGAACATCCTCCCCGCATCCACCCGATCCAACCCCTTCACAATCTTATATGTTTCAATAAGATCGCCTCTCATTCTTCTGAACTCCCATGAGTAGAGTCCCAATCTACTCAACCTCTCCTCATATGTCCATCCCCTCATCCCCGGGATTAAGCGAGTGAACCTTCTTTGTACTGATTCGACAGCAAGTATGTCCTTTCTTAAGTATGGACACCAAAACTGCACGCAGTATTCCAGGTGCGGTCTCACCAATACCTTGTACAACTGAAGCAATACCTCCCTATTTTTATATTCTATCCCCCTAGCAATGAAAGCCAACATTCCATTGGCCTTCTTAGTCATTTGCTGCACCTGCATACTAACCTTTTGAGTTTCGTGCACCAGGACCCCCAGATCCCTTTGTACTTCAGTACTTTCCAGTTTCTTGCCATTAAGATAATAACTTGCTCTACGATTTTTCCTGCCAAAGTGCATAACCTCACACTTTCCAGTATGGTATTCCATCAGAAGGCAGTTGAGGCCAATTCATTAAATATATTCAAGAAGGCGTTAGATATATTTCTTAAGGCTAAAGGGATCAAGGGATATGGGGAGAAGGCAGGGACAGGGTACTGAATTTGGATGATCAGCCATGATCTCATTAAATGGCGGAGCAGGCTCGAGGGGCCGAATGGCCTACTCCTGCTCCTATCTTCTATGTTTCTATGTCTGTGTGTGGTCAGCTTGACAGACCTTAATGGAGTGACAGGTGGTTCGTTTGATGCATGGGATGATCAACCCTGTGCATATCTGGTGTGTTCACGCCCCTGCCTATTGCTTGGAATACCATGGCTGCAATTCACTTGTGAAACGTCGGCAGAACTGAATAAGATCAAGCAGCTTCCTGTTAATCTGAGTTGGGACAATTTAGGTCAGCAAAGCATGGGGGGGGGGAAAAGAATTAGCCCATTGTAACACCTATCTTTTAAAAAAAAATACTTCTTGGAACAGTGTCTCAGATCGAAGCTGACACAGAAAATAAGCTGAACAGAATCCCTTCAGTCTGTAGGCGCCTCGGGAATCTTTAGCTCAAGATTTCTCCAGTGAGTCTTACAATGCCAATAGTTCATAAAGTTAGGAAATTCGGGATTATTATATAATAGAACCTTGTAAAAGTTTTAACTATTGCAACTGAAGAAAATGATTGCTGACATCACATTCGACCTACTGTCAATGGAGTGTTTGACACTAACGTGTCAATAATTGGTCAATCTAAAGTACTGTTACACTAATTTACAAGGAATGGATAGAAGCCGATTGTTCAATTCTGTCTGTTTTGTTTTATTTCCACCACTGAGTCTATCTTTTTAAAAATATATATACTATATATAAATCTGACAGTGACTATCTTACTAACATCCTGCAATAAAAAGATCTGCCTTGCCCCGTCACTCTTGTGGTTCTGTTACACTGTCTGTGTGTCATTAGTCACTGGGGCTGCACAGTACCGAGCCCAGTCCCGACAGTCAAAGCACCCTGAACAGCAGCAGCATTGAATCAGATCGTCCCGAGGAACAAATGTGCTCAATGATCTGGACGGTGTGGCACCGGGCGGGGTGCAAAGGGAATAATGGACAGCGAGGAGTGACTCAGAGTTAGTTATGGAGTGGGGCCAGAATCTGTCACAAACCGTGAGACACGAGCCCGAGCAGCTTCTAATCGGCATCTGCTCCCCGAAGAAGAGAACCTAACTTTCAAATCACTCCCATGCATCCATTATTTTTGATAACAAGCCCCGCAGAGCTTGTTGAAGTGACTTGGTTCCGAGTTTTGACACCTCTTGGTTCTGGCTGTCACTGGGTGCCATGCTGTTTATCGACAGCTCCGTGTACCTGAGGCTGGATGACACCCATACGGAAGAATTCATGACTGTGTGGTAATGACTGCAAGTGTATTGATTGATAATCCACAGTTAGTTACCAGGAAGTAATGCAGTCAATGAACATTGTAATGGACTTGATTAACCCTGAGAGGTTTAGAAAAGCTTCATGCGTTGCAGATTTGTAACCAACACAAAAGTAGCCTTCTTTCTGTTGGTACTTATAGAATCATAGAATCCTGCAGCACAGAAGGAGGCCATTCGGCCCATCATGCCTGTGCCGGCTGTCTGAAAGAGCGATCCGATTAGTCCCACTGCCCCCTGCTCTTTCCCCATAGCCCTGCAAATGTTTCCTTTTCAAGTATTTATCCAATTCCCTTTTGAAAGTTACTATTGAATCTGCTTCCACCGTCCTTTCAGGCAGTGCATTCCAGACCATAACAACTCGCTGTGTAAAAGAAATTCTCATTATTTCCCACCTGGTTCATTTGCCAATTACCTTAAATCTGTGCCCTCTGGTTACCGACCCTCCTGCCACTGGAAACAGAGTCTCCTTATTTACTCTATCACAACTGCTCAGTTAAGTTAAAATGGCACGTGGCAGCTGTCGATCATCCTGCCATTGCCATTTACACTTCATTTAGACTCATCTTTTGTTGCTAAACTTGTCCCATTACCATCTCCTTTTGCCTTGCACCATCAGCCCTTTAGTCTCTTAATCTCTCCTGCCTTCCACCCTATCACAGACCTTCCCTTTTGTTCTTTCCTCCCCTCCCCCCTTTCCCTGCCCCCACACTTGCTTAAAAACCTTTTACATCGCCAACTTTTTCCAGTTCTGACGAAGGGTCTTCGACCTGAAACATTAACTCTGTTTCTCTCTCTCTACAGATGCTGCATGAGTATTTCCTGCATTTTCTGTTTTTATTTCCCTCAGTTAAGTTGCAGCTTTATTTGGTTTAGATTGTCCTCATGATTTAAAGTTTTCACCACCTTTTTTTTACTCTTTTTCAAGCACTTTTCATCACTTAGGAAGGCATCTTACTCCTAAGCCTGGGACACTATCACTCTGTCCTTACCCACTGGGTAACAACCTGGGAGGGGCTCACCACCTTGAACTTTCTCCTCCTCCCTGTGGGCGAATGCCTCGCTTGCTATTGAGCATCATCCTCTGCTTGAGATCGAGAACTTGTTATTTTTTATGATCCTTGGGCACAAATCCACATCCTGAGGCCGAGATCCCATATTCACTCTTCTTCTTAGGCAGTCCCTCGGAACCGAGGATGACTTGCTTCCACATTAAAAATGAGTTCTCAGGTGACTGATGAGTCCAATGCGGGACCTACAGTCTCTGTCATAGGTGGGGCAGACGGTGTGTTGAAGGGGCGGGTGGGTGGGGTGCTTGGGTTGACGTGCGCACCTTCTGCTGTTTGCGCTTGGCCTCCGCTTGCTCCCGGTGAAGAGACTCGAGGTGTTCGGTGCCTTCCCGGATGCTTCTCCTCCACTTTGTGCAGTCTTGGGCCAAGGATTCCCAGGTGTCGGTGGGGATGTTACACTTTTTCATGGAGGCTTTGAGGGTGTCCTTGAAGCATTTCCTCTGCCCACCTGTGGCTCTCTTGCCGTGCCGGAGCTCCGAGTAGAGTGCTTGTTTTGGGAGTCTCGTATTGGGCATGCGGACAATGTGACCCATCCATCGGAGCTGATTGAGCGTGGTCAAAGCTTCAATGCTGGGGATGTTGGCCTGAGCAAGAACACTGACATTGGTGCGCCTATCCTGCCAATGGATTTGCAGGATCTTGCGGAGGCAGCGTTGGTGGTACCTCTCCAGTGCTTTGAGGTGCCTGCTGTACATGGTCCATGTCTCTGAGGCATACAGTAGGGCGGGTGTCACTGCTGCTCTGTAGACCATGGGCTTAGTGCCGGGTTTGAGGTCCTGGTCTTCAAACACTCTCTTCCTCAGGTGACCGAAGGCTGCACTGGCATACTGAAGGCGTTGTTGGACTTCGTTGTTGACGTCTGCCCTTGTTGACAGTAGGCTCCCGAGGTATGGAAAGTGGTCCAAGTTGTCCAAGGCCTTGTCGTGGATTTTGATAATCGGGGGGCAGTACTGTGTGGCGGGGACAGGTTGGTAGAGGACCTTTGTCTTATGGTTGTTTAGTGTAAGGCCTATGCTCTCATATGCTTCAGTGAAGGTGTTGACGATGGTTTGGAGTTCGACCTCCGAGTGAGCGCAGACGCAAGCGTCATCTGCATACTGTAATTCGATGACAGAGGATGGGACGACCTTGGATCTATATCTGGAGCATCATCCTCTGCTTGAGATCGAGAACTTGTTATTTTTTATGATCCTTGGGCACAAATCCACATCCTGAGGCCGAGATCCCATATTCAACAATGTTAGTGAAACAGTAGCTGTGGTAAAGAGTGTGGCAATGTTGGGAGAAAGCAACATTGAGTAACAATGGTATGTCTGTGCTCAGCTCAGCTCTAACCAATTATAGCCTTCCAACAAAAAAAAACCAGGGAATGGGAGAGAAAAAAAAGGCCAATTTACCTGGTCAAAGGCATTTTTAAGCTCATTAGTGATGAACCCCTGAAGCACGCCATGGGTCTGCAGTCAAATCGAAAAATGAGTATTTTACTCCGGGTCAGACCTGCTGTTAGTGAGTG
Organism: Somniosus microcephalus; assembly: GCF_052327205.1. Classification (NCBI taxonomy): domain Eukaryota; kingdom Metazoa; phylum Chordata; class Chondrichthyes; order Squaliformes; family Somniosidae; genus Somniosus; species Somniosus microcephalus. The sequence goes on from NC_141009.1 coordinate 24,463,039, forward strand.
CAGCGAAGGTAAAGATTTCAAACTGTGGAACGTCGCTGAAAGAAGTGACTATTACAGAGCAGCTTTCTGTCTGTAAGCAAGGACATCACAGCCATTGGAGGATATTTCACAGTGAAAGAGGAAGAGGAGGACAGGGAAGCCCAAGAGCACATAGGGCATTGGAGCTGCACAAGATTGCATAAATTAGTACCTCCAGCAGAGAATGTAGCAGAATCAGTCACCTGGGCAGGTCAGAGCAGCATTGCACCGGCCCATGAAAGCCCCCAAGTACAGTCAACCATCCTCGCTACATGACCAGCGCCAGTGAAGGTCCATTGTCCTCAAATTCATACTACAGGGACCTTCTGGGCACCCACAAGGGGCATCTCAGGAATCATCCACATTGTCCTGTACCGCTGCATGAAGTCCTCTATCACCATACTCTTTAGTTACATACACCTCACCAAGAACCAGCAGTAGAGCAACCAGGAGACTGGTGTATGAGGGTCTCATCGTATGTTTTTTTTCCAAGTGAGTTCTGTAATTGAGCACTATTATTTTCTTTTACAATCACAAACTGCTATTCTTCCATCCTGGTGCATCTTCTGCTGGGCACTGCATATGTTTTTGGACAGCTGATGATTTATTTTCTGCACAATGAAAGAGTGACAGACTGAAAAAGATAGTAACCATGAATTAATTTTTATGAAGTTGGGTCGTGCTGGTGCGTATATATTAAATGCAGTTCACTCCATTTCCTCTAGTGTGTCATGAATTTCTCTGTGTTGGGCAGGGATGTGTCCTGCTGTTGAATGCTCCCAGAAGTGAGGGAGTTACACTGGTGAATGGCTGCATAGCACACTGGTCCTGATGACCCTGATGGACCTGCATCAGTGCCAGATATCTCTGTTGCTGCAGTCGCTGTGACCTCATTCGCTGTGGCCTCATAAGTCCAATCTACAGGACTGCATGATGGCACCAAACTGCCACTGATGTGATTGACAACCAGCTGCTCCTGTGCCACCCCACACATATGCCATCTCATCAGGTTGCCCACTGTTCTGTGCGAGTGGGAAAGTGAGTTTTCTGAATCTCTCCACCATGGTTGCCTGTAACTGTTGAAACTGGCTGTGACTGAGTTTGTTTTGAAAGTCTCACACAGCAACTAATGGGCGTATTCATGAGAGCGGCTCCTACTATGCCTACGACCTGCATATGTGTAGTCTGCACTGCAGATGTCACTGGCATTGCCACATGGTCAATGGCAGGGAACTAGTATTTCATGTTATCACTTCTAGGAGATGCTTCTAGGAGATGACGGTGTCTATCTGTGCTTGCAATTCCTTCGCACCATCAGAGTCACTTTCCAATGTCATATGCAAGAAGACAAGTGACCCCTTAATATGATGTCGGTGCTGTGCTACCCTGTGTACCGAAGCAGACCCAGCATGTTGGTCCATTGTACCAGCTGTTCCCCCCATCAGCCACCAGCAGCACTGCTTCCCATCAACATAAATGCACAATAATTCAACCCGAGCTTCCTCATCACCATCACCTGATCCTGCTCCTGCAGTATGTGTATCTGTGCTGCTCTAGTTGGGAAATAACCATATAATTTTCACTTCTGATACCTTTCTTGCTGCATCCTTGTCAACTTATCTGCATCTGTCAGAGGAGGCTTGTCTGGTGAGGCACTGCCTTTTGTGTACGCATGCAAGCGATTGGCTTCAAAAAGTCTCGGCTCTGGCTCTGGGTTCCTAGGAACAGAAGTGGGCCATTCAGCCCCTTGGGCCTGCTCCGCCATTCAATTGGATGATGCCTGATCTGCACTTTAACTTCATTTTCCTGCTTTTGCTCCATATCCCTTGATATCCTTACCTTACAAAAATCTATCGACCTCAGTCTTGAAAGCTTCAATTGTCCCAGCATCCACAGCCTTTTGGTGCAGAGGATTCCAGATATCTACTATCCTTTGTGTGAAAGAGTACTTCCTGATATCGCTCCTGAATGACCTGGTTCTAATTTTAAGATTATGCCCCCTTGTTCTTGATTTCCCCACCAGAAGAAATAGTCTCTCCGTATCTACCCTAATGAACCCTTTTAACATTTTAAACACCTCGACCAGATCACCCCTCAAGTATCTCCTTTACTCAAGGGAATACAAGTCGAGTTTATGCAACTTGTCCTCATAATTTAACCCTTTAAGCCCCGGTATCATTCTGGTAAATAATTGACCTGTGATCGATTGAATAATGTGGAGGTTGCTGGTAGCAGACAGCGCCGTGGCGGTGAGTGTTTATTACAACAGCAGCGTCATCCCCTGCGAGCCAGCAGCAGACGCAATAAAGCGGTAGCAATCAGAGCAGAGCAGCGCTCGGATAAGGACCAACTATCCTCAACTAAAGATCCCGTCCTGACTACCAGCCGGTAGCAACAGTGCCAGGATTCAGCCAAAAAGAGCAGGCCACGCTAGTATTAAATAAATTAGATCTATCTGTCCACGGTCAAGGGCTGGTCATAAGGAGTAAATCAGACTTAAAAATTTGGGCAGCACTCGGATAAGGACCAACTTGAATGCACTGTCAATAATATATTCATTTATAATAAAAATCAGTTTTTAAAAATGTACGCTATTTACCATAATAATATATATACATATTTAAGGTCTTCTTGTTATCTAGTATTGGTCCCCATCATTGTTAATTCTGGACATAAGAACATGAGAAATAGGAGCAGGAGTAGGCCATTCGGCCCTTCGAGCCTGCTCCACCATTCAATAAGATCAAAGCTGATCTTCTACCTCAACAAGGGGAAACATCCTCCCAGCATCTAACCTGTTAAGCCCCTTAAGAATTTTAAACGTTTCAATGAGATCACCTCTCATTCTTCTAAACTCTAGGGAATATAGGGATAGTCTACTCAATCTCTCCTCATAGGACATTCCCCCCATCGCAGGAATCAGTCTAGTGGACCTTTGTTGCACGCCTTCTAAGGCAAGTATATCTTTCATTAGACAAGAGAGACCAAAACTGTACACAGTACTGCAGGAGTGGTCTCACCAAGACCCTATATAATTTTAGTAAGACTTTTTTACTCTTACATTCTGATCCTTTTGTAATAAAGGCTAACATACCATTTGCTTTCCTAATTGCTTGCCCTAACTGCATGTCAACTTTCTGTGATTCATGTCCAAGGACACCCAGGTCCCTCTGAATAACAATATTTCCCAGTCTCTCACCATTTAAAAAATATTCTGCTTTTCTATTTTTCTTACCAAAGTGGATAACTTCACATTATATTCCATCTGCCCTAAGGTTTCTGGTGGGATTCCACAGGAGGGGCCCATTGCCATGGTAACACGCTGGCTTGGTTAGGCATCCGTAGCTGTGCATCACCTGTTAAAAAGTTCACCAGCCGCCACTGGTGTCAGTGCAGCATTTTATGCATATATCTTCTACACGTTTGCACACATAACAACAGTCCTTATGTAGTAGTAATGAAGGAATACTGCATTGTAGCAGGTGCGGTCTTTCAGATGTGATGTTAAACTGAGACCCCCGTCTGCCTGTTCTGGTATATGTCAATGTTCCACGGCAGTATTCGAAGATGGGCAGGAATTATCTCAGTATCCTGGCCAACATTTATCCCTTATTCAACACTTCCAAAAACAGATTAACTGGTCATTTAAATCATTGCTATTTGTGGGACCTTGCTGTGCACAAATTGGCTGCCGGGTTTGCCCACACAACAGTGAATAACACTTTGATAGCAATTCATTAGCTGTGAAGCACTTTGGGACACCCAGAGCATGTGAAGGTCACTATTTAAATACAAGTTCTTCTTTATTCTTTATGTATTATGTAAAGTATTTTCAGACATTTTGATGTGATAAGCTGCTGTACAAGTGTAAGTATTATTAGCCAACTTACTGAATGCCCTGTGCTTTGAGTTTACAGTAATATTTGCACCTCACTTCACTTCTGTGCTCCTCTTTAAGTTGTGCCCCTCCTTGCAGGCCCACTGAATTGCAGAGAGAGTGTTGACCTACCCTGCTATTGTTACACTTTGTGTCTTTGCACGCTGGAGACTGTCCCCCTCCCCCAACCCCCACCATCAAAAGTGTACTTTGTGCCACTTGATGACTATGGTTATACTTACATTCTGACAAGTTCCATGCATTCCCATCATGTTGTTCACAATGCCCACAAACATACTTTTCTCCCGATTTTTACAAAGACAGGAATGTCATCTCATTAGCAGTTGGCACCCTATTTGTACAATGTCACAGCGCACTACCTGCCAGCTCTTAACATGACCAAATTTCCCCCAAAAAATAATCACATCTGTAATAAGCCTCCAGATTCTACACTTAAATAAATTGCAATGTTATGAAAAATGTCCATTGTACTAAATAGAAAGCAGAGCGCTAGCTGTCACCTCATGTCTGGCAGATAACAAGAGGTCACATCAGAAATTCCAAAAGTCTCTGTGGTGGAATTAGCTGTGTGATATTGGTAACGAACACACTAATGTGCTCATTTGAAATTCCTTTGTCTGCTTTTTAAGAGACACATTAACCTGTTTATTTTAGCATCTTCATCAAAACAGCAGACTGAGAAATTTCATACAGATGAGTTAATGGGTCTATTTTGTTCCTTCTCTTTGAGTACCATCAGCATCAACACTTCCTTAAAAAACCCACCCTTGACTCCTCCGTCCTTGCAAACTACAGTACCATCCTATTTCCAAACTCCCCTTCCTTTCCAAAGTCCTTGAACATGTTGTTGCCTCCCAAATCTGTGCCTAACTCTCCTGCAGCTCCCTGCTTGAACCTATTCAATCACATTTCTACCTCTCGTACAGCACCAAAACATCCCTAAGCAAAGGCACGAACTACATTCACTGCGAGTGTGACCAAGGTGCGCTGTCCTTTCTTGTCATACTCAACCTCTCTTCAGACTTTGACACGATTGGCCACACCATCCTTCTCCAACACCTCTCTTCCATTGTGCTGCTCAATGAGACTGCCCTTGCTTGGTTCCACACTTACCTATCTGAGCATTGCCTGAGCATCCCTAGCAATGGCTTATCTTCCCAGCCTGGCTCTGCCATCTCAGGAGTGTACTAAAGATCCATCTTTATCCCCCTCCTCTTCCTCATCTACATGCTGCTCCTTGGTGACATTGTGCAGAAATTCCGATCCCTACGGGTGGGTACGCGCTATGTACTCACCCGTAGGGAGATCGGAAATGCTGGTTTCAGGCATACACTGTGCATGCATTGGAAACCGGCATTTCCGATCGGTCAAGAAAGCTCTTGACAGATCCTCCGGCTGCCTTGGAGCAGGGCCTCTGCGGGCGGAGAGTTCCGTTTTTTGGAGACCCTCAGCCCGCAGAAAACATTTACAATTCTTGCGCCTGGTAAAAGCAGGCGTAAGGCCTGCTTTTACCAGGATAAGAGTTGAAAAAAAGTTTTTTTAAATTCCATTGATTTATCATTTAAAAATACTTTAAAGAAAGGTAAGTTTATTTTTAGCCCCGTTAAAAACTTTAATTATTTTTTTCAAAAATTTAAATTTTTGTTTAAAATAGTTAATTTATGTAACTTCAAGTCATTTTAAAAATGTGATTTTTTAAAAATGTATTAAAGTTTTACTATGTTTTTGGGAGTGATCTCTATTCATATATTTGACAGGTCTTCCTGTCAAGTGTATGAAAGGAGATTCCCTTCTCTGATTGGCTCCCCATGGCCCACGTGATCCCAGGGACGCTGCGAACCGCCTGCGCCTCTGGGATACGTGGGCCCTGCGCACCGGCAGTTTGGAGAGGCCCAGCAACGGAACTCTATGCCTCCCGGGAGCCCTCCGGTTCAGGCGCAGATTTTTCCAGATCGCAGCCCTCTGCCCGCGGGAGGCCTGCGATCGGAATTTCTGGGCCATTATCCATAGACATGGGGTCAGTTTCCACATGTACACTAATGACACCAAGCTTTACTTCACCAGCAACTTTTTCAACCCCTCCACCAGCTCTGTGCTGTCAGACTGATTTCCTCCAACTAAACAACGAGGAGACCATGGCCCCGATTTTCGGCTTGCATGTGTTCCAATTTCCAGCACCAACCTCTCTCAATTCAATGAGCCCCAAAATAGAGGGAACAAAGTCCGCACATCCTGTAACAAGGATATCTCCTGTGGGCTGATAATGGATCACCACTGATGATGGATGTAGAGGAGCCCATGGGCCCACCTGTCCTACCTTCTTGGCTGCAGGATGTTAAGCAGTTCCCTCAAGGAAATAAAAAGAAAAGAAAAAAAACTTATTAATGCTTGATTGAAGAACGACTCAGAGCTTCCAAGTCTGATTTGAGAAGTAGAGTATTAGAAGGATACTGCAGGGGCCTGCTCCAAAGCAGAAGGACGATGAGGTGGCAGGTGCAACACCTCCCTTACTTATTGGAATGGCCATGACAGAGCCATGGAGGCCTCCATGGTCAAGACCTTTGGCTGAAAGAGAAAACATAGCAGAAGGAGGCAGCATTAAGAACCCACGAGGGAAATAAATTAGAAATTCAAGTAAACAGACAAAATGAACTAATATGCTGTCAAATAGATTTTGTTTGAACAATATTTCGTTGTTATTTAATCAATGTAAGAGCATGAAGGTGGTCTCTGGCCAAGGATGGCACCAGTGTTGATTAGAGGAGGCTGTGATTATCTTTACACAAGTGTCTCTGGCTTACAGTGTGTCTATACATTACTGAGTGACCTTTAGCACTACGCTTGAGTTGCTTGCTGTATGGTAAAAAGGCCTTCGGGAACCCAAGAGCCAAATGAGATTTTAGCGTTAACATGCGCCGCGACCTTTACTTTTAACCATATCTGGTAGAATTCAGAAAACTTGTTTCAAGATATAAAAGTAAAAGTCAAGGCATTTGTTCAAAAGATTAATTAAATATTTGTCCATTGATGCCCTTATGGAACTTTCCTCCATGGTACAAAATAAACACTTTAAAGCTAAAATTGATATCTGGAAAAGTCATGTCAGGAGCACTGTTCTCTACTTCTATGAAATGAGTTTGAGATAGTTTGGAATGATATACTGTTCTGTGTACACTACTGCACTTTCTCTCCCTTTTCTAATATGGGAGCCATTTATTTCGCTTTCAAGCACCAGAAGTCGATGACATAAACTGTAACATAGCATTCTCAGGCGCCTACTCCTCCAATCCTGTTAAAGGGCATCTGAACAGCAATAATGAAAATCGCTATTTTGGACACCATCTCGTACCCCTGCAAGAAAAGGTCAATTCAAAAGCAAGACCCAGGGTTCAAAATAACTGTTAAACCGGATTTTGTTTTTCAGGTACCTGGGTGGCACTGTGGGTCCCACCCAAGACCACTGTGCTCTAAGAACATAAGAATTAGGAGCAGGAGTAGGTCATATGGTCCCTCAAGCCTGCTCCGCCATTCAATAAGATCATGGCTGATCTTCGACCTCAGCTCTATTTTCCTGCCCGATCCCCATATCCCTTGATTCCCCTAGAGTCCAAAAATCTATCTGTCTCAGCCTTGAATATACTCAATGACTCTGCATCCACAGCCTTTTGGGGCAGAGAATTCCAAAGATTCACAACCCTCTGAGTGAAGGAATTCATCGTCATCTCTTTCATCTTTCTCCTTCAGGACTTGAGTTCTAATCCTGCTTCCAGGAAACTGGGCATAGACCTGTATGATGTGCTGCCTGTGGTCAGAAACCAGCTGGCCGTTGAGGGAGTAGATTCCCTTTCAATTGATAAAGATGCCAGGCTTGTGATGGGGAAGACACAAGGCAATGTGAGTGCAGTCTATGGCACCCTAGACCTTAGGGAAGACTTCAATACGGATGAACCCTAGTGTTCTCTCATCCTGCATTGCTCTGTCCATGGGGAAAGTAATGCAAGTGGCCCTCTTGGTGTAGAGCCTCAGTGACCTCCCTGATACAGCAGTGGACTGCAAATTGTCATATGTCACTGATGCCACCTGCTGCAGCCTGGAAGGAGCCTGTTGCATAAAAGTAAATGGGCCACGATCACCTTGGCAGACACAGGCTGTGCTGTCCATGCCCTGGTGTGAGGCTCATGTTGTTGCTGCAGCAGGTGACATAGCTCGGTGAGAGCGTCCTTTGGGAAGCAAAGGCACCTCAGAGATTGCTCCTCGGTGAAGTTGAGGTAGGCAAAGTGCTCCCTGAAGACCCGCTGTGGGTATGTCCTCCTCCTCTCTCTTATCCCAGCTGCTCCTGTTCTCTTCTGGGTGCCTTGCTGCTCCACCTCATCCTCCAGTCCCAAAGGCAGCCATAATAGACCACTCATAACTGCAGTACAACTTCCGTGAAGGTAGTCAAAAACAGTCCAGCACCCAGAAAATCTTCTTCTTCGGAGGCAGGAAACAAGCCAAAAAACGCCCAAAAGTTAACCAGCAGCCTCAAATGATAAACCAGCAACTAACCGGCATGTAGTGGATGGGCCCTTTAAATAGAGTTGCTGAAGGGTCCTTCCTGCATGTTCGCACCATGAGTAGCTGGGTGAGTTTGTCACGTGGCAAGTCAGGCGCTGGTGCAGCCCAGTATCACAAAAGTGTCCTACAACAAGCGTAGGACCCTTATTTAAATATTTTAATCAGCCATTTTAATAGTTATGGCATGCGCCCTGGACTCCTATGGAGCAGCCCGACTCCAAAATGGCGGGCGGCGGACTTCTGGCGCATAATGTGCTCCCCGCCCACCATATTGGATGCTTAGGTGCCCGTTTTGGGCCTGAAAAACGGCCGCGCACCATCGAATTTCTAGGCCCATGAATCTCCACTTGAACACACCTTTTTCAGAAATCCAACAGCAAAGAGTGGCTTAAAGCAATAGTTACCAAAGGAACTGGTTCCGTTCTTATTTGAGTTCTTTAAAATTACTTTCTAGCACCCAGACTGAACTTGCATCGGATGATTCAGAAAGCTCATTTATTTTGTTGATTCACTTTATGAGGGTTTGACTCTTGGGCTTACAAGGCCTCACGACAGCGGGGTGGGGGGCGGGGTGGTGGTGGGGGGGGTGGTATTCCTCTAATTAATCTATATTCTTAAAGTTAATATGTTCAACTTGACCACAAAGTGTCAGTCAGCACAAATAAAAAATAATTTTCTGTTCTTTCATCGTTGCTGTACATTAAAATTTTATTGCCACTTAGCAATGGCAGAAGTTCAGTCGTTCTACTGTACAATATGGTAAACCAGCAGATCACAGATAGCATCAATTATTCGAGCAGAACAGGTCAATGAAAGGGCTGAAATAGCAACATATTTTCAAGGTTATCAATGACAGGGAATTAATCACCTAGCTACCAAATTTACAAGTATAATCACTGCTTTGGAAGGGTGACACAGCATACCTCCAAACTCTAGAACGTGTTCTTTATTTGTTTTAAGAATGCGTGTAAACACTTCGCAGCCTATTTTCACTTTGTGCTTTGTCAGGAAAGTAACTTTTACAGTAGAATGCCGTTACAATATTTCACGTGATTTAGGGTGGTGCAAGTCAGTATTGTAGTCACTCTGTATAGAAGATTGAGGGGTGATCTGATTGAGGTGTTTAAAATGTTAAAAGGATTCGATGGAGTAGATACAGAGAAACTATTTCCTCGGGGGCGAATCAAGAACAAGGTGATATAATCTTAAAATTAGACCAAGCCATTGAGAAGGGAAATCAGGAAGCACTTTTTCACACAAAGGGGAGGAGAAATTTGGAACTCTCTTCCTCTAAAAGGCTGTGGATGCTGGAACATGTTAGATCCGTGGTTCAGTGGATAAATAATTACACGGATGCTGTACATAAACAAACAACAGGTCTTTACTGGAGGAGGGTCATCTCTAGACTGGGGTACAGAGGCATGCGCACAGCTTATATACCGGTGTGGTCACTGCCGGTACTACAGTATACAGGAGCTGTAAAAAGTAGTTCTGACTTAAAGCACATACACTACAATTCCTCCCTTTTTAGATTAATAATACCCCCTTAATATTCAAATAACAATTACATTTTTAAATGTACATTTAATAACAAAAGTCCATTTATAGATTCAGTCTTTGGGGTGGCTTCCTGACCCTTTCGGGATAGCACCTTTCCGGAGGTTCTTGTTCTTGGTGCAGAGGCGATTCTGACCCCTTTTCATCGGGTAGTTCATCGGTTTCCACTGCTACTGGGTCTGAAGTAGATGCTACCGGTATGTCGGGTTCATTCCCAGGTACTCGAGACATGGGGTTGACGCCTTCCTGTGACGCTAAGATCTGATCGACGTGGTGCCTCACAATGTTCTCCCCGACATCCACTGTATACATTAATGGCCCCTGCCTTGTACATATCGTTCCGGGTTGCCATTTCTCTGTTCGATAGTCACGGGCCAAGACTGGTTGCCATACATTGAAGCTCCTTGTCGGCTTCTCGTTGATGTGCTGGAATTGTTTGTCCTCAACATTTCTTCGCACATTTGGTCTGAGCAAGTCCAGACGAGATCTCAACCTTCGGTTAAAGAACATCATGGCCGGGGTCTGGTTGGTAACTGCATGTGTCGCGTTTCGGTAGGCTAATAAGAAATTGTCCATCTTATGCTGTAGTGGAATTTCCTCGTCGCACATGGCCTTTATCGCCTTCTTAAAGGTTTGTACGAACCTCTCAGCCAATCCATTGGTGGCTGGATGATACGGGGCGGATGTGTAATGCCTTACCCCATTCCTTTTCATGAATTTTTGGAACTCGTCGGACACAAACTGTGGTCCATTATCAGAGCAGATCTGCTCTGGCAAACCGTTTCTGGCAAATATGGTCCGTAGGACTGCAATCGTTTTCTCTGTAGTGGTTGAAGACATCTTTATCACCTCAGGCCACTTTGAATGAGCATCCACTGCTATTAAGAACATTGAGTCCATGAATGGACCAGCGAAATCAATGTGCACCCGTTGCCATGGAGAGGAGGGCCACTCCCATGGGTGTAGAGGGGCATGTGGTGGTGCATTTTGGACCTTCTGGCATCCTAAGCAGCTCTTAGTTAGGTCTTCGATTTGTTGATCGATTCCCGGCCACCACACATAAGCCCTAGCAAGGCTTTTCATTTTCACTCCCCCCAGATGACCTTCATGTAGCTCCTTTAGCACTCTCTCCCTTAACTTGGGTGGAATCACCACTCTGGATCCACACATCACTGTCCCCTGGCATACTGACAGCTGTTCTCTTCTGGATGAGAATGCTGGCAACAGTGAGTCGCCATGTGTTGGTCATCCCCTCACCGTCAATTCATATACCCGTGACAGCGTCGGATCATTACGGGTCTCCTTCTCTATATCTGCGTTTGTTACTGGCAATCGTTCAATTATCGACGAATAAAATATCTCGATAGGGTCCACTGCTGGTGCTTCCTCCACCATAGGCAGTGGCAGGCGCGATAGCCCATCAGCGTTCCCATGCTGTTTCGTGCCTTTACATTCTATTTCATATTGATTCGCCCCTAGAAACAGGGACCATCTTTGTAACCACTGTGCAGTCATTACTGGCACGCCCTTCTTAGGATTAAAGATGGAGACAAGTGGTTGGTGGTCAGTCAGCAAGGTGAACTTCTGCCCATGCAGATAATGGTTGAATTTTTTTACTCCCCATACTAGGCTGAGGGCCTCCCTGTCAATCTGGGTGTAGTTGCGCTCGGCTGAGGTTAGTGACTGAGACGCAAAGGCCACTGGCCTCTCCAACCCGTCTGGGAATTTGTGCGACAGCACCGCTCCAATGCCGTAGGGTGATGCATCACATGCCAAATGAATTGGTAGTGCTGGGTTGAAATGGGCCAACACCTCTTTTGATGTGATCAATTCTTTACACTTCTGGAAAGCTCGTCTACATTCGTCATCCCACTTCCATGGTACCCCTGTTTGCAGTAGGGTGTTCAGCGGGTGTAGTACCGTAGACAAATTTGGTAAGAACTTGTGGTAATAGTTTACCAGCCCGAGGAACAACCTCAGTTGTGACACATTTTCCGGTGCTGGTGCCTTGACTACTGCCTCAATCTTGTCAGGGGACGGTGGCATAGTGGTTAGCACTGTTGCCTCACAGCACCAGGGACCCGGGTTCAAATCCGGCCTCGGGCGACTGTCTGTGTGGAGTTTGCACATTCTCCCCGTGTTTGCGTGGGTTTCCTCCGGGTGCTCCGGTTTCCTCCCACAGTCCAAAGATGTGTGGGTTAGGTTGATTGGCCATGATAAAAAATTGGCCCTTAGTGTTAAGGGGGATTAAATACGTGGGGTTACGGGGTTACGGGGACAGGGCTTGGGTGGGATGGCTGTCGGTAGAGACCGGGTGCTAGGGTTTGGATGATCAGCCATGATCTCGTTGAATGGCGGAGCAGGCTTGAAGGGCTGAATGGCCTACTCCTGCTCCTATCTTCTATGTCTATGTTTCTATGTAACCCCTCTTCATTGATGACGTGGCCGCAATACGAGATCTGTTTCTGGAAAAACTCGCACTTGTGGCGATTAGCTCGTAGCCCATATTCCTTTAATCTGGTGAGCACCTTCTCCAAATTAGCGAGGTGATCACCGTCATTTTCGCCCGTGACCAAGATGTCGTCCAAATAACACTGGGTCCCTGGAATCCCTTGCAGGACCTGATCCATCGCCCTTTGCCAGATAGCCGGAGCCGAGGCTACTCCAAACACCAGCCGGTTGTATTGATAGAGACCTTTATGGGTGTTGATGGTAAGGTAATGTTTCGAAGCTTCTTCTACCTCCATTTGCAAGTACGCCTGGGCTAGATCAATTTTGGTGAAGCGTTTACCACCAGATAGCGAGGCGAAAATATCCTCAATTCGTGGAAGCAGATATTGCACCGTGTGAAGGACTGGGTTCACTGTCACCTTAAAATCCCCACAGATGCGGACCTTCTTTGGTTCCCCAGGCGTATTACTCAACAACCTCTTCATTACAGGGACGATGGGTGTAGCCCACTCGCTCCAGTCCACTTTGGACAGTACTCCTGAACATTCCAACCCTTCCAGCTCTGCTTCGACAGCTGGTCTGATCGCATAAGGCACTGGTCTGGCCTTCAGAAACTTTGGGCTTGCATTATCCTCTATTTTAATTGTTGCTGTTATTCCTTTTAGTGTTCCTAGTCCCTCCTGGAACACTTCTTTTGCGTCAGTTAGCATTTTTGACAGTCTTCCAGGTGTGACATCGTCATCCTTTTTGGCCTCCACCTTTAGTGCCTGTATGGAATGCCAATGTATCTTCCGGATCCACTCACGTCCTAGCAGTGGTGGTCCTCCATTTGGCAATACATATATATCCATTTTAGGTATTTCCTGACCTTTATATGTCACTTTCACCCTTATTTTTCCTTTGGGGTAGACTTTTTGCCCCGTATACGTCTTCAAGACAATCTCTGTAGCTTTCAAGGGTATGTGTGAAAATAGCCGCTTGTAGTCTCTTTGATTTATGACTGTTAGAGCTGACCCTGTGTCCAATTCCATTTCCACTTGGACTCCGTCTATCTTGAGTGTAACCCAGATAGTCTGGTGATCCTCTATTTCGGTTACATTATGTAGTTTCAGAGAACCCAGCTCCTTGCTTCCGGAGTCTGTGTCACTTTTCTGTTCGTCTGAACCACTGTCCATCACCTGGTGTACCTTTTTGTACTTCTCCTGTGGAGATTTCTTACTGTTGGTTTTCTTCCCAGACCTGCAGACTCTTGCTATGTGTCCTGCTTTCCCACACTGTCTGCACACTTGGTCCTTGAACCAACAATCTTTCTGGTCATGTGTTGTTCTGCCGCAGCGATAGCACTTCCCTGTTCCATAGGTCATTTCGTTGGTGCCGTATTCTTGCGGTCTCCATTGTATCTCTGCAGCACCCCTTGTGGCTGCTTCATGTGATACTGCCATATTGAAAGCTTTGTCCAGCGTAAGGTCCTTTTCTGATCGAAGCCGTTTCTGGGTTCCTTCACTTTGTAGCCCACACACAAACTTGTCCCTTAACGTGTCTGCTAGTCCCGCTCCAAACTGGCAGTATTTCGATAGCTTGCACAGTTCCGTTAGGTACTCAGCATTGCTTTCGTCTTTGTGTTAGTTCCTTTTATGGAACTTAAATCGTTCTGCTATCAGCAGCGGTGTGGGGCTTAAGTGGTCCTGTAGGATTTCTACTATGCTTCCAAAATCCTTGTTTACCGGCTTCTCTGGGGTTATTAGATTTCGCAGTAACCCATAAGTTTTTGCACCCATGGAATTTAACAGAACCAGTGCTTTATTAGCATCTGGCACTTCATTCGCCCTGCAGTACACCTCAATACGTTCCACATATGTCGCCCAATCTTCGACTTCATTGTCGAACGTAGAGATACTGCCACTCTTCGGCATCCTTGGTTGTGCGTTAACTATCCCCAATGGCGCCTCCCGCGCTTCCCCTTCTTCTCCGCTGGCACAAAATGGCGTCTCCCGCGCTTTCCTTCCTTCCCGCGCTCTCCCGTCTTCTCCACTGCGGCTTTGCAAAATGGCGTCTCCCGTGCTCTTCCGTCTTCTCCGTGGCTCAATGGCGCTTCCCGCGCTCTCCCTGCTTCTCCGCGGCTCAATGGCGCCTCCCGCGCTCTCCCTGCTTCTCTGCGGCTCAATGGCGTCTCCCCTTGCTTCGCCCCGCGGACCCTGATCAGCCCGTGATCCCTGGCTGTGCTCTGCGCATTCTTCTCTTGATATTTGTCGACGCCGCTCAGTCTAGAACCCGGCTGTTTCTTACCCTCTCTCTCTCCGGTTTGCAGTATTTTTCCTCGACGCCGCTCGGTGATCAATCCCCGGCTGCGCCCTGCTCTCTTCACCCTCTTTCTTACCCCGTCGACGCTGCCCGGCTCTCTCTCTCTGCCGTCGGTCGGCTCCAGCCGCCGCTGCTTGGGAAGGGTCTGCTCTGGACCTGTCGTCGGTCTCTTACTGCTCGTTGTGGCTGGGGAACCAAGCCCGGCTCTCCACAGCCTCCCCAGCGAAGTTGGATCTCTGCCTGACTGCTGGGCGGTTGCTTGCGGTCGACACCTGTGTTCCCGGACTCGACTATTTTTTTATTTTTTTTTATGTTGCAGGTAGATTCGCATCAACACTCGTTGCCACTGTTAGATCCGTGGTTCAGTGGATAAATAATTACACGGATGCTTTACATAAACAAACAACAGGTCTTTACTGGAGGAGGGTCATCTCTAGACTGGGGTACAGAGGCATGGGCACAGCTTATATACCGGTGTGGTTACTGCCGGTACTACAGTATACAGGAGCTGTAAAAAGTAGTTCTGACTTAAAGCACATACACTACAGAACATGTGGAGTTTTCAAGACTGAGATTGATAGATTTTTGTTGGGTAAGATTATCAAGGGATAAGGAGCAAATGTGCATAAATGGAGTTGAGGCACAGATCAGCCATGACCTAATTGATTGATTGATGGAGCAGGCTTGAGAGGGTTGAATGGCCTCCACCTGTTCCTGTGCTCCTATATTTGGATCCTGTGTGTCCTGGCAGCCCTCCAGTATTTCTGTGTTGATGATCTGGCATGTCTTGCAGAGGTTGCCATGGCAGGGTTGTGTGGTGTCGTGGTCGCGGTTCTCCTGAAAGCTGGGTAATTTGCTGCGAACGATAGTCTGTTTGAGGTTAGGCGGCTGTTTGAAGGCGAGTAGTGGAGGCGTGGGGATGGCCTTAGCGAGGTGTTCGTCATCATCGACTCGAGTCATCGTTGGCTTGTTCTCTCTACACAGATGCGGCCGGACCTGCTGTGATTTCCAGCAAAGAAAATGTTTTTTGTCTGTTTTTTGTTTTTCATACAGACCCCAGCATCTGCAACATTTTACCCCTTGTGACCCCACCTCATTGTTCTTTGATGTAATGTTTTCCTGACTGACCTGTTTGGACACCATTCACACCTTTGATTGCTGTGATTATCTCTCTGCCAAGGTGTGATAAATGGCAGTTAGAAAGATTACCTGTAATCATCTGGCATTATTCTCTGACTATATAAGCTGTGTCTTTAGGCATCTCTCCACTTCACCTGACGAAGGAGCAGCGCTCCGAAAGCTTGTGATTTCAAATAAAACTGTTGGACTATAACCTGATGTTGTGTGACTTCTTACATTTGTCCACCCCAGTCCAACACCGGCATCTCCACACCATGACATCCAGGAGATAAATACCTTTATACCTACCTCCTGAATCCAGGGTCCCTGCCTAGCACGCCCCCTTGCGATCTGTCTTTATTTTTGTATAATACTTTCATTTTATATTATTCTCCGTGGTTAAGTCGCAAAGCTGATGACATTTGAGAAGCCGGAGCACAGGAGTTTCTCTGCACTGCTGAGAAACTGGGAGATGCAGAACTGAGGCATCACAGCACCGCCACTGGCAGGAAGGTGGATCTTCAGGATGCCATGTTTACATAGGCAGTTTCCATTATAACTGTGGGCAGAGGAATTTATAATAGAAGTGCACCCAGACATAACATTTTTTCATATATTAGAGGTAATACCTTTCCATGACACTTCAAATGTCAGCCCCACTCAGAAAGATGAAGAAATGCTGTTAGAAAACGGTACATTTAGCATGCGTTTTGTTCATCGCACCTCAGGCATTAAATATGGAAGTTTCCGTGGTTACGTTTTCAATTGTTTCATTCAAATTTTATATTCATACAACAGTGACAAATGAAAACTCTATGACAATGAGCACTGAGGAACATTTACCAATAATAGAAGCAGAAAGGGAACAAAGGAAATCACTCAAAATGACATTTCAAGACCCTCTTGGCCTCAACAAGTCAAATTTAACAGGAAAGCCATTATCAGGTGCTTAGCATTTTAACTTCAGAGAGGTTAATGCAGTAAGAGAGAGAGATAAAGGGAGATACAGCGACCCTGTGCTTTATGTTGTTTATAATGAGAAAAAATGTTTACACCAAGATTCACTTTTCCTCAGTGCAAAAATGGAAAAGTCTTCCCTGGTGCTATGTTCCTTTCTTTTTCCAAATGATTTGAAAAATAGCTGAAAGTTGAATTTTAGAACATTTTTTAGTTAAACTTTCGCGAGGTATCACTTGAGAAAGAGGTTGTTTCAGAGAAAAAAAGCAGATGGACAGACCGAGTGAAATGGTTAGAGCACCTGAGCTTCATTTTGTTTATAATGGCCCAGTAATTCCGGGCCCAACGCGTGAGTAAGGACGGGGTACTCACGCGTGTGCCCAGGGGAATTGCCGGTTTTCAGCATGCACAGCGCATGCGCTGAAAACCGGCATTTCCTGTCCTCTGACCCAAGGGGTTAAGAGGTTGAACGCGTGCGCGGTATCGGGCAGCGCGTGCGACTTGGATTTCCTCTATTTTTAGAGAGTTGCGCGTGCATAAAGGCCTCCGGTCTTTACGCATTGAAAAACCACACGTAAGTACTTAGTTTTACAGGTAAGTGGTCTATTAATACAATTGAGAAATTTTTTTTCCACAGGTTTGTTATTTTTAAAGAATTTACAGTAAGGTAAGTTTAGTTTTAGCCCCGATTTTTTACACAATTTTTTTTTTCAAATTTTAAAATTATTGTTTAAAATAGTTTTTCAGAGTTCTTTATGGTTCATTTAAGTAGTGCAATGTTTTTTTAAATTTTCTTTCAGGTTTAAGTAGTGTTTTGGGGCCAGGAGTTTTCATGAGTTTGACAGCTCTTACTGTCAAACTCATGAATGAACTTTTGCAACCTCCCATTGGTTGCCCTGTGCTCACGTGATCCCAGCCGGCTCATCGCACTAAGTACGCCGCTGGGTCACGTACGCACAGCGCGGCAGGACCTCAAGCGGGTCAGTGAGAGGAAATGCAATGCGGGCCAGGATTAAAATGTCAGCGCGCCGGGTAAGTGAACATCGGGGGCTTGCACGCGCGGCAAGCTCCCGATCCTAATTTCAGGGCCAATGAGAATTCAGTAACAGTGGCCCGGAATTTGTGGTGGGTAATAACAACGAATGGACAGCGTTCGCCATTATTACCCCTTTGAAACTGATCGCAACTTCAGGATGTAGCGCCTGCGCATCCTAACGCGGAAATACTGAAGTTGCGGTCAGTCATTCACTGCTCCGACACTGGCTGCGCTGTGGCCCCCTGCCCCACCACCCACTCCGCTGCCCCCGCCCCCCCCCCCCAATAGCCGGCAATCAGTGTAATCTGCCAAATCAGGGAAACTGACAAAATCTTTGGCTTTTCCGCAGTAATACTGCTTTAAATACCCCATTAAAAGTTAGACCCTTTCAGGTTAGGTGTCACTGGGGTTTTAACAGCGTATTGACTGTTAAACAAACGTTATGGCCCTGAAAAAACTAATTTTAATTTTGTGGAGTGTCAAATTTATCCTTTTCATTAAAAATATAAAAAGTTTCAGAAATTAAAAAAAAAAGTTTGTTCATCTTTATTTCAGGTTTGCCTTATAAGAACATAAGAAATAGGAGCAGGAGTAGGCCAATCGGCCCCTCGAGCCTGCTCCACCATTCAATAAGATCATGGCTGATCTGATCCTAACCTCAAATCTTCTATCACTCTCCATCCCACCTGAACCCATGTGATCTCCCGGGAGAGGCGAAAAACCAGATAAAAAACCCAATGGCCAATTTGGGAGAAAAAATCTGGGAAATTCCTCTCCGACCCATCTAGGCGATCGAAACTCGTCCAGGAGATCACTCTGTCCCTATATTTTCTACAGTACTTACCTTCTGTAAAGGCGATCTCCACCCCAGCCAGGAACAGGAATAAAACCATCTCCTGAAATCTAACACAGAATTAGAACACAAGAAGTAGGAGCAGAACCAGGCTACACGGCCCCTGGGCCCGCTCCACTACCCACAGGGCCATGACCATTCCTAACCTAGACTCATGTCCAAAATCCTGCCCGCTCCCCGTAACCCTTAATTCCCTTTACTTCTAGGAAACTATCTATTTCTGTTTTAAATTTATTTAACGATGTAGCTTCCACAGCTTTCTGGGGCAGCAAATTCCACAAACCTACCACCCTCTGAGTGAAGAAGTTTCTCCTCATCTCAGTTTTGAAAGAGCAGCCCCTTATTCTAAGATTATGCCCCCTAGTTCTAGTTTCACCCATCATTGGGAACATCCTCACCGCATCCACCCGATCAAGCCCCTTCACAATCTTATATGTTTCAATAAGATCGCCTCTCATTCTTCTGAACTCCAATGAGTAGAGTCCCAATCTACTCAACCTCTCCTCATATGACCACCCCCTCATCCCCGAGATTAACCTAGTGAACCTTCTTTGAACTGACTCGAGGCCAAGTATGTCTTTTCTTAAGTATGGACACCCAAACTGTATGCAGTATTCCAGGTGCGGTCTCACCAATACCTTGTATAACTGCAGCAATACCTCCCTGTTTTTATATTCCATCCCACTAGCAATAAAAGCCAACATTCCATTGGCCTTCTTAATCACTTGCTGCACCTGCATACTAACTTTTTGAGTTTCGTGCACCAGGACCCCCAGATCCCTTTGTACTACAGTACTTTCCAGTTTCTTGCCATTAAGATAATAACTTGCTCTATGATTTTTCCTGCCAAAGTGCATAACCTCACACTTTCCAGTATTGTATTCCATCTGCCAAATCTCTGCCCACTTACTTAGCCTGTCTATGTCACTTTGCAGGTTTTTTATGCCCTCCTCACTCACTACTTTCCGTCCCATCTTTGTATCATCTGCAAACTTTGATATGTTACACTCGGTCCCCTCCTCCAAATCGTTAATATAGATTGTATTTTCCCCATGTGAGAGCCACAATCTTTGTTTTGCTCTCTATAACATTTTTAAACAGTTAGAATCAAAGAAGCTTACTCACTTCCTGGTTCTCGGTCTGTGAGAATTCTGCGTTGTGTGATTGGCTGCTTAGACAGCTTGTTGACGTCACAGCAGCTCGCGCTATGGGATTCCCACTAAACTACGCCGATCTCAACCACACGTCGGAAAAGCCAAACTTCAAACAACAGAGACCATGAGACCTTTGTAGGAAGCTTACTGTGGGCCAGTGGCGAACGGCTTTGCTTCACCGCTGATCGCTAATTACAGGCCAATCGGTGTTAAAAATCAGGATTTATTTCTGTACCTGCAGTAGGTAAGAGAAATACTAATTACTTATCCTCCAGGAACCAAAGAGGACTTAATTCACTATCTCCAAATAGAAACATAGAAACATAGACATAGAAACATAGAAGATAGGAGCAGGAGTAGGCCATTCGGCCCCTCGAGCCTGCTCCGCCATTCAATGAGATTATGGCTGATCATCCAAATTCAGTACCCCGTCCCTGCCTTCTCCCCATATCCCTTGATCCCTTTAGCCTTAAGAAATATATCTAACTCCTTCTTGAATATATTTAATGAATTGGCCTCAACTGCCTTCTGTGGTAGAGAATTCCACAGGTGCACCACTCTCTGGGTGAAGAAATTCCTCCTCATCTCTGTCCTAAATGGCTTACCCCTTATCCTTAGACTGTGACCCCTGGTTCTGGACTCCCCAGCCAGGGGAAACATCCTCCCTGCATCTACCCTGTCAAGCCCCGTAAGAATTTTGTATGTTGCAATGAGATCACCTCTCATTCTTTTAAACTCTAGAGAATATAGGCCTAGTCTACTCAATCTCTCCTCATAGGACAATCCCCCCATCCCAGGAATCAGTCTGGTGAACCTTCGTTGCGCTCCCTCTATGGCAAGTATATCCTTCCTTAGGTAAGGAGACCAAAACTGTACACAATACTCCACAATGTGCAACACCACAGGAAATCTGCTAGTAATATATAAAACATTTTGCATATCTTAAAATGCTGGGTGCTTCTGAGCTGCAGCCTGAAACTGACAAACTCACTTCGATCTACAAAGTTGACCGCTAAATCACAAATAAACCCTGTAGTAGGTAAGCCTGCATTAATTTGAACAATAAGCCTGTGTTAGCTTAACAATTAAACATTAAAAGGACCCAGTTTGATCTTGTCAGAATAATATATTTTATATTATATGATACAGAATCATAGAACACTCTATCCTTAGAAAACAATATCATCTGGCTTACCGTGAGCAATACTTTGGGAAATACAATGTAAAATACACACACATATATCGATATATATTTTATTAAAAACTTGCACTTAATCTGCAGCCATGACACTCCACGTATCACAGTTTGCTACAAACACAACACAACCTTAAAGAGAAAGAACTCCAGTCTGAAAATTACAATAGGTTACAACTGTCCTCTGATTAGCTATAATTACCTGGGATTGTCTATTTAGAGCAGTGGCTTTTAGAGGAACAGCCCAGATTAGAAGCTAAACATCATTGCCCAGTTAACAATGCCCTGGAAGACCCGCTCTGTGTGTACATCTGCTCCGACTTTGCCGTTCATAATCAAACGTTCTGCGATGAATGTTACAGCAAATGTAAAAAAAAACAGGTCTTTGCTTAAAAGGCACTTCTGCAATCTTAAATATAAAATAAATGGGGGATATAAAGATGTTGAAAAAATAGTTGCATTGAAATGGCAACAATAAAAAAACAAATGTTCCAACGGTTCATTTCATACTCGACTGGACAAAAAAAAGCTATTCATTGATTGGAAAACGAAATCTGCAAACTAGCAAAGTTTAATTTAAACAGGCTTCAATATGACAGCTTTACTATTGCTGATGTGGTAAGGAACAATTCTGGGCCCAAGACACAATTTGCATGCAAGAGAAATTTGATTGTACAATTCAACTCCAAATACATATTGGATCCAGTACCTGACACCATCTGTATTCAGCCCCATTCTACACAATTCCAATGCACCAAATCTCTTCCCATTTAGTTCCATTGCATAGAATTTCAATTCAAAAGAACCACATTTAATTCATTCCCATACTCAAATGCAGTTCAATGATTTAAAGTTAGCATGTTACCAGATTAATTGGTTGTTAAATATTGGTCAACCAATGAAAAATGTCACATTCAGGCAGCAGTACATTTTCTATATTATTCACAATGCAGAACCCAGATTAGAAAGCGATTCTACATCAGAGAGTGATAATTGGGTCAATTTTTCGATTGGTTATCCCCTGAATATGCCTCTTTCCTGGTGAGCTCCCTGCACTGGGACCAAAATGGGCTGGGAGCTAATTACCTTTATTAAGATTAAGAACATAAGAATTAGGAGCAGGGTTAGGCCATATGGCCCCTCGAGCCTGCTCCGCCATTCAATAAGATCATGGCTGATCAGCGACCTCAACTCCACTTTCCCGCCCGATCTCCATATCCCTTGATTCCCCTAGAGTCCAAAAATCTATCGCTCTCAGCATTGAATAAATTCAACGACTCAGCACCCACAGCCCTCTGGGGCAGAGAATTCCAAAGATTCACAACCCTCTGAGTGAAGAAATTCCTCCTCATCTCAGTCTCATTCTTAAATTAGACGGACTCCAAGAATTCCTGTGGGATCAATCAAATCGGAGCTAATCCCACCTCACCCGCATCATGCCAGAACCGTAGACAGACCAAAAATCAGTGCCAGCAAGCCACGCTAATGAAACTGTCCTATCCGTCCTGGCATGACTCACCAACAGGAAGGAGAAAAATATCGGAGAAACATGGCAGTTGCCACTCATTCCCTCTGTTCTGGCTACCAGTTTTAGGTGCAGTGCAGTTTAAACAGAAGCTGACAATGTGACTATAAAAATGTAGGTACATCAACACCTCATGAATGCACACAACCTGTCCTTCTGATATATGCACATGTTCTCTTCTATTAAGGTGCCAAAGTAACCATTTTCTTCATCGATGGAGCAGAGGAATGGCCACTCCAACTGTAACTAAATTTAGGGCCTGTTTCTCTAAAAATCCTCATTGAAAGCTTAATGCTCATAGAACAGAAAGAGCAGAGTCCTTTTTTTGGGGGGTGGGGGGGGGGGAACTTCTGATTATTTATCACTTTGTGTCACCAAAACATGACCCCCCCCTTCAACGCTGCTGGGAGAAGCATTAACAAGGGCAACATTTTTCACAAGACACATTTGTGGTACTGATAACTCTGTTAGGCCATGTAGCCGAATCCCTAAGTGCAGGACCGCAATTTCCATAAAAAACACAAAATATCGCTCGTCTCCTTTAGTATGTGAGCATATCACACTGCACTTCAAACAAAATACATCAGTTATTCAGTTCCTGATTTTGCTTGCTGAATTTATACTTCAGCTATCTGAAACGCTACTTAAAAAACCTCTATAGACCCTGAAGAGACATTTGTACCTCATATTTATTTGTTTCTAACATATGATGCATTATTAATGAAATACATTAATAGTATCTCGGTATAATTATACTTGTTTCCAGTTTAGCAGTACCAGTTCCTGAAGACGAATTCTGTGTGCATCAATGTACGAATGCTGCTGTTCAGTACAGTCAGGGGAAAAAAGCTATTTGATAGGTTTTTTTTAACAAATACACATGGCTCTGCTTTATGAGGTGTTTCACTTCAGTGACAAAGATCACTGCTGAGTGACTTCACGTAGCAGTACCATCCATGCACAGCTATGTAATAAGACAAAGTCTATTGGCAGCACTGACGTAGTGAGGGGCAGCACAGATGACTGATGAGGCCTCACTCTAATCGGCCCTTAAATGAAAGGAAAATTAAATCAAAGTTTTTGTGGGCCTGCAAATTAACATTTTCAGGATGATCCAGGGAAAGAAAGACTTGCATTTATATAGTGCCTTTCACGCCCACCGGACATCCCAAAGCGCTTTACAGCCAATGAAGTACTTTAGAAGTGTAGTCACTGTTGTAATGTGGGAAATGCGGCAGCCAATTTGCACACAGCAAGCTCCCACAAACAGCAATGTGATAATGACCAGGTAATCTGTTTTTGTTATGTTGATTGAGAGGATAAATATTTGCCAGGACACCAGGGATAACTCCCCTGCTCTTCTTTGAAATAGTACCATGGGATCTCTTATGTCCACCTGAGAGAGCAGACGGGGGCCTCGGTTTAACGTCTCATCCAAAATAAGAACATAAGAACATAAGAAATAGGAGCAGGAGTAGGCCAATCGGCCCCTCGAGCCTGCTCCGCCATTCAATAAGATCATGGCTGATCTGATCCTAACCGCCAATCCACTATCACAGAACCATCTCCTGAATCTAACAGAATTAGACACACGACATAGGAGCAGGATCAGGCTACACGGCCCCTGGGCCCGCTCCGCTACCCACAGGGCCATGACCGATCCGAACCTAGACTCATGTCCAAATTCCTGCCCGCTCCCCGTAACCCTTAATTCCCTTTACTTCTAGGAAACTGTCTATTTCTGTTTTAAATTTATGTAATGGTGTAGCTTCTACAGCTTTTTGGGGCAGCATATTCCATGGACCTACCACCCTCTGAGTGAAGTAGCTCCTCCTCATCTCAGTTTTGAAAGAGCAGCCCCTTATTCTAAGACTATGCCCCCTAGTTCTAGTTTCACCCATCATCGGGAACATCCTCCCCGCATCCACCCGATCCAACCCCTTCACAATCTTATATGTTTCAATAAGATCGCCTCTCATTCTTCTGAACTCCAATGAGTAGAGTCCCAATCTACTCAACCTCTCCTCATATGTCCATCCCCTCATCCCCGGGATTAACCGAGTGAACCTTCTTTGTACTGACTCGAGAGCAAGTATGCCTTTTCTTAAGTATGGACACCAAAACTGTATGCAGTATTCCAGGTGCAGTCTCACCAATACCTTGTACCTTGAAAATATGGCACCTCCGACAGTGCAACACTCCCTCAGTACTGCACTGGAGTGTCAGCCTAGAATTTTGTGCTCAAGTCTCTAGAGTGGGATTTGAATCCACAACCTTCTGATTCAGGCAAGGGTGCTGCCCACTGAGCCACAGCTGACACTTCAAATGAACTTCAAATGAGCATCAAATGAACTTCTACCGATCCATTACATATTTCATTGAAGTCGAGATTGTACAGAGAAACCTCCTCAACCACAAGGATCTGCGGCAGACACACAAGAGGCTCTCACAATGGAAACAGTCAGTGATTACCATCATTTAATCTGTGGGGATGTGGACGTTTCAAAATACCCTTGCACCTCCCTGCATCCTCACACTGTTGAAACCATAACTTATTACACCATCTCCCATTCTAACTTTGTCTTTCCCAGAACTTCACAATTGTGGAACTGATTAAATTTCAGGATTTTCCCCAACACTTTTTTCTTCATGGCCAGGTAGAATTTTTCATACGCGGTCTCCTATGTGTCTCCTACGAACCAAAACCTGCATCCTTATACGTCCTGTGCATGAGTTTTGTGTGTAAACGTTTAACCATTAACCTGTAATTGTGGTCTATCAATTAGTAGAGAATATGTGGGATGCCCACCACATTGTCCTGAGGCTTCTGAAAGTGGGAAACAATACGTCATCTCTGACCAAAGCATACATGCTACAACTACTAGGTCAAATTTATTTACAGGTTAATAATACATGGAAGATAAAAGTTAAAGCAAGATACTGAAACTCGGCAATACTTTAAAAAAAATGAAGCTACATAATTTTTACAGCACAGAAACAGGCCATTTTGCCCTCTTCCAGCCCTGGAGGCTGGCTGGTCTATCCCGGGCCATTCATTTTCCACCCGCAGCCCACCGGCCCTGTGGAAAATGAGGCCAGGCCCTCGAGGTGGAGCAGGCCTCCAGTCTGAATTATTAGGTGGCGGGTCAGTGCACTCTGCCAGCTGCCCGTAAACTGCATGGAGGAAATCTACCCCAACGTCCCTTAGAACCTGAATAGCAGTAGGATGTTTCGTGACATGTCATGTCTGCTGGTGAACCTTCAAGGGGAGATGTTGTTTTTGGATGGTGTAACTTCCAGTTCCCTCATGGAGTTTAGATCCTTTGCCAGAATTAAATTTTACTAACCTGAGCTGCGATTTATGTCATGCAACTCTTTTGATGTTACAATTCTTTTCAAGTAAACAAACCAATTGGGTTTTTAACAACAGAAAATACTGGAAAAACTCAGCAGGCCAGGCAACATCCGTGGAGAGAGAAATAGAGTCAACGTTTCGGGTCGAAACCCTTCCACAGAACTGAGAGAAAAGGCAGGAAATGAAACAAAAGGCAGTTTGGGGGCTGGGAAATGGGGGAGGGGATGAAAGAAGAGATGTTAAAAGATATTCAAGGTGAGACGAGATAGTAATAGGACAGGTAAAGAAACAGACAATGGCTCTAGATGAAGTGTGAAATGCACTGGCAGAGTGAGAGACAGCTGCCATGTGGGGGAGAGAGAAAAAGGAAAAGTCACAAAGCAAAAGTGTGGATAAAAAATATAAAATATAATAGGGGCCGAGGTTATGATCTGAAGTTGTTGAACTCGATATTGAGTCCGGAAGGCTGTAAAGTGCCTAATTGGAAGATGAGGTGCTGTTCCTCGAGTTTACAGTGAGCTTCCGTGGAACAATGCAAAAGGCCGCAGACGGTGAGGTCTGAGTGAGAATGGAACGGTGAATTGAAATGACAGGTGGCCGGGAGCTCGGGATCACCCTTACAGACTGAACGGAGGTTTTCCGCAAAGCGGTCACCCAATCTACGTTTGATTTCCCCAATGTAGTGGAGACCACATCGTGAGCAGCGAATACAGTATACTAGATTGCAAGAAGTACAAGTAAATCGCTGTTTCACCTGGAAGGGGTGTTTGGGGCCCTGGACAGTGGGAAGGGGGGAGGTATATGGGCAGGTATTGCATCTCCTGCGCTTGCACGGGAAGGTGCCGGGCGAAGGGGAAGGGGTGCTGGGGGTTTTTAATACCTCTTGCAGCTTTACAAGGCCTGTTGATACTGTCCATTTCCTGCATACATTTCCCCTATATAGGGTTTTGCCCCAGAAATGGATTCCCCTAATGGTTCAGCATTTAGGGATGATAGAATTGTTAATTAATGGTCTGTTAATCTGCATAAATTAACATTTCAAATCAAAGCAACTTTTGGCAGTTGGTTCCTGAACAGAAGGGTTTGCTGCTTTCCATAGACACAGTGTGGCCCTCCATTGTAACTCTACCCTGCTTTTAAAAAACTAAGAAATAATGATTTCCTTACTTGTCACAGTCCTTATCTCCCTCAGTCTTTCTTTCCTCCTGTAATCTCTGTTTTTTTTAGGTAAGCTTGGTCTCAACAAGAACCACTTTCTCCCACACTTTGCAAGCTCAGTGGTGTCCTGCACTTTGGGCCTTGGCCTTTCACCTAAACTTCTCAATTTAAAAAAAAGATCAAGGCCTAGAAATTCAGTGCCCTTAGCGCCGATTTTGCGGCGCTAGAGGGCCTAGCGCTGCAATTGGCGCCGGCGCCTAAATTGCCTGGGGCCCTTCCGCCGCGGTAGACCGGTAGCGCTGCGCCGGCACCGATGACGTCATCGGTGTGCGCAGCGTCCCGGTTGCCATGGTAACCCGCCCGAACTGGGAAATTGACTTGCGGCCGCCTCGCCCGTGGCAGCCGCAAGCAACGTTCTGGCAGAGGTGCCTTGCACAAGTTTGCGCCGGCGCATTAAAGGCCCCGCGGCGGCCGGCCGCTTTCCCGCCGCCCACCTGGCCGCAGCTCCCTCCCCGGACTTCCCCCCACCCCCCCCCGGAACAGAAGCAAGCCCGGCACTTGTCCGAGGTAACAACAGAAAATGCTGGAAAAACTCAGCAAGTCAGGCAACATCCGTGGAGAGAAATTTGAGTTGACGTTTCGGGTTTGACCCTTCTTCAAAACTGGAGAGAAAAGGAACTAGATCGAAGGCAGGGCTGCGATCGGACAAAAGAATAAAAGAACCAAAAGAAGTAAAAGAGATTAGAAGCTAGACGAGATGGTAATAGGCTGTGATTAGGTGTAAAGTGTACTGGCAGGGCAGGGCAGAGCAAAAGATAGCTGCCAGGTGTGAGAGAGAAACAAAAGGTGCCGGGCTCATTTTTAATAAGATTATCGCGGGCCGCGGCCGGGTGCAGGCAGGTCCTCCTTAAGGGAAGGAGGAGGCCTGCACTTCCCGAACCTGCCGCACCGCAGCGGGCGCCGCAGCGCCGGAATAGCGCCGAAATTCAGCGCATAGCGCCAGTTTTCAGGCGCTAACAGCTTTCAGCAGCGCCGGCAGCCGTTTGGGCGCAGAAGTAGTGAATTTTTGGCCCGACCAGCGCGACTTAGCTCCGGCACTAACTTCCGGCGCTAAAGCCGTTGCTGCGCCAAAACCCAATTTCTAGGCCCAAGTCTTGCTGTTCTCTCAGGTCGCCCTGGGTCAGACACCTGCAACAGACACAAGCGTAAAGATGCAGAAAGCGATGCCAGAGATACTGAGTCCCTCAGATTAGGCGTCAGTTGTGGCTCAGTGGGTAGCACTTTCTAGGTGGGAGGGGCTAGGAGTGAGCAGGTGTTACTGGTTGCCTGATTGCTGCAGGGAGTTGGAGTGAGTTTGTAAAAAGTTGGTGGTGTTTTTTTTTTCAGGTGTTAGGGCCTTTTTGGCCCATAAACAACAGCCAGATGGCTGCTGAGGGGTCCGGAGTGCCGGGCCCCTCAGAGGACAGAGTTCCCAAGATGAATTTAATTAGGGAAGAAACTGTGGTTGGAAGGGAAAGAAAAAGGCCCAAAGACTTGGGCCGGGATCCCAGGAGGTTTGGAAAAGAAAACACGGTGGTGGTTCAGTGCGAGGATAAGGAGATACGAGCTTGGGATATTAATCAAGCGGTACATGAGGACTGTGGTGAGGGAAGCTGCTTTGCCTGCCGACCAAAGCCGAATGTTGGGTTCGAGGTGACGGTCAGTGTTTGAGAGGAGGTGGAAAGACTTTTACTCAGTTTGAAAGTTGGCGATAAGTTCTTGGAGGTATCTCTGCTATATTCGGAAGAGCTGGTGGTCTCATTCTTAAACTTGCCAGTTTATATTGAGGACGATGTGCTAATCAAAAAGTTGGAGTCGTGGGACATTAAAATTTGCTTAGCAATAAAGAGGAGGTACTATCCAGGAACACGGGTAGCAGATGGAACCCGTTATGTAAAGGTGCAGTTCCCAGAGGGGGTGAAGTCATTACCGTACAGCATGAAATTCGAGACAATGGAAGGAGTGCAGTATTTCCGAGTACTGCATGATAACCAAGTGAAGGTTTGTTATTATTGTCTTGGGCACAACCATCTTGTAAGAAACTGTCCAGACTTGTACTGTTATAATTGCGGTGAGTCTGGACACATCGCTCGGAGCTGCAAGGCAGAGAGCTGTGGGGTGTGTCACAAAGGCCCCAACCACTGTGAGTGTGAGGCAGAAGGAAGCTTTATGAGTGATGAGGAGATGGGAGAAGGAGCAGGAGGTGTGAGTGGAACGGCCGGAGGAGCGGAGCAGTCGGAGGACACAGCTGGTAAATTGAAGGAGAAAAGAGCACAGGAAGAGGCAGAAAATTACAGAGCAGAGAACAGGATGGAAATGGTGGAAAACACACCAAGTACAGTGGAAAAGAACAAAGACAGCAGAGGGCAGCAAGGGTTGAGTGCAGACCCGAGCCTTAATATGGTTCAACTCTCCCTAAAGAATCTGGTGTCCACGGGGGGAGAGGAGGCAGGAGCGGGGTGCGTGGTAAATGTAAGTACTCCAAAGAAAGATGGGGAGTCGGACATCTCGGTGAGCAGGAGGGGGCAAGACAAGGAGAGGGTGCAAGAGGCAGGAGCCTTAAAGGGGCAGCAGGATGGGAGCAGCGAGACAAAGACGCCAGAAGGGAGCAATATAGGTGCGCCATTGTCCCAGAGAGAGAAGGATCAGGGAGCAAGGGTCAGAGGTGGAGATGAGGTCGAAGGGAGCAGCACTGTTGGAGAAACCGCGATAGCAGGAAGACTCTCTATGGGAGATGATGTATCTGACGGGGAGCAAGATTATGTATCTGACGGGGAGCAGGCACAGAGGGTTACAGAAGAGCTTGAGAGTGAGGAATTAGAGGGGGACAGAGACATGGAAGTGGGGGGTGGGGTGGCATCATGTGGAAAGGGAAAGGTTAGTGAGGGGCAGAAAGAGGGAGAAAGGGCAGCTCCTTGGCTCAAACTTAATGCAAGGAAGAGGCTGAAACAGCAGGGAAGGTTCAAACAGGAGGTGAAAAAGAGTCGGAGGCTGCAGGAAAAAGCAACAGCTGGCCGAAAAGTTGGGAAGGAGCATGAGAGGAGGGAAGGGCCACAGATTAAATGATGGGGAGATTATCAGGCATACTTCCTGACATAAGAAAACTACTAGGCACTTGGTCTAAGCGTTAAACAAAGCTTTAATCAACTGTTTTACAACATGGCGGTCTAGTTGTGTCCTTCATTAGTTCCTGTTAAGAATGTCCTGTGCAAGCTGGACCCATGCCCGAGTATTTATACTCTCCCTGGACAGCGCCACACGCAGGCCGCTCAGTATTATTTCATAAGTCTTTCTTTCATAAATGACTGATTCATGTCACTTCCCTTCTTCGGAGCCATGATTACATTGGCTCGATTAATGTGAACGGACTGAGGGGTGAGAAGAAATTGCAGCAGTTGTTACAGGGTTTTAAAGGCACGGACTTGTTGTGTCTGCAAGAAACCTTTTGGGATGAGGATATCCAAGAAAGAGTTCCGATGGTTTGGAAGGGAGAGGTGTTTGCAAGTTGTGCAAACAATAACCGTAGCGGCGTGGCTGTTTTGTTGAGTCCGTCCATAAAAGAGAACGTTGCCTTGGTGGACAAGGACACTGAAGGGAGATTTTTACGGCTAAGGGTAAAAATGGAGGAATTTAATTGCAATCTCTTTAACATCTATGCACTGAACGGCCATTGCAAGCATCGTGAGTTTTTTGGGGGGTTATTCACTGAAGTGGCAGAAGTGGAAAATCCTTGTATAGTGGGGGATTTTCATGTATTTTTATCTCGGATGGATATTTCAGCCCAGATGACCTTTAAGGATGATAACTCCAGAGGGATGATTGTAAAAATGATGGCAAATTTAAATTTGCGACTTATGGAAGGACCGGAACCCCTTAAAAAGGGAGTTCTCCAGAACAGGTTCGGTAGGTGATGTTTTAAAACAGAGCCGAATAGATTTTGTGTTAATGCGGGAAGGTTTAAGTTCTGAGGTGATGGAGATTTATTATAAAAACGTATTTTTTAGTGATCACTCAGCTTTGGTTCTTAGCATTAGGAACAGCAGAGTTAAGATCGGTTCAGGGCTGTGGATTTTAAACAATCAATACCTGAAAGAAATTGCTTATAAAGAAGGGATTTTAAATATAATAAAGAATGCTCGGAAGAAACATCGAAACATCGAAACATTGAAACATCAAAACATCGAAGATAGGAGCAGGAGTAGGCCATTCGGCCCTTCGAGCCTGCTCCGCCATTCAATGAGATCATGGCTGATCATCCAAATTCAGTACCCTGTCCCTGCCTTCTCCCCATATCCCTTGATCCCTTTAGCCTCAAGAAATATATCCAACTCTTTCTTGAATATATTTAATGAACTGGCCTCCACCGCCCTCTGTGGCAGAGAATTCCACAGGTTCACCACTCTCTGGGTGAAGAAATTTCTCCTCATTTCAGTCCTAAATGGCTTACCCCTTATCCTTAGACTATGACCCCTGGTTCTGGACTCCCCGGCCATCAGAAACATCCTTCCTGCATCTAGTCTGTCCAGGCCTGACAGAATTTTATAGGTTTCGATGAGATCCCCTCTCAATCTTCTAAACTCCAGTGAGTATAAGCCCAATCGACACAATCTCTCCTCATACGTCATTCCTGCCATCCCAGGTATCAGCCTGGTGAATCTTCGTTGCACTCCTTCCATGGCAAGAACGTCCTTCCTCAGGTAAGGCGACCAAAACTGCACACAATACTGAAGGTGCGGTCTCACCAAGGCCCTGTACAACTGTAGCAAAACATCCTTGTTCCTGTACTCGAACCCTCTTGCTACGAAGGCCAACATACCATTTGCCTGCTTAACCGCCTGCTGCACCTGCATGCTTACCTTCAGCGACTGGTGCACAAGAACACCCAGGTCTCTTTGCACTTACCCTTCTCCCAATCTATTGCCGTTCAAATAATAGTCTGCCTTCCTGTTTTTGCCACCAAAGTGGATAACCTCACATTTATCCACATTATAGTGCATTTGCCATGTTTCTGCCCAATCACCCAACCTGTCCAAATCGTACTGGAGTTTCACGACATCCTCCTCACAGCTTACCCTCCCACCCAGCTTTGTGTCATCTGCAAATTTGGAGATATTACATCCAATTCCCTCATCCAGATCATTAATATATATTGTAAACAGCTGGGGTCCTAGGACCGATCCTTGCGGTACCCCACTAGTCACTGCCTTCCACTCGGAAAACGACCCGTTTATTCCAACTCTTTGTTTTCTGTCCGCCAACCAGTTCTCTATCCAAGTCAATACCTTGCCCCCAATCCCATGTGCCTTAATTTTGCACGCTAATCTCTTGTGTGGGACCTTATCAAAAGCCTTCTGAAAGTCCAAATACACCACATCCACTGGTTCTCCCTTATCTATTTTACCAGTTACATCCTCAAAAAATTCCAGTAGATTAGTCAAGTATGATTTACCTTTTGTAAATCCATGTTGACTTTGTCCGATCCTGTCACTGCTTTCCAAGTGCTCTGCTATTACATCTTTTATAATAGACTCTAGCATTTTCCCCACTACCAATGTCAGGCTTACCGGTCTATAATTCCCCACTTTTTCTCTACCACCTTTTTTGAATAGTGGGGTAACATTAGCTACCCTCCAATCCATGGGTACTGTTCCAGAGTCTATCGAGTTCTGGAAGATGACCAGCAATGCATCTACTATTTCTAAGGCCACTTCCTTAAGTACCCTGGGATGTAGATTATCAGGCCCTGGGGATTTATCGGCCTTCAGTCCCATCAATTTTCCTAACACCATTTCCCTACAAACCTTTGTTCTTGAAAGAAAGAAGAGTTTGGTGGGATAATTTCAAATATGAGGTAAAAGTTTTTTCGATACGTTATAGGAAAAAAGAGAGCGGCAGCTAACCGGCGTTGAGAAGAGGATATAAACAAAAGGTTTACGGATGTCTGTAAAGCAGTTGACGGAGGGGATAAGGGAGCTGAGACTAAGTTCCGGGTGCTATAGGAAGAGTGGGAATTATTGCAAGCTGAAAAATGCAAGGGGGCCATTCTCCGTGCAAAGGCTAGAGATGCATTGGAGGGCGAAAGATGCACTAGATATTTTCTAGAGCAAGAGAAGCTGTGACAGAGATTATCATTAATTGGAAAGTTGAAGGTTGAGGAGAAGATCATTCATGAAAGTGGGGAGATTTTAGAGGCGGCTAGCAGCTTTTATCAAGAGTTATATACAAAAGAAGACATTTCCAATTTGGCGATGGAAAAGGTTAGTGCTTTTATTGAAGAGGGTTTAAAGGAGGATGAGAGAAGCATGTGTGACAAAGAAGTAGGATTAGCGTAAATAAAAGTAGAAATAAGTGGAATGAAGAGGGGGAAAAGCCCATGGTCCGATGGACTAAGTGCAGAATTTTATAAAGAATTTTTCAAGATTTTAAGTCAATTGCTCTTAGAAGTTTTTAAGGAAATTAAAATTGAGGGAAGCCTGGCCCATGCATCTGTGAGGAGAGGTATCATAAGCTTAGCTTATAAAAATAAAGGGGATAGACGGGATCTGAAGAATTGGAGGCCCATCACACTATTAAATGTGGATTATAAGATCTTGGCGAGGGTTATGGCAAATCGTATGAAGGAGGTGTTGCCACAGATAGTTTTGCCCTCTCAGTCCTATGGAGTCATAGGCCGGGACATCGCAGACTCTGTGTGGTCTCAATCCGAGATGCGATAGAGCTCATGGAAGAAAGTGGGAGGGAGGGTTATGTATTAAAGATAGATCAAGAGAAAGCCTTTGATAGGGTCTCTCATGAGTTTTTATTGAAGGTTTTGGAAGCATTTGGTTTCGGGGAAAATTTCATTGAGTGGATAAGGATTTTTTATTCAAACATATTTAGCTGTGTTAAATGTAATAGTTTTTTATCCAAGTATTTTCCGATGCAGAGATCAGTGAGACAGGGTTGTCCCGTATCCCCATTGTTGCACACATTGGTAGCAGAACCATTAGGTTACATGATGCGAAAGAAACAAGGTGTAGTTGGGATTGTGGTTCCCAGTTCTGGGCAAGGTGTCGGTGATACACCAATATGCAGAAGACACAACCTTAACATTGAGAAATGAGGAGTCAGTGAGGAAAGCTATGGATGTAGTGGAGGAATATTGTAGAGCTTCAGGAGCCAGAGTGAATTATAGTAAGTCCCAATGCCTGGTTGCAGGAAGGGTAGGGGGGAATGGTTGGGGGAAGTCCCTTTAAGGTGGTGGAGGTTTTTGAAGTTCTGGGGTGCATATGGAGTGCAAGAAAGACAGGGATGAAGTGGATTGATTAAATTGGGAACCGAAGGTTATGAAAATTAAAAAGATTTTGGGAAGATGGGAAAGAAGGTGGTTGAAAGTGCAAGGAAGAGCGACAGTGGTGTCTGCTCTCCTGCTATCTAAGCTATGGTACTTATTGACGGTGGAGGATATTCCTGAGCGGGCGGAAAAGTCCATCCGAGAGGCTTGTGTGAGGTTTTTATGGGAAGGGAAACCAGCCTTGGTGGCTTACAATACCATCATTGGACGGAGAAATCAGAGAGGACTCAATTTCCCAGATATTGATTTGAAGAAAAAATCCTTTAGAATCAAATTGGTGAAGAAATTTCTTCAGAAGTCAAATACAAGTTTTTGGAAGAGTTGTTTTGAGCATTTTTAAAATGAAGTGGGATAGGAGGGCAGGGGATATTGTATATGGAATACAATAATATGTTTTTAAAATTGATTAAACTTCTCCCTAGGTTTTATAAAGGGGTTGTAGAGACTTGGGCCCAATTATTAAAAAGTGTGCAGTTTATGACCAAGGGGGCTGAGGAATTTTTAGAACAGCCCTTATTTTTGAACAGGTGGGTCAACATCGAAGGAGAGGTTTTATTTAATCAAGCTTTTATAAAAGCTGGTATTATATGTGTGAAAGATGTATTATATGAAGTAATTCCAGGTTGGTTGCTGGAAGCGATAGTGAGGAACATGGTGTGGGAGGAGGATCAGGAGGTAGAGGAAAAAGCAATAGGAATCATGTATGAGAAGATTGTGAGGGCAATGCCACAGGATTGGATAGAAGAAATAAATGCGGAAATCTCCAAAGGAAGTAAAATGCGTCCCGATTTTCCAAGCTTTCTGCTGGAGAAAGGGGGAGAGTTGGTCCAATTTGACAACTGTAATACTCGAGATTTCTATGAGGTATTTAGAGAATGGAGATTCAAGACACCTGCTGGTCAGGAGTTTTGTCAGAGTATATACCCACAGCTGGACTTCAACAGGATTTGGAAGGGATTGTGGGCGAAATTTAAATGTCCAGCGTGGATTGAACTGGGTTTCAGATTGGCTCATAACTGGATTTTTACCATGATGGTCTTGTGCAAGATTGGACGAGTGGAAGGGGCAACTTGCCCAGTGTGTGGGACACGGGATGAGACTCTGTCCTATTTACTGGTGTTATGTCCACAGTTAAATGATTTTAAGTACTATGTTCAACAGTTGTGTGCAGTTTTTTTGCTGGGTGGGAACTGAAGAGCGAGAATGGGAATCCCGTGGGACTCAATTTTGAGATGGGGATTGCAGGAGAGTCTGCCCAAGTCCAGCGGAGCGGCAATTAACTTAATGTTCAGTTTGGCTAGATTCGTGATTGTGCAAAGAAGGAATGCTCTGTTTTTTAAGGGGAGGAGAATCAATCTAAAAGAGTATTTTAAATATAAGCTAAAAGATCATTATAAGGCTCTGTGGATGTTTTATTGAGAAAGGAATTTAAAGATAGTATTTTACAATCAATTTTTAAAGTACAATCGATTAATCTACCTCCTGATCCTCCTCCCACACCATGTCCCTCACTATCGCTTCCGGCAACCAACCTGGAATTACCTCGTATAATACATCTTTCACACATATAATACCAGCTTTTATAAAAGCTTGATTAAATAAAACCTCTCCTTCGATGTTGACCCACCTGTTCAAAAATAAGGGCTGTTCTAAAAATTCCTCAGCCCCCTTGGGCATAAACTGCACACTTTTTTAATAATTGGGCCCAAGTCTCTACAACCCCTTTATAAAACCTAGGGACAAATTAAACTTTAGGTTTTGATGTTAAAATATGGTGGCGGAATGGCTGTGCAGAGCGGCGGAATTGATTTGTATGATACAATGAAATGATCATGATGTTGTAAATGTTCTTAATGTTCAATAAAGTATATTAAAAAAAAGTGGTAGCACTCTCACCTCTGAGTCAGCGGGTTGTGGGTTGAAGTCCTGCTCCAGAGACTTGAGCACAAAATCTAGGCTAATGCTCCTGTGCCGTACTGAGGGAGTGCTGCACTTGTCGGAAGTGCTGTCTGCCCTGTCATGTGGATGTAAAAGGTCCCACGGCACTATTTCAAAGGAGAGTTAAAAAAACTGATCATCTGGTCACTGTCTTGTTGCTGTTTGTGATTCCTTACTGTGTGCAAATTGGCTGCTGTGTTTTCTACATTACAACAGTGACTACACTTTTAAAAAGTATTTCATTGGCTGTAAAGCACTGTGGGAGGACCCGAGGCCATGAAAGGCATGATATAACATAAGAACATAAGAAATAGGAGCAGGAGTAGGCCAATCGGCCCCTCGAACCTGCTCCACCATTCAATAAGATCATGGCTGATCTGATCCTAACCTCAAATCTTCTATCACTCTGCATCCACCCGAACCCATGTGATCTCCCGGGAGAGGCGAAAAACCAGATAAAGACCCAATGGCCAATTTGGGAGAAAAAAATCTGGGAAATTCCTCTCCGACCCATCTAGGCGATCGAAATTCTTCCAGGAGATCACTCTGTCCCTATATTTTCTACAGTACTTACCTTCTGTAAAGGCGATCTCCACCCCAGCCAGGAACAGGAATAAAACCGTCTCCTGAAATCTAACACAGAATTAGAACACAGTAGGTGCAGAACAAGGCTACACGGCCCCTGGGCCCACTCCACTACCCACAGGGCCATGACCATTCCGAACCTAGACTCATGTCCAATTTCCTGCCCGCTCCCCGTAACCCTTAATTCCCTTTACTTCTAGGAAACTATCTATTTCTGTTTTAAATTTATTTAATGATGTAGCTTCCACAGCTTTCTGGGGCAGCAAATTCCACAAAC
Source organism: Somniosus microcephalus (assembly GCF_052327205.1). NCBI lineage: Eukaryota > Metazoa > Chordata > Chondrichthyes > Squaliformes > Somniosidae > Somniosus > Somniosus microcephalus. The sequence goes on from NC_141009.1 coordinate 24,500,342, forward strand.
CTACCACCCTCTGAGTGAAGAAGTTTCTCCTCATCTCAGTTTTGAATGAGCAGCCCCTTATTTTAAGATTATGCCCCCTAGTTCTAGTTTCACCCATCATTGGGAACATCCTCACCGCATCCACCCGATCAAGCCCCTTCACAATCTTATATGTTTCAATAAGATCGCCTCTCATTCTTCTGAACTCCAATGAGTAGAGTCCCAATCTACTCAACCTCTCCTCATATGACCACCCCCTCATCCCCGGGATTAACCGAGTGAACCTTCTTTGTACTGACTCGAGAGCAAGTATGCCTTTTCTTAAGTATGGACACCAAAACTGTATGCAGTATTCCAGGTGCGGTCTCACCAATACCTTGTACAACTGCAGCAATACCTCCCTGTTTTTATATTCCATCCCCCTAGCAATAAAAGCCAACATTCCATTGGCCTTCTTAATCACTTGCTGCACCTGCATACTAACTTTTTGAGTTTCGTGCACCAGGACCCCCAGATCCCTTTGTACTACAGTACTTTCCAGTTTCTTGCCATTAAGATAATAACTTGTTCTATGATTTTTCCTGCCAAAGTGCATAACCTCACACTTTCCAGTATTGTATTCCATCTGCCAAATCTCTGCCCACTTACTTAGCCTGTCTATGTCCCTTTGCAGGTTTTTTATGTCCTCCTCACTCACTACTTTCCGTCCCATCTTTGTATCATCTGCAAACTTTGATATGTTACACTCGGTCCCCTCCTCCAAATTGTTAATATAGATTGTAAAGAGTTGGTGACCCAGCACTGACCCCTGCGGAACACCACTAGTTACTGGTTGCCAACCTGAGAACAAACCATTTATCCCAACTCTCTGCTTTCTGTTAGGGAGCCAATCCTCCACCCACGCCAGAATATTACCCCCAATCCCGTGATTTTTTATCTTGAGCAATAATCTTTTGTGTGGCACCTTGTCAAATGCCTTTTTGGAAGTCTAAATACACTACGTCCACTGGTTCCCCTTTATCCACCCTGTATATTACTTCCTCAAAAAACTCAAGCAAATTTGTCAAACATGACTTCCCCTTCATGAAACCATGCTGAGTTTGTCCTATTAAATTATGTTTATCCAAATGTCCCATTACTGTCTCCTTAAAAATGGACTCTAACATTTTACCAACCACAGATGTTAGGCTAACAGGTCTATAGTTTCCAGCCTTCTGCCTACTACCCTTTTTAAATAAGGGTGTTACATTAGCAGTTTTCCAATCTGCCGGGACCTTTGCTGAGTCCAGTGAGTTTTGGAAAATTATTACCAATGCATCCACAATCCCTACCGCTACTTCCCTCAAGACCCTAGGATGCAAGCCATCAGGTCCAGGGGATTTATCCGCCTTGAGTCCCATTATTTTACCAAGTACCACTTCCTTAGTGATTTTAATCGTATTTAGTTCCTCCCCCCCTAGAGTCCCCCTGTTTGTCCAGTGTTGGGATATTCTTAGTGTCCTCTACTGTAAAGACTGATACAAAATAATTGTTCAGTGTTTTTGCCATCTCCATGTTTCCCACCATTAATTTCCCGGTCTCATCCTCTAAGGGACCAACATTTACTTTAGCCACCCTTTTTCTTTTTATATAACTATAGAAACTTTTACTGTCTGTTTTTATATTTTTTGCTAATTTACTTTCATAATCTATCTTCCCTTTCTTAATCAATCTTTTAGTTATTTTTGGCTGTCTTTTAAAGACTTCCCAATCTTCCATCCTCCCACTAGATTTGGCTACCTTATATGCCCTTGTTTTTAGTCGGATACTATCCTTAATTACTTTACTTAGCCACGGATGGCTATCTTTTCTTTTACACCCTTTTTTCCTCAGTGGAATATATATTTTTTGGAAGTTGTAAAATAACTCCTTAAATGTACACCACTGATCATGTACCGTCTTACCCTTTAATCTATTTTCCCAGTCCACTCTAATTAATTCCGCTCTCATACCTTCATAGTCTCCTTTATTCAAGCTCAGCACACTTGTTTGAGATCCAACCTTCTCGCCCTCTAATTGAATATGGAACTCAACCATGTTATGGTCACTCATTCCAAGGGGATCCTTTACTAGGACATTTTTAATTAATCCTGTCTCATTACACAGGACCAAATCTAAGGTTGCTTGCCCCCTGGTCGGTTCAGTTACATACTGCTCAAGAAACCCATCCCTAATACACTCAATGAACTCATCCTCAAGGCTGCTCTGCCCAATTTGATTTGTCCAGTTAATATGATAATTAAAATCCCCCATAATTATAGCTGTTCCCTTATTACAAGCCTCAACTATTTCCTGATTAATACTCCGTCCAACAGAGTTGCAACTGTTCGGAGGCCTATAGACTACACCCACTAGTGTTTTTTTCCCCTTATTATTCCTTATCTCCACCCAAACTGTTTCACTATCCTGCTCCTTTGACCCAATATCATTTCTCTGTATTATAGTGATTCCTTCCTTTATTAACATAGCCACCCCACCTCCTCTCCCTTCCTGCCTGTCCTTCCTGATTGTTAAATAACCTGGTATGTTTAATTCCCAGTCATGGTCACCCTGCAGCCATGTTTCTGTAATGGCCACAAGATCATACCCATATGTCATTATTTGTGCCGTTAACTCATTCATTTTGTTACGAATGCTACGTGCATTCAGATAAAGAACTTTCAAATATGTTTTGTAACACTTAGTTCCTGTTTTTTCCCTTTTTAGTACTTTACTTTTTACTCCATACCTTCTGTCCCTTCCTGACACATTCTGTTTTTTAATTCCCCCACTGCTACCTAAGTCTATGACCTTCTCTGTTGTCATTTCTATTATTTGCTCTCTAGAAACCTCCCCCCCACTAATTAGTTTAAAGCCCTCTCTACAGCCCTAGTTATATGATTCGCCAGGACTCTAGTCCCAGCACTGGCCAAGTGGAGTCCGTCCCAACAGAACAGCTCCCTCCTGTCCCAGTACTGGTGCCAGTGTCCCAAGAAGCAAAACCCATTTCTCCCACACCAGTCTTTGAGCCACGCATTTAACTCTTTAATTTTATTTATCCTAGCCAAATTCACTCGTGGCTCAGGTAATAACCCAGAGATTATTACCCTTGAGGTTCTGTTTTTTAATTTGACCCCTAGCTGCTCATACTCCTTCAACAGAACCGTCTTCCTTGTCCTATCTACGTCGTTTGTACCAACATGGACCACGACAACTGGATCCTCCCCCTCCCACTCCAAGTTTCTTTCCAGCCCAGAAGAGATGTCCTTAACCCTGGCACCAGGCAGGCAACACAGCCTTCGGGACTCCCGCTCTTGACTGCAGAGAACCCTATCTATCCCCCTAATGATACTATCCCCTACCACTACAACATTTCTTTTTACTCCCTCCACTTGAATGGCCCCCTGTACCATGGTGCTGTGGCCAGGTTGCTCATCCTCCCTGCAGTCCCCGCTCCCGCCCTCACAGGGAGTAAGAACCTCGATCCTGCTGGACAAGAACAAGGGCTGCGTCTCCTTCAACACTACATCCTGGATCCCTGTACCTTCCTCACTCATAGTCACACCGTCCTGTCCCTGACCACGGACTACATCTGCAGTAATTAACTTCATAGGTGTGACCATCTCCTGAAACAGAGAGTCCAGGAACTTCTCCCCCTCCCTGATGTGTCGCAGTGTCTGAAGCTCGGTCTCAAGCTCCATAACATGGAACTTGAGTTCCTCTAGCAGCAAACACTTGTCGCAGATGTAATCACCGTGAGCCTCAATGGGGATCACCGGCTCCCACATCTCGCAACAGTAACACATCACCTGCTCCATTCTATATAATTAATTAAATTTCTTATTATTAGTTATGAAGACCCTGCCCGGATATATATGATAATATCACACCACTATTCAATAGGACTTACCAACTTAAAGGTATAAAAGAGAAGAGAAGGAAGAAAACCAACCAACCAGCTGATCACCAACCTCCTCCTTGAATACTGTCTGTGGAGCCTGTTTGGTTGACTCGTCTCACTGCTCCGCCTCCGCAGTGCTGTCTAAGCCTGGGAGTGGGGAACAAAACAGAGCAAAAAACACACCCTCACCTCCCACTTATCCGAACTCTCCCACTTAGCAAAACTCCAACAGCACTCAATGCACAAAGCACTCCGTGCACCGCACTAGCCCCTCCCCTTTTATACCCGGATTCTACTTCCGGTTTAAACTGCCCAAGAGTTTAAAAAACCCTTAAAAAATTAAACTTACTTCAAATAATTGACTTCTTAACACACTAAAATTCACAAAATACACTTAAATGATTTTTCTCCCACTTAGCAAAACTCCAACAGCACTCAGTGCAAGTCTTTCTTTCTTTTTACTGCAGATCCAAAATTTAGCCTGGTGGAGGCACATTTTCCTTTATCTGAAGAAGCCAAAAAATGATGGTTTGTTTAAAAATGCTATTGGTTGCTACATTAACAATTCCTACCAAAAGCAGGTAGAGGCAGGTTTATTGGAACACGTAACAAGGCAGGTGTTAAGTGATCATTTGCTGCTGTGAATTAGCAACCTTAATTTGTCTCCAGGGAATTATAGACCAGTCAGCTTAACATCGGTGGTAGGAAAAATAATGAAATTCCTACTAAAGGAGAAAACAGAAGAACATCTAGAAACCAAAAATATAATAATGAATAGTCAGCATGGATTTCAAAAGGGAAAGTCTTGCTTGACCAACCTCATTGAATTTTTTGAAGAGGTAACAGAGAGAGTAGACAAGGGTAATGCAGTAGATGTAATTTATCTGGATTTTCAAAAGGCCTTCGATAAGGTACCTCATAGATTGATGAACAAGGTCAGAGAATGCGGAGTCAGGGGACAAGTAGCAGAATCGATTGCTGGCTGGCTTCAGGACAGAAAGCAGAGAGTAGGGTTAAGGGTGGCTATTCACAGTGGCAGAAGGTGGGTAGTGGTGTTCCACAAGGATCAGTGCTGGGACCACTGCTGTTCACAATTAATGATTTAGACTTTGGAATCAAAAACACAATTTCTAAATTTGCAGATGACACCAAATTGCGGGGGGGGGGGGGGTGCGGGGTGGCGGCGGGGGGATAGTCAATACTGAGGAGAACTGCAACAAATTACAGGAGGACATTAATAAACTTGCAGAATGGGCATATAATTGGCAAATGAAGTTCAACACAGATAAATGTGAGGTACAGTATTATATTTTGGTAGGAAGAATAGGGAGGTCACATTACTTGGAGGGTGTGGGATTGAGAAACAAAGGAATCTCGGAATACAAATACACAAATCACTAAAAGTTGCGACACAGGTTAGCAAGGCCATAAAAAAAAGCAAACCAAGCACTGGGGTTTATTCCTAAAGGGATTGAATTGAAAAGTAGGGAAGTTATGCTAAACCTGTATCGAACCTTCATTAGACCACACTTAGAGTACTGCGAACAGTTCTGGTCGCCATATTATAAAAAGGATATAGAGGCACTGGAGAAGGTGCAGAGAAGATTTACAAGGATGATACCAGAAATGCGAGGGTATACATATCAGAAAAGATGAACAGGCTGGGTCTCTTTTTTCTCTTGAAAAAAGAAGGCTGAGGGGTGACCTAATAGAGGTCTTTAAAATTATGAAAAATGTTGATAGAGTGGATACAGAGAGAATGTTTCCATTTGTGGGGAAGAGCATAACTAGAGGCCATCGATATAAGATAGTCACCAAGAAATCCAATAGGGAATTCAGAAGAAACTTCTTTACCCAGAGAGTGGTGAGAATGTAGAACTCGCTACCACAGGGAGTGGTTGAAGCGAATAGTATAGATGCATTTAAGGGGAGGCTAGACAAGCATATGAGGGAGGAGGGAATAGAGGGTTATGCTGATAGATTTAGATGAGGAAAGACGGGAGGAGGCTCGAGTGGAGCATAAACGCCCGGCATGGACTGGTTGGGCCGAATGGCCTGTTTCTGTGCCGTATATCCTATGTAATGAGTCTCCTTGGACAGAGAAATTACCAACAATCTCAATAGATTAACAGGAGATGCAATTTTCAATTTTGCAGAGTAACACAGAGTTGCAGGGGTGTGGACTCCAGCACTGGGCTACACAACAGATCTATCTTTTATCACAGGGATAATGATGAAAGGCAGGCTTGCTAGAGTCAGAGAATATATTTATGCCGGTGTAATTGGGGAGTGTGTGTAGGGTATCACACGAGTGACAGTGAGTTACAACAGTTCTTTTACAAGTGAGAAAGGTCCATATTTCACAGAAGGCTCTGGTGAACATAACTTACAAGGGTCTTTCATGCAAGCAAAAGGACACCTGGAGCGCAACACCACCCCCCCCCCCCCCCACACCCATCACTGAATTCTCCTGCTTATCCTATTAATCCATATCACCCAGTGCAATGTTAAGCAGTTCTTTTCTTTCCTCCTTTTTCCATTCTGTGTCTCCTGAAGGCAGCAAGGGACTCAAGTGTGGTTCCACTGTTGGCCGTTCTTCATGTGGGACCCTAGATGTGTGTCAATGGGCTGGTTCACTGTGGGTGGGGGGGGAAAGGACAGCCAAACCTGATCCTCTCCTTATCTTACTCCCACATGACTGCTTTCCAGCAGCACAGGAGCAGGACCCTGGTCAACTGTTCCCCACCCTAGCTCAGGAATGCTGAAGCCAATTGTACAGGGCTCTGTCTGCCCCAGTTGAGATAAGTTAACTCAGCACCGCCGAGGCTCAAACTTGGAACCTTGTTGGTCCATAGGCTCAGTACCAAACATTCATGATGTATTTATCAGTGAGTCGTGTATCACCCTGTTACACAGCTCTCTCCAAACACCAACAACCTGTGTGTCTTCTTCTTAGGCAGTCCCTCGGAACCGAGGATGACTTGCTTCCACATTAAAAATGAGCTTGCAGGTGACTGATGAGTCCAATGCGGGACCTACAGTCTCTGTCACAGGTGGGGCAGATTGTGGTTGAAGGGGCGGGTGGGTGGGGTGCTTGGGTTGACGTGCGCTCCTTCCGCTGTTTGCGCTTGGCTTCCGCTTGCTCCCGGCAAAGAGACTCGAGGTGTTCGGCGCCTTCCCGGATGCTTCTGCTCCACTTTGTGCGGTCTTGGGCCAGGGATTCCCAGGTGTGTGTAGGTTTCCACTGGAGTACAAGTGGACTCTGGAAAGCCAAGCAACAAAAAAAAATCGGTTGTTTAAGTGACAGCTCAGGTTCGTGAAGATGTGACCTGCACCTGAGCAAGCACCACCTCGCCACAGGAACAACTTCTTCATTTTACACAAAGTGTTACTTTTCACATGAATGATCATTTCTGCACATGGGCAAACACCAATCCCCAGGGGCACTGAAATTACAGCCCACAAAATAAAATGCACCATTGTTATTGCATCATATATTTTTTCATTAAATGGATTATTACCCAATTTCTGTAATGAACTAGAGATGATCTCAGTATAAACTAGCCATTGAAAGTAAATAAAGAATCCGCATTTACATTGCGTCTTTCAAGCGCACCAGGGCCAATGAATTGCTTTTGAAGTGCAGTTACTGTGGTTAGGTAGGCGAACACAGCAGCCAATTTGTGCACAGCATGATTCCACACACAAAAAAAACCAAATGAGATGAATGACCAGTTAATCTGTTGTTGGTGGTATTAATTGAGGGAGCAATAGTGTTCCAAGCCAGTGAGAGAACTCCCTGCTCTTTTTCAAATAGTGCCGTGAGGTCTTTCACGTCCAGGCGGATTGGGCCCTAGTTTAACGCCTCCTCTGAAATCCTGACGATCTCCCCCTCCCACAGGTTGGCAAAAGATCGCACCTCGCTGAAACATTCTAACAGAATTACAACTTGGCAGCAACCGGCCGCGAGAGCCGCAGACTCGGTGAATGAAACCCGCAGCAGTGTTTGTGGAGCTCTTGGGACTTTGTGCGATCACCAAGCGGCAGCCCCGAAATCGGGAGAGGTGGAAAACAGGCGGCCGATTCGCTGTTGCCCGTTTTAACGCTGTCGCTCAAAGTCAAAATTGCGCCTTATGGGCTAGATTTTCAGTTGCTTGCGCCAGCAGTTAGTGCCTTAAGAGAAGTGATTTTCGGGCGCTATGCGTGTAGCGCCCGGGCGCAGCGCAGTTTGCGCCCCGCCCCAAATTAAGTTGCCCGTTAGCGCCGGCGCAAAGTTTAGCGGCCGCCCGGATGCGCGCACAGAAAATGACGTCACATCCTCGTGCAACGCCCTTTGGCCGCCCCGAATCCAAACTTCAGTCGGACCGCCCCATTGTGCGGCTGGCGTCCAGAGCGTTTGTAAAATGGAACGCAACACACCCTGGGGAGCGCAAATTAAAGGGCACTCCTCCTGCACTACAACAGGCAGTCTGCATGTGTTGTGTGGAAGGATCCAGTGTGTTGTTGTGAACGGTGTATTTATGTTTCCGGCCTTCTCCTCCTCCTCCTCCTCCTCCTCCTGTTTTCCCCCCCAGACTCTGCCTTTGAAAAAAACACATGCACCCTTCCCCTTTAAGAGCTCACTGGCACCAGAGTGTCTGCCGTGCGCTGCTCCCGAGCTCGGGTGTTGCGCTCTGCACCGCCGGCTTAGCGCCTAAAGATAGTAGTGGAACGCCTCTTTTAGCGCTCCACCAACCTCTTAGGGCGAAGCCACTAAATTTCCAGCAACGGGGCGCTACTTTGGGGCGGGCGCTAACTTCGGGCGGGCGCTAAGGTTAGCGCCCCAAAACTGTCTATACTGAAAATCTAGCCCACAATATTTAATAATGTAGATTTTCAACTTGCCGCCTGGAGGTTAACCTGCCGTTGTGGATCAGCACCCATTGTAGAAACCGCCTGATTGCGCATGGCATCGTTGGAAATGAATATCAGGGGGGGGTCTATAATGGGCAGCCGAACCGCAACGTCAGTTTTTTTTATATTCGTTAATGGCGGCAAGTTGAAAATCTAGCGATGTGTGTGTTTCACACAAATCTATAATCCTGGAAAGTTATGTATTTTTTTTAAAGCCGCTCTTGACATATTGCCACGCGTTCGCCACTGGTGCAGTCTGACAGGAAAAGCCCCAGCTTCTTGTTTTAGGTCAGTTTCATAAATTTTAAATCAACCAACCAGTTCTGGCTGTGTGCTGGGGTTGACTGGGAGGTGAGCCTCATCACTCAGCGGTTGACTCGCAATACTTGCTTACATTTTTAAAAATCGTAATAAAGATTTTTAAAAATACAATAATTACAGAAGTTCAAGCAGGGGACGGCACACTTTCATTGTGTCATAGATTTTGGTCTTCATGCGCCGAGACCCCGGGAAACAAACAAAAAAAACTCATTTTAAGAGAATGCGATTTACTCGAAGTAAAAGCTTTCTCAGAATATTTCCTCGGCTGCCTCAGCAGGCCGTTTCTCAGGCTGATTGCTGTAGATTCTAGCTAAAGCACAAGTCATTATTATTGCATTAGTTTAGCCTTTCAATGCCATCAGAACTTGGCCCAAAATGAACTGAACACTTTGAGGGAAATGATACCTTTTATAAAGTGAAAAATAGATAATTGTTGATTCATGGCAACATTTGTATATATTTAATGGAAACCATCTCTCAAATTACCACCCAATTTGGAGCACGCACACATACGCAAGACATTGAGCAAAACCCGATTTTTCATTTAACAGCATAGGCAATTCCCCCACCCAAAATTTAAAAAAAAAATCTATGGCTCTAAACAGTAATTACTACCCCCCCAAAAAAACTATGGTTATAGATCTTGTTTCTGAACCCAAGAAACAAGCACGTGAAGCTGGTGTGTTGCTGTGGTCTTGTCATTACCAATATCCCACCCGGCAGCAAGTGACCATTTCCCATTGTCATCAATAACACACACACACACACACACCTCATTGAGGGATTGCTCACAGCCGCCTTTCCCCCCTATTTTTATGTAAATCTGCTCCAGGGTGCTGCAATAATCCAATGCGTCATAAATCAGAGTTATAATAGGTGCAATTACTAATTCAATGTGTTATTTAAACTGTAATAGGTTTTCTGCGCTGAGTTTTTGGCTTCACATAAGTTTTACACTGTATGTGGGAATAACATCTTAATCGAAGATGACGATATCTGTCTGGAACTGCACAATTACATTTCAGCCCCTGAGTCTTGTCACATCAGTCATGTGGAGCTGAAGTACCACGTACTCCAATGTGATATAAAAAGGATCACACATATTCTTAAAGGGACACTGCCACCTGATAAAAGTCACACAAGAGCCCAGAGTAAAAAAAAGAGTACAACAACTCCTTTAACAAGGGGGAAGACAGCAGAGCTCGGGAGTTGCTCACAGGGGTGATTCTCGCGTCAGTATGTTAGCAAACTCTTTCATTGCCTGGTTGGGGCTATGGGCTAGAAATTAGTGGCCTTAGTGCCACTCCATAGCGCCATTAAATGGCGCTTAAATGGCGGCCACCGCTCTTTCGCCAGTTGCTGGCCGTTCCTGCGGCAGCCGTCGTTTTCGTCCTTACCTTTGCGCTGCCTGAAACGAATTTCTCCCCCTATGTGTTCGCTTGGTATACTTTACCAAGCCAGCGGATCAGCCACTGTATGCTAGCAGAGTACTCCCGCTAGCTGGGGAGGGGTGAGGACCCAAAATGATTGGTCATTGGCAATGTTCACTGTGAGCTGCACTTTGTTCTGCGCGGCCCCTTTCTTTTAATGCGCGGTCCCTTTAAATTCCTGCGCCTGCGCGGTATTAACAGTGTAAAAGTCGGTGAGCGGCCTGCGCGGGACCTTTCAGATTACTGCACGGCCGCGCGCGCAGTTTAGCGGGAACATTGGTCATTTGTTCTCCGTCACTTCAACTGCATCTTATTCTGCTCAGCACAGAAAGGCGACACCAGTGATGGAGAAACATGTGGTCTGAAGAATCTCAACCTACTGATCTTATGATTGTCAGAAAATAATACAACAGAGAGAGAGAGAGAGCGAGTGCGAGAAAATAATGCCGGAGATAAATGAAGTTGGACGTAACTTATTTTTATCATGAATACATCGTGCCCAAGAGTTTCCGCTTTGGGTGCATTCGGCAATCCGGCCGTAAATTGCGCTAGTTTTCAGAAGTGGTTTCTTTGCTCAAGTTTCTGCTTAAACTCAGTTGCATATCGCCGAACAAAAAATCTTCCATGCACCAGCGCAATCGGGCAGCGTTTTAGATTATTTTTTAAAAGTTTGCTTTAAAAAATATTCCTTGGTATATTTAAGAGTGGACCACTTTCCATACCTCGGGAGCCTACTGTCAACATAAGAACATAAGAAATAGGAGCAGGAATAGGCCACTTGGCCCCTCGAGCCTGCTCCGCCATTCAATAAGATCATGGCTGATCTTGGGCTCAAAGCCACCTCCCTGCCCGCTCCCCATAACCCTTCACTCCCTTATCTTGCAAAAATTTGTCTATCTCCACTTTAAATGTATTTAATGACCCAGCCTCCACGGCTCTCTTGAGGCAGAGAATTCCACAGATTTATGACCCTCCAAGAGAAGAAGTTCCTCCTCATCTCTGTTCTAAAAGGGCGACCCTTTATTCTGAGACTGTGCCCCCGAGTTCTAGATTTCCCCATCAGGGGAAACATCCTCTCTGCATCTACCCAGTCAAGCCCCCTCAGTATCTTATATATTTTGATAAGATCACCTCTCATTCTTCTAAATTCCAATGAGTATAGGCCCAGCCTGCTCAACCTTTCCTCATAAGTCAAACCCCTCATCTCTGAATAATAATAATAATAATAATAATAATCAACTTTATTGTCATTGTTAGTGCACAAGTGCAGTACAATGAAATGTAGTCTTGCGGCTCCCGAGAGTGTACATTTAGATTAAGACATTTAAACATTCAACATACATTTGGCTTGTAATACATTAACATAAACATAACCATAATAAAGTGCATTGGCAGATGTGCAGGCTTTAGAGTTTATTTGTAGAGTTCAGTAGGATGACAGCCCTGGGAAAGAAGCTGTTCCTAAATCTGGTCGTTCAGGTGCGAATGCATCTGTAGCGTCTCCCAGATGGCAGGGGGGCGAACAAACTGTGGCTGGGGTGGGTAGGGTCTTTGATGATGGTCAGTGACCTCCGTAAACAGCGTTTCTGATAGATGTTCTCTATGGTCAGTAGCCGGGTGCCGGTAATGCGTTGGGCAGTTTTGACTACCCGCTGCAGGGCTTTCCGATCATAGGAGCTACAGCTGCCATACCACACTGTGATACAGTTCGTCAGGATGCTCTCTATTGTGCAGCGGTAAAAGTTAGAGAGGATCAGGGGTGACTGGTTACACCCCTTCAGCCTCCTTAGGAAATATAGGCGCTGCTGGGCCTTCTTTACCAAAGAGGAGGTATTGAGTTAACCTAGGGAATCGTCTCCAATGCAAGTATATCCTTCCTTAAATAAGGAGACCAAAACTGTACACAGTACTCAAGGTGTGGTCTCACCAATACCCTGTACAGTTGTAGCAGGACTTCCCTGCTTTTATACTCCAACCCCCTTGAAATAAAGGCCAACATTCCATTTGCCTTTTTGATTACTTGCTGTACCTGCATGCTAACTTTTTGTGTTTCATGCACAAGGACCCCCAGGTCCCTTTGAACTGTAGCATTTTGTAATCTCTCTCCTTTTAAATAATAGTTTGCTTTTTTATTTTTCCTGCCAAAGTGGATAACCTTGCACTTTCCCACATTATACTCCATCTGCTAAATGTTTGCCCACTTACCTAGCCTGTCTATATCCCATTGCAGATTTTTTGAGTCCTCTGCACAACTTGCTTTCCCACCCATCTTTGTATCATCTGCAAACTTGGCTACATTACACTCAATCCCTTCATCCAAATCATTAATCAACAAGGGCAGACATCAATGACGAAGTCCAACACCGCCTTCAGTGTGCCAGTGCAGCCTTCAGTCACCTGAGGAAGAGCGTGTTTGAAGACCAGGACCTCAAACCCAGCACCAAGCTCATGGTCTACAGAGCAGTAGTGATTCCCGCCCTCCTGTATGCTTCAGAGACATGGACCATGTACAACAGGCACCTCAAAGCACTGGAGAGGTACCACCAATGCTGCCTCCGCAAGATCCTGCAAATTCATTGGCAGGATAGGCGCACCAATGTCAGTGTTCTTGCTGAGGCCAACATTTCCAGCATCGAAGCTTTGACCATGCTCGATCAGCTCTGATGGATGGGCCACATCGTCTGCATACCCAATACAAGATTCCCAAAACAGGCACTCTACTCTGAGCTCTGACATGGCAGGAGAGCCCTTGGTGGGCAGAGGAAACACTTCAAGGACACCCTCAAAGCCTACTTGAAAAAGTGCAATACCCCTCCGACACCTGGGAATGCCTGGCCCAAGACCGCTCAAAGTGAAGGAGAAGCATCCGGGAAGGCATTGAACACCTCGAGTCTCTTTGCCAGGAGCAAGCAGAAGCCAAGCGCAAACAGCGGAAGGAGCGCACATCAACCCAAGCACCCCACCCACCCGCCCCTTCAACCACCATCTGCCCCACCTGTGACAGAGACTGTAGGTCCCGCATTGGACTCATCAGTCACCTGAGAACTCATTTTTAGAGTGGAAGCAAGTCATCCTCGGTTCCGAGGGACTGCCTAAGAAGGAGAACCTGGTGCAGTTTTATTAATATAGCTGAAAATGGGTTTATCACATAAAATAAGCATTGATGTAAGAAAACTACTAGGCACTTGGCCTGAGTATTAAACAAGGCTTTAATCAACTGTTTTTCAACATGGAGATCTAGTTGTGTCCTTCACTAGTTCCTGTTAAAGAATGTCCTGAGCAAGCTGGGCCCATGCCCGAGTATTTATACTCTCCCTGGACAGCGCCACCAGCAGGCCGCCCAGTATTACTTCATAAGTAATTTCCACATGAATGACAAGATTCATGTCATGCATTTTTAATCAGAGTGTCTCGTCCACCACCTGTGAGTAACCCGAATTTAAATAACTGAAAATGACTTTAAAAAACTACACAGAACCATTTACTAGTTGAATTGATGTACAGTCGTCAGTTTCTTAGTAAATTTAAAAAAAGATTTAAAAGCTTATAAAATGTGACTTGCGCTTAAAAAAAGCTTGACTTTAAGAGCCTCCGCGAAGGGCCGCAAATGGGCACAATTAGCGGAAACTTGCAATGATGATTAATTTGACCTATTGTGGTGAGTATTCTTGTTTTATAAGAAGCATTGTAATTGGTTGCCTGTTTTCCTGCCTTGAGATATATGCTGTAAACTTATTGGTTAGTTGATGTCATGTGACCGGTGGTGGCCCTCTTAAATTCAGTTCTCCACAGTTTGGTGGAGACTGGGTGTTTAATATGTACTGCTGGTTTTTTTAAGGTTAATAAAGCCTAGCTTTTGAAAGGCAACCTACTCTTCATTTCAATTTATTAACCTTTTGCTATAATGGAACGATATCTTCGACCGGAATGATTTAATGCTGACCCTAATTCTGCAGGAGTGGATGATCAATGGAAACATTGGTATCGTACATTTAAAAACTTTTTGGGTGTGTTGGATCAGCAATCTCTAAAGTTGGATATACTAATCAACTACATTGCTCCGGATGTATACAAGTATATTTTGGACTGTGAAACTTATGAATTGGCTATTGCTACGTTGGAAATTTTTTTTGTTAAGCCCAAAAATGAGGTATTTTCACATCATCTTTTATCTGCCCGTAGGCAGCAGGCGGGAGAATCCTTGGATGCTTATTTACAGGCACTCCAGCGCCTTGGTGCTAATTGTAATTATAAGGCCGTGTCTGCAGAAGAACATAAGGAAGAGTCGGTACGGGATGCATTTATTAATGGATTACTGTCTAGATCAGTTCATCAACGGTTATTAGAAAATAAGACCTTGGATCTTAAGAGTGCTTTTGAGCAAGCCTCTACATTGGATTTGGCTCAGAGAAGTTCGGATTCTTATGCTCTTTTTGATCGGCCTGCGACTGTGGTTTCGGCAGTTCCGGATGAAAAGGAATTATGTGGACTTAATAGGAGTGGTTTACCGGATTCCGAAACAGTTTCTACTTCGGCAGTTGTTGCCTCTAGGATTCAGAAGTGTTATTTTTGCGGGAACGCCCGGCACCCTCGTCTGAAGTGCCCTGCCCGGGAGGCTGTGTGTAGTAAATGCGGCAAGGGAGGTCATTACGCACGTGTTTGCAAATCGGTTGCCTCCTCTGCGACCATTCAGCCTTTAGATAGGGCGTTTATTGCATCAGTTTCTGCCTTTGCCCATGGCCTAAACAAAGCTATAGTTATGGCCCAAGTTAATGGGTTAGAAGTGAAGGCCCTTATAGATACGGGCAGTACTGAGAGCTTTATAAGTCTTCAGTTTGTGAGGGAGAAGCGTTTGAAAATTTCGCCTGTTTCCTATCAGGTGTGTATGGCTCAGACGACTCTCACCTCACAAGTAGCTGGTTGTTGCCTTGTGAAATTAATTCTCCTAGGTAATACGTATACTGATATACGCCTATCTGTTCTGCCTAATCTCTGTGCGGATATTTTGATTGGTCATGATGTGCTTCAATTACATGAGTCTCTCAGTCTTTCTTTCGGAGGAACTAAGCCACCTTTGTCTATTTGTGGATTAACTTCTTTATCCATTTCTCCATTATCACTTTTTTCCAATTTGATGCCGGACTGTAAGCCAATTGCTACCAAGTCAAGAAGGTATAGTAGTCAGGATAAAGAATGTATTAATTCTGAAGTTCAACGTCTTTTATCGGAAGGAATCATTGAACCTAGTTTTTCGCCCTGGCGGGCACAGGTAGTTATCACCACTAATGGGAGACATAAGAAGCGAATGGTGATAGACTACTCTCAAACTATTAACAGGTATACTCAATTAGATGCGTACCCCCTGCCTAAGATTGATGAGCTTATCAATAAAGTATCTCAATATAAGGTTTTTAGCACTATTGACCTGAAGAGTGCTTATCATCAGATTCCTATCGCTAAGAGGGACCAACCATATACGGCCTTTGAAGCTGGCGGAAAGCTGTACCAGTTTTGCCGAGTACCATTCGGTGTTACTAACGGTGTCGCCTGTTTTCAACGGGCAATGGATGCTTTTATAAGTGATAACTCTCTCTCTGACACCTTTTCATATTTAGATGACATCACGGTGTGTGGCAAATCAAGGGTGGAGCATGATTTTAATTTAGAAAGATTCCTTCAAGCTGCGGAAAAAGTTGGCTTAACTTTCAATAAAGAGAAGTGTATCTTTTCGACCACCGAGGTAAATTTATTGGGGTATATTATCTCGGGAAACAAGATTAAACCAGATCCAGAACGGCTGCGACCACTGATTGATTTACCTTGTCCTACTAATTCTAAGACTTTGCAACGAGTTGTTGGACTGTTTTCTTATTATTCTAATTAGATTGCAAACTTCTCACAGAAGATCCAGCCCCTTATTCAGGTTACGACATATCCTCTATCATGGGAGGCCAGGATGTGTTTTGATAATCTTAAAAAGGATATCCTTGGAGCAGTTGTGCATTCTATTGATGAGCAGGTTCCCTTTGTGATTGAGACGGACGCTTCCGATTTTGCAATTGGGGCTACCCTGAACCAAAATGGAAGACCTGTGGCCTTTTTCTCACGTACTCTGAACAATAGTGAGAAGAGACATTCATCAATAGAGAAAGAGGCGTACGCAATAGTAGAAGCACTGCGTAAATGGAGACATTATTTATCTGGTCGACATTTTATGTTAGTAACTGACCAAAAATCTGTGTCCTTCATGTTTGATGTCAAACATTTTGGAAAGATTAAGAATGATAAAATAATGAGGTGGAGGATTGAGTTGGCATGCTACCATTTTGATATAGTTTATCGTCCGGGGAAGGATAATGTTGCCGCTGATGCGCTGTCGAGGGCTTATTGTTCTGTGATTCACGGAGATACGCTTATTAATCTTCATAATGCTTTGTGCCATCCTGGTGTTACGAGGATGATACACTTCGTACGCAGTAAGAATTTGCCCTTTTCAGTTGAAGACGTCAAGCGGATGACTTCGTCATGCTCTGTCTGCGCCCGGTGTAAACCGAATTTCTTTAAGCCTCAACGAGCTCATCTTATAAAGGCTACTTCTCCCTTTGAACGTCTGAGCATTGATTTTAAGGGGCCTCTTCCTTCAACGACTCAGAATCGATATATATTTACTGTTGTGGATGAGTTTTCAAGGTTCCCTTTTGCTTTTCCTTGTGCAGACGTATCAGCTGCTACAGTTATTAAATGTCTGACTCAACTTTTTGTCATCTTTGGGATGCCTGCGTATATCCATTCGGATCAGGGAAGTTCTTTTATGTCTTCCCAGTTGAAGGAATACCTCCAGAGTCGGGGAATTTCTACTAGCAGAACTACCCCGTATAATCCCCAGGGTAATGGACAGTGCGAACGATACAATGGGGTGATCTGGAAGGCAGTTATGTTGGCTTTGACATCCCGGAACCTTAAGAATACACAGTGGGAAATGGTACTGCCTGATGCCCTGCATTCCATTAGATCATTGCTTTCAACGGCTACTAATGTTACTCCCCATGAAAGGCTCTTCAACTATCCGCGGAGATCCACTACGGGATATTCGGTACCTTCATGGCTTACTATGCAGGGACCTGTGCTGCTCCGACGCCATGTTAGACTGTCAAAGTATGATCCTTTAGTGGAGGAGGTGGAGCTATTGGAGGCAAATTCCCAATATGCTCACATTCGATTCCAAGATGGGAAAGAAAGTACGGTTTCAGTTAAAGACTTAGCTCCTTGTGGTGGTCAGCCCTCTTCTGAGGGCATTAACAATAGCCATAATTCAGATAATGTTGATGTCATCACAGATACTACGAATATTTCCAATCCTATTGCAGACACTTACAATTCTCTTAGTCTGCCTCCAATGGATGTTCATGACCCACCCAGTTTACCTTCTAATGGGACTTCTAATCCGGATACCGTTGATAATCGGGATATTGATAGCCTCCCTGCAGAAGATATTTCTGTGTCTCCTGGTGTGGGAGGGCAAGGAACTCCACCAAGGCTAAGAAGGTCGACACGAACAAGATATCTGGTCGACCGATTAAAAATGGACTTTTAAAATAATTTAATAGTAACATTTTAAAATTGTTGAAGGTATTATACATGTATTGTTTTAGTCATAAATAATTAATTGTAAACTGTAAAGGCTACCTAGGTTGAAGTATATTTTAAAAGGAGGGGTGAATGTGGTGATTATTCTTGTTTTATAAGAAGCATTGTAATTGGTTGCCTGTTTTCCTGCCTTGATATATATGCTGTAAACTTATTGGTTAGTTGATGTCATGTGACCGGTGGTGGCCATCTTAAATTCAGTTCTCCACAGTTTGGTGGAGACTGGGTGTTTAATATGTACTGCTGGTTTTTTAAGGTTATTAAAGCCTAGCTTTTGAAAGGCAACCTACTCTTCATTTCACCTTTGGGCATGGGCAGTTTTGTGGGCAGGGCTGGCTTCTAGTGCGATGTTTTTTAAACTAGCGAAAGCCTTGCGAAATCCCAATTTCTGCTGGACGGAATTTGCGCTTGAAATTCCGCGATCTTTTGTGGCCAACTTCGGGTGGATTGCGCTGAAAAAAACAGCACCATCTGGCAGAAACTCCAGACCAGTATATATAAATACAGGAGTGTATCTCCTTAAATATTTTAAAAAAAACTTATGTCCATGAAATGGACTGTTTATTTTCTTTCTTAGAATTTGTCTTCCTCCTGAATTATCAGATACATCCTAAAAGTTGATTGCCAGCCAAACTTGAAATGTTTTACACTGCTTCTATATAAATACAAAGCTTATGTATATTCACATTCATATCTACAATTGCATACATGCATACAGCACATGTTAGCACATAAATAATCATAGACATCTACATACATACACCGACAGATTCACAGTGAACTATTCTTGTTAGTTCGTCAATATTGAATTGGATTTTAAATTCAAATCTACGCACAGGTGTGCACACTCGCACATAAACATGCAGTTTTTAATCAAACTGAATTTCAGAGCACGACGTCCCAGGAATTAAACCAACCTCTACTCAATTCATTTCCTTTCCCTGCTTCTCTTTCTACAACCTCTTCTGCTACCAACATGGACTAAACACAAAAACAATCATGGCAATATGTTTGATTCCCAACACAACTAGTAAATGGCACCATTTATGTGCTAGCACAGCATACATTAGAAACAGCTGGTCTCACACCTTCTACACAGTCAGTGTGTTCCTTGTACACTGGTGTACCACTGAAAGTCCACTTAAACTTGCACTGCATTAAAATCAAAAGTACTACTACTTTTGTATGACGGGAAAAGCTTATAATGGAATTTCTAGTTTGGCCATCCACTCGATGGCCTCCTGAGGTGCCGAGTGGAGAAATGAGGTGCTTCCCGCAGCAGATCTCATTGGGCAGGTTGATGTAATGCGTTCCATGGTCAGGGACTCATGGCCACAGTCCCACTTCGGGTCATCCCTCATCTTCTACTTGTGGAGCAGGTGGCTGCAGCGTCCACGCCCTGTGCAGATTCGGTTGAGCACTGTGCGCTGTCTTCGAGGGAGGCCGAATCCAGGGACCTCCGCTGTTGGGTCAGTGATGAGGTGTTGGTTCTTTATATTGCGTGCAAATGAAAAGTGAAAATGAACAGTGTTGAGGAGACACCATTTCACACTGGGAATAAGGAGCATCATGAAGTGGTCCTTTAGGCTTTAGTCTGTCAAGATATGGATCTGTTTAACTGTAGAAAAACTGTGATTAAATATTTTTGAATGTTTTGTTTCTTGAACATCAGCTTTGCCTTGATGATTGTATCGGTGCCATTTCCTGCTCTTGCCCTGAACGAGAAAATTTCAGTCACTTTGCTTCCAATTTCCACCCTTCCATCACCTTCACATGGTCCATCTCTGATTCTTCCCTTACCTTCCTCGACTTCTCTCTCTCCATCTCTGGGGATAGGCTATTGACAAACATTCACTATAAGCTCACTGACTCCCACAGCTACCTGGACTACACTTCCTCCCACCCCACTTCCTGTAAGGACTCTATTCCATTCTCCCAGTTTCTCCATCTCCGCCGCATCTACTCTGACGATGCCACCTTCCATACTAGTGCTTCCGATATGTCTTCCCTTTTCCTCAACCGAGGATTCCCCTCTATTGCGGTTGACACGGCCCTTGACTGTGTCCGTTCTATTTCCTGCACTTCTGCTCTCACCCCTTCCCCTCCCTCCCAGAACCACGATATGGTTCCCCTTGCCCTCACCTTTCACCCCACCAGCCTCCACATTCAACGGATCATCCTCCGCCATTTCCACCACCTCCAACGTGATCCCACCACCAAACACATCTTCCCCTCACCTCCCCTTTCAGCATTCCAAAGGGACCGCTCCCTCCGCGACACCCTGGTCCACTTGTCTATCACCCCCAACACCCCTTCCCCTTCCCACGGCATCTTCCCGTGCAAGCGCAGGAGATGCAACACCTGCCCTTTTACCTCCTCCCTTTCCACTGTCCAGGACCCCAAACACTCTTTCCAGGTGAAACAGCGATTTACTTGTACTTCTTGCAATTTAGTATACTGTATTCGCTGCTCATGATGCGGTCTCCTCTACATTGGGGAGACCAAACATAGATTGGGTGACGGCTTTGTGGAACACCTCCGTTCGGTCCGTAAGGGTGACCCCAAGCTTCTAGTCGCCTGTCACTTTAATTCCCTTCTCCACTCCCACTCTAACCTCTCCATCCTCGGCCTCTTACACTGTTCCAATGAAGCTCAATGTAAGCTCGAGAAACAGCACCTCATCTTTCGATTAGGCACTTTACAGCCTTCTGGACTCAACATCGAATTTAACAATTTCAGACTATAACCTCGGCCCCAATTGTGTTTTTCTCTCTCACATGACAGCTGTTGATGATTCTGCCATTGCCATTTACACCTCATCTAGACCCATCTTTTGTTTCTTAACTTGTCCCATTACCATCTCCTTTTGCCTTTTAATCTCTCCTGCCTTCCACCCTATCACAGACCTTCTCTTTTGTTTTTTCCTTCCCTCCCCCCTTTCCCTGCCCCTACACTTGCTTAAAAACCTGTTACATCTCCAACTTTTTCCAGTTCTGACGAAGGGTCATCGACCTGAAACGTTAACTCTGTTTCTCTCTCTACAGATGCTGCCTGACCTGCTGAGTATTTCCAGCATTTTCTGTTTGATATCAGCTTTGTCTTGTTGCTTTAATGTGAACTATTCAACAACAAGTATCCACTACAATACAACACACTGAAGTTTAGTAATTAAAATACTAATATGCAATTAAAATTGACAATATTCTTCTCTATTATATCTTGTAACCAAAACATTCTACGTGATCAATCCAGTATTTTCAGTGAAGGGTAAATTGGAGACCCGGTTCCTTTATTACAAAAATATAGAAACAATCTAACTCAGCAGAATAGAGACATTTTCCAATAATTGTCACTGATTTAGTCGACATATTAAATTCAATCGGTCAAATTACTTGCTGGGAGGCAACAGTTTGTTGATATAGCCGCCAAAGTCAGTCAGTAAGTAATTGTGCCGTGACAACACTGTGTATGCCTGGGTAACATGAGAGTGTAATGGATACAATGCTCATGGTTACATTTCCCAACGCTGAAAGGCCCTGTGACTCGGTATGGAAAAGGGGTGTTATCAGTTGCTGAATAGAACACTGGGGGTGGGTGGGAAGTGCCACTGTGAGCCCTCATCCTGCAGCAAACACTGCTCCTCTTGGCTGAGCACGATAACATTGGCACTGAATGTTGGCTCTCTCCAGAATGAAGTGAATGGGCATCAGAGGCAGCAGCAACGAGACAACCGGTCAGTGCTTGCACTTGACTTCAGCCATCAGTCAGAAGTAAATCTTTCGTCCATTTACAGCAACATTAAAATGGTCTAAAACAAACGACTATTTTGTTTCTGACAAATTTCTTTCCCAACCAAAAGTATATATGAACTATAATCCAATCCCCCTGTTGCCACCAGCAGCGCCGTAGAACCAGGGACACTCCCGAGTTACGTGAATTTTTGTTGTAATTTTCACAATTTTTAGGAGCTTTTTTTCTTTCCGCTTCCTGCGTCATCCCAGGACAAGAGGTCGGAGAAGAAATCTGCTCCCAGGCCTCGACTGACCCGGCTCCATAACTGACTATTAGGAGGTTGGGCCGGGATGGCCGAGGTTCTTACCACCAGGGTTGCTGTGAGAAGAAGTAGGTCATTAGGTCTCCCTTGAGGGGCCAATGTTGCGAAATCAGTAGATGGAAGTCGAATTCATTCTACGTGAAACATCAATGTTTTTGCGTAATTACTATTTTTTCATCCCCCCCCTCCTCCCCCGCCCTATTTAAAATGTTTTTTTGCACCACATCTAAATGGAGCTGCTGCAACATCACTGCCTGGTGTTTGTAATCAGATGATTACTTGGAGTGTGGCGTTGTGTATACTTGTAACAACAGATATTAGTCAGACAAAAAGGTATCAGATTCAGACTGTGTGCGCTTTATTGATGACAATGGCGAAGACTCCAGCTGCCGTACAATGGAATGGTGTTCTGCTTGCCTGGGTGAAAAAGTAGATCCGTTACAATTAAAGCAAACAGAATATGTTAACACGGCAATAAAAGCTCCCACAACCAGCTCATTGTTAGTAAAACAAATAGCTGATCTTCCATTAATAAACTTTAGAGTTGATTGCCAGACAAGAGTATTAAATACAATGTTTGTTAAACTTTAAAAAACACAAGTTATTCCCATTGCAAACATCCTGTTCATGGTCTCGAGAAAAGAAACAGGATTTTTTTTTCATATACACTTTTATGAACTTCAAAGTCCTGTTCAAAAAGAAACACACACCAGCAGTGCCAAAGTTGAGTGCTGGAAGATGATTAAAGAACCTTATTACAGATACGATGTAGAATTCTTTACATGAAAGAGAGCACATTATGAGGGCTTATCCTTTTAAATGACACAAGGTTTGAGAACACGCTGAAACCTGATTAGAGTGACAGCACTGAGTGATACTGTAAACCTGTTAATAACATGAAAATTAGAACAGCCTCATGCAAAGAGCGGAGATTAATTTAGCTCAAGTCCATCTCACGCAAATTGCGAAGTTGTGAATATGTTTCCAGATAATGAGACTTTGCAGTTGTCAGCTCACTTGTCATTTTCTGTAATTAATGTTAAGGAAGACTCCTTCCTGATGGTTCTTATTACTCATGTACCAAGAAAATTTCTTCAGAGAAATAATTTACATTTATTATCATCAGTCTGTTTGTGTGGTTTATTTCACCGCAGAGTAATTTATTGCAGTAGCGTTGATTAGTCACTCGTCTGCCTGAAATGTAATTTTTCTGATAGCGATGTTAGAAAATTGACAGCCTCACATTTCTCCTTTTTTTTCTCTTTACTGTATGTTTTCCACCAAGTCAACAGATACCTCTTTGTTTGAGATGGCGTCTTAGCAAAAGGCAGGTCTCCCACTGTGCCTCTGCTATAATTCAAGTAATATTCATCACAGACATATATTTAAATCATACCTGGGTTTGCTTTGTGTTCGAAAATTTATTAGCCCACTACTTAAATGTTTTATTCATTAGGCTGTGTGTAAATAATGCATGGCTGTTACTGCAGAGCATTAACCCATTCCTTCCCACAAGCATGGTGGAACGGCTCTCTGTAATGTTATAATTTAATTACAAAGAAATCATTATAGACCCGGGCACTCCGTGTAAAACTGAATTAGCAAGTGGTGCCATTTAAATATCAACTTCCCACGCCAGATTTCAATCAACAGTCACATCAATCGATAAATGCATTTATGCTGGGAAATATGCAGTGTAAAATCAAACTGATTTACAGTCTACACCCGGGGTATTCATTTACCACTAATTTAAGGATTAGAAAGCATGTCTTTCAGAAAGCTTCCCCTCGGGTATAAATCTGCTTGAAATAATTACGCATCACAAGGACATTTTTTTTCCTGTTTTGGGGGGGAGGAGTAGGTTAGAATATATTTTTACCTCGGGGATTGCGGGCTCTAATCCAGTTCAGACAGATGGGTGGAACCAACAAGTCTCTGATGGTCAATTATGGGGGTGGCCATCTTGTCAGTGTTAAATATAAGTAGAAAGATCAAATCTTCAAGAGGCAAGTTCATCATCAGGAAGCCTCTTAGACACCAAAACATTGCCAAGAATCAGCATTAAACCTTAACATTGTTTTGCTTCACCCTATACATTTCTGTTGGGGATTTTTTTGTTGTGGTTGAAAATGCTTGTTTAGTGGTGGCTGCTGATGACATCGTCAGGGGAGCCCATCCTGGCCAAATGACTGAACCCAACAGTGCGAAGGAGCTGAATTAACAAACGCAATTGAGATATGAACTCACCAAATCACACCGAGTAATCATTACACTGTACTGAGGCAGACTCAATCACGGTTTTCAAAAGGGATTGGATAAGTACCGGAAATAATTTTTTTTTGCAGGGCTATGGGGAAAGGGCAGGGGAGTGGGACTAGGGGAAAGGGCGGGGGAGTGGGACTGGGGAAAGGGCGGGGGAGTGGGACTAGGGGAAAGGGTGGGGGAGTGGGACTGGGGAAAGGGCGGGGGAGTGGGACTGGGGAAAGGGCGGGGGAGTGGGACTAGGGGAAAGGGCGGGGGGAGTGGGACTGGGGGAAAGGGCGGGGGAGTGGGACTAGGGGAAAGGGCGGGGGAGTGGGACTAGGGGAAAGGGCGGGGGAGTGGGACGAGGGGAAAGGGTGGGGGGAGTGGGACTAGGGGAAAGGGTGGGGGGAGTGGGACTAGGGGAAAGGGCGGGGGAGTGGGACTGGGGGAAAGGGCGGGGGAGTGGGACTGGGGGAAAGGGCGGGGGAGTGGGACTAGGGGAAAGGGCGGGGGAGTGGGACTAGGGGAAATGGTGGGGGGAGTGGGGCTAGGGGAAAGGGTGGGGGGAGTGGGACTAGGGGAAAGGGTGGGGGGAGTGGGACTAGCGGAAAGGGCGGGGGAGTGGGACTGGGGGAAAGGGCGGGGGAGTGGGACTGGGGGAAAGGGCGGGGGAGTGGGACTGGGGGAAAGGGCGGGGGAGTGGGACTAGGGGAAAGGGCGGGGGAGTGGGACTAGGGGAAATGGTGGGGGGAGTGGGGCTAGGGGAAAGGGTGGGGGGAGTGGGACTAGGGGAAAGGGTGGGGGGAGTGGGACTAGGGGAAAGGGCGGGGGAGTGGGACTAGGGGAAAGGGCGGCGGAGTGGGACTAGGGGAAAGGGCGGGGGGAGGGGGACTAGGGGAAAGGGCGGGGGAGTGGGACTAGGGGAAAGGGTGGGGGGAGTGGGACTAGGGGAAAGGGTGGGGGGAGTGGGACTAGGGGAAAGGGCGGGGGAGTGGGACTTGGGGAAAGGGCAGGGGGAGTGGGACTAGGGGAAAGGGCGGGGGGAGGGGGACTAGGGGAAAGGGCGGGGGAGTGGGACTAGGGGAAAGGGTGGGGGGAGTGGGACTAGGGGAAAGGGGGGGGGAGTGGGACTAGGGGAAAGGGCGGGGGAGTGGGACTAGGGGAAAGGGCGGGGGGAGGGGGACTAAGGGAAAGGGCGGGGGAGTGGGACTAGGGGAAAGGGCGGGGGAGTGGGACTAGGGGAAAGGGCGGGGGAGTGGGACTAGGGGAAAGGGCGGGGGAGTGGGAATAGGGGAAAGGGCGGGGGGGGGTGGGACTAGGGGAAAGGGCGGCGGAGTGGGACTAGGGGAAATGGTGGGGGAGTGGGACTAGGGGAAAGGGTGGGGGGAGTGGGACTAGGGGAAAGGGCGGGGGGAGTGGGACTAGGGGAAAGGGCGGGGGAGTGGGACTAGGGGAAAGGGCGGGGGGAGTGGGACTAGGGGAATGGGCGGGGGGAGTGGGACTAGGAGAAAGGGCGGGGGGAGTGGGACTAGGGGAAAGGGCGGGGGAGTGGGACTAGGGGAAAGGGCGGGGGAGTGGGACTAGGGGAAAGGGCGGGGGAGTGGGACTAGGGGAAAGGGGGGCGGAGTGGGACTAGGGGAAAGGGCGGGGGAGTGGGACTAGGGGAAAGGGGGGCGGAGTGGGACTAGGGGAAAGGGCGGCGGAGTGGGACTAGGGGAAAGGGCGGGGGGAGTGGGACTAGGGGAAAGGGCGGGGGAGTGGGGCTAGGGGAAAGGGCGGGGGAGTGGGGCTAGGGGAAAGGGCGGGGGGAGTGGGGCTAGGGGAAAGGGCGGGGGGAGTGGGACTAGGGGAAAGGGCGGGGGAGTGGGACGAGGGGAAAGGGCGGGGGAGTGGGACTAGGGGAAAGGGCGGGGGAGTGGGACTAGGGGAAAGGGCGGGGGAGTGGGACGAGGGGAAAGGGCGGGGGAGTGGGACTAGGGGAAAGGGCAGGGGGAGTGGGACTAGGGGAAAGGGTGGGGGAGTGGGACGAGGGGAAAGGGCGGGGGAGTGGGACTAGGGGAAAGGGCAGGGGGAGTGGGACTAGGGGAAAGGGCGGGGGGAGTGGGACTGGGGAAAGGGCGGGGGAGTGGGACTAGGGGAAAGGGCGGGGGAGTGGGAATAGGGGAAAGGGCGGGGGAGTGGGACTAGGGGAATGGGCGGGGGGAGGGGGACCAGGGGAAAGGGCGGGGGAGTGGGACTAGGGGAAAGGGCGGGGGAGTGGGACTAGGGGAAAGGGTGGCGGAGTGGGACTAGGGAAAAGGGCGGGGGAGTGGGACTAGGGGAAAGGGCGGGGGAGTGGGACTAGGGGAAAGAGCGGGGAAGTGGGACTAGGGGAAAGGGCGTGGGAGTGGGACTAGAGGAAAGGGCGGGGGGAGTGGGACTGGGGAAAGGGCGGGGGAGTGGGACTAGCGGAAAGGGCGGGGGAGTGGGACTAGGGGAAAGGGCGGGGGAGTGGGACTTGGGGAAAGGGCAGGGGGAGGGGGACTAGGGGAAAGGGCGGGGGAGTGGGACTAGGGGAAAGGGCGGGGGGAGGGGGACTAGGGGAAAGGGCGGGGGAGTGGGACTAGGGGAAAGGGTGGGGGGAGTGGGACTAGGGGAAAGGGCGGGGGAGTGGGACTAGGGGAAAGGGCGGGGGGAGGGGGACTAGGGGAAAGGGCGGTGGAGTGGGACTAGGGGAAAGGGCGGGGGAGTGGGACTAGGGGAAAGGGCGGGGGGAGGGGGACTAGGGGAAAGGGCGGGGGAGTGGGACTAGGGGAAAGGGCGGGGGAGTGGGACTAGGGGAAAGGGCGGGGGAGTGGGACTAGGGGAAAGGGCGGGGGAGGGGGACTAGGGGAAAGGGCGGGGGGAGTGGGACTAGGGAAAGGGCGGGGGAGTGGGACTAGGGAAAGGGCGGGGGGAGTGGGACTAGGGGAAAGGGCGGGGGAGTGGGACTAGGGGAAAGGGCGGGGGAGGGGGACTAGGGGAAAGGGCGGGGGAGTGGGACTAGGGAAAGGGCGGGGGAGTGGGACTAGGGGAAAGGTCGGGGGAGTGGGACTAGGGGAAAGGGCGGGGGGAGTGGGACTAGGGGAAATGGCGGGGGAGTGGGACTAGGGGAAAGGGCGGGGGAGTGGGACTAGGGGAAAGGGCGGGGGAGTGGGACTAGGGGAAAGGGCAGGGGAGTGGGACTAGGGGAAAGGGCGGGGGGAGGGGGACTAGGGGAAAGGGCGGGGGAGTGGGACTAGGGGAAAGGGCGGGGGAGGGGGACTAAGGGAAAGGGCGGGGGGAGTGGGACTAGGGGAAAGGGCGGGGGAGTGGGACTAGGGGAAAGGGCGGGGGAGGGGGACTAGGGGAAAGGGCGGGGGAGTGGGACTAGGGGAAAGGGCGGGGGAGTGGGACTAGGGAAAGGGCGGGGGAGTGGGACTAGGGGAAAGGGCGGTGGAGTGGGACTGGGGAAAGGGCGGGGGAGTGGGACTAGGGGAAAGG
The DNA here is from genome assembly GCF_052327205.1 of Somniosus microcephalus. Lineage (NCBI taxonomy): Eukaryota > Metazoa > Chordata > Chondrichthyes > Squaliformes > Somniosidae > Somniosus > Somniosus microcephalus. Next base: position 24,528,330 of record NC_141009.1, read on the forward strand.
GTGGCGGAGTGGGACTAGGGGAAATGGCGGGGGAGTGGGACTAGGGGAAAGGGCGGGGGAGTGGGACTCGGGGAAATGGCGGGGGAGTGGGACTAGGGGAAAGGGCGGGGGGAGTGGGACTAAGGGAAAGGGCGGGGGAGTGGGACTAGGGGAAAGGGCGGGGGAGTGGGACTAGGGGAACGGGCGGGGGGAGGGGGACTAGGGGAAAGGGCGGGGGAGTGGGACTGGGGGAAAGGGCGGGGGGAGGGAGACTAGAGGAAAGGGCGGCGGAGTGGCACTAGCGGAAAGGGCGGGGGATTGGGACTAGGGGAAAGGGCGGGGGGAGGGGGACTAGGGGAAGGGCAGGGGAGGGGGACTAAGGGAAAGGGTGGGGAAGGGGGACTAAGGGAAAGGGCGGGGGAGTGGGACTAGGGGAAAGGGCGGGGGGAGGGGGACTAAGGGAAAGGGCGGGGGAGGGGGACTAAGGGAAAGGGCGGGGGAGTGGGACTAGGGGAAAGGGCGGCGGAGTGGGACTAGCGGAAAGGGCAGAGGAGTGGGACTAGGAGAAAGGGCGGCGGAGTGGCACTAGCGGAAATGGCGGGGGATTGGGACTAGGGGAAAGGGCGGGGGAGTGCGACTAGGGGAAAGGGCGGGGGGAGGGGGACTAGGGGAAAGGGCGGGGGGAGGGGGACTAGGGGAAGGGCGGGGGAGGGGGACTAAGGGAAAGGGCGGGGGAGTGGGACTAGGGGAAAGGGCGGCGGAGTGGGACTAGCTGAAGTGCTCTTGTCGACAGCCGGTATGGACTCGATGGGCTGAATGGCCTTCTTCTGTGCTGTAACCATTCTATGATTCTATGATTCTAATTCAGCTTCCTTGTGCAGTTGGCCTTCATAACTTGTCTCAGCCTGACCATGCCCCCACCCTTGATGTCATTTCAAAAAAAATTATTCATTAAAGAGAAATCAGAAAAAGTTGACAAAAAGTATATTCAAATGAATAACCATTCAATTCACAAAAAAGGGGTGCAGTACTGAAGATGGGACTCAATCTTTGGAAGCCTCACTCATACTCACCTGTAGAATGCTCTTTGTAAAGCCAAAGGAAACCCTTCACGAAGGTGGAAATAACCGGAGACTGAGAAATAGAGGAAGGAGGATTAGGAGGTTTTTTTTATTCGTTCATGGGATGTGGGCATCGCTGACAAGGCCAGCATTTATTGCCCATCCCTAGTTGCCCTTGAGAAGGTGGTGGTGAGCCGCCTTCTTGAACCACTGCAGTCCGTGTGGTGAAGGTACTCCCACTCCAGTGATGTCTGGAAGCCAAATCGAAGGGGTGGGTTTTGAGGAGGCTTTTGATGGAGGGGGCATAGGGTTTGCAGAGGTAGGGAAGGACATGCTCATGGAGAGAGCTGAAGATGAGGTCAAGGATTTTGAAGTTAATGCATAAACAAATATGGAGCCAAGGTTAGTGAGGACAGGGGTAATAGGGGAACACGACTCAGGCGGAATAGAATGCAGGCAGCAGAGTTCTGGATGAGTTGCAATTTGTAAAGGGCGGAACACTGGAGCCTGACGAGGAGAGTGGTAGAGTAATCTATTCTGGAGGTGACAAAGATGTGGATAAGCATTTCAGCAGAAATGTTGATTAAAATATTTTGGCTGCTAGTTTGCTTTTGACAGGCATTACTAGCTTAACCCTGGTGCAACATCGTTACCATCCCAGCCAAAGCTATTCCTTTAACTGGAGTAAAACTCACGATTTTAACACTAGCGCTCTTTAGCTTGTTTATTCAGCTGAACTGCAAACACCATCAGATTCAGCCCAGAAGAGAAACTTTAACTGAGCGATAAAAACTTACAATGTTTTCAGCAATACTCCCCAACTCAAATTGCCATATAAATATGTGATTGGTGTCTTTCTTACTGAAGATGTGACTCCCACCATATGGAAGATCAAAACTTCGCTATTTTAATAAAAGTGAATTGGTGAGACAATAGTAAGAACTGCTTTGTCCTTCTTTGGCACCGCTGATTTTAAAAATAAACTAAATCAGCATCAGGTGGTAATTCCATTGCCCATTTTGCCACCAGAGAGGGAAGCCTTGACCTCCAGGGTAGGGACAAAACCCCAAATGCTTTCTGCCGATGGGGACAAGGTAAATCCACTGGGATAAAATGGGACAGCCACTGCGCCAGCTGCTTACCACTTAGCTGGAGGAGAACTATCTGCACACCTTTCAAACTGGGATGTGTTAGCTACGGGATGGATTAACAATATATAAAGAATTACTTCCCGTCTGAAAACAAGACTGAATCTTTTTTATAAAGCCATTTGGATACTTTCCTAAGAGCGCATTTGCATTGCAACTATTGGTCTGAGACTGATGGCTGTAGTTGTGGCTCCAGCCAGGCAGAACCACTTTCAAATTGCTTGACTCCTACCTGGCTGGAACTGTCACAGACTTGCCCGGCAAAGAGCTGCGTGGTCACATGGGTCGAGATCTTGCCCAACAGTTAAATCTTCAGAAACTGGGGAGGAGAGAACACACTCTCTGAACATTTACATTGAGATGAGGGGAGGGGTTTACAAAGTGTGCAAAGCCAGGTTTGATGCTGCACTGGATTTGCACTCCATGTGGTGTCAAAATGAGGCAAGTGGAAGATTAACCCCTCCGAGGGCCCTTTGCTCACCCTTGCTCGAGAGTCATTTTGGGTATAACTCTGAATTTACACAGCTAGTTTAGTGTCAAGGCAAAACTTGCAGTGTAAAGACGCCCTTAAGAACTTGGGATCAGCGCCTGCTCATATCTTAACTATTCATGCGTTTTGAAACTTATAAAATTCTAACAGGACTAGACAGACTAGATGCAGGAAGGATGTACCCGATGGCGGGGGAGTCCAGAACCAGGGGTCACAGTCTAAGGATAAGGGGTAAGCCATTTAGGACAGAGATGAGGAGGAATTTCTTCACCCAGAGAGTGGTGAACCTGTGGAATTCTCTACCACAGAAGGCAGTTGAGGCCAATTCATTAAATATATTCAAGAAGGAGTTAGATACATTTCTTAAGGCTAAAGGGATCAAGGGATATGGGGAGAAGGCAGGAACAGGGTACTGAACTTGGATGATCAGCCATGATCTCATTGAATGGTGGAGCAGACTCGAGGGGCCGAATGGCCTACTCCTGCTCCTATCTTCTATGTTTCTATGAACCTTTAAGGCCATAAAACAAAGAGCAATTCGGAGCACTTGAATAATGGTTATGTTGTGTAACAAATGCTGACTACTTTGTTCTAGATGACAGACGGTTTGGGCGAAGGGGCCCAGAACTCACCTTTGCTAATTATATTTGGTACCTTTTCCTGTCTATGTTTCTCCTGGCTTTCTTGTTTCCCACATTACACCAGTGACTGCACTCCAAAAGTACTCCATTGGCTGTAAAGCACCTTGAGACATCCGGTGGTCGTGAAAGGCGCTATATAAATGCAAGTCTTTCTTTCTTTCCTCCACCTGCCTGGTTATCTTTTCCCTCTTCTTCCAACTGTTTGAAGCAGTTTTTGAGCATAGATCAGGCATGTTCCAATTAAAACAGGAGAGCCTCTCATTAACAATGGGTGGTTTTAAAAATACAGAGTGTTGATGATGTTGTCAGGGAACCCCAGTTAATGATACAGCCTTAATTTTCTGATCACATTTGCTCCTTTTAACACTATTATGTATTAGCTTACACTTTTCTATATTCCTTTGGTTTCACTGAGCAACATGCATGGTAAGGAAGCACTACAGACATTATATATATTAGTTCAGCTCTCCACATTGTCGCACTCAACTCCAGCAAGCAGTTCCCCTAATGACATCACTCACATCAAATATATATATAATTTTTTAAATCAATAGAAATAAAGAAAATAGTTTTTAACACTTTATTTTGGAATAAGTCCTCCTGACGGAGAGTCTCCATTTTTAGAACAGGATTCCTGATAGCGAGAAGTGCTCGACATCTTCTACAGAAATAAATTTAGACGATTTCAACAGAAATGAATTTAGACGATTTCAAGCCAATCTCTCGTGGCAAGTGCATGCAACACAAAACTATCCGTAAGGAACACAATTAGCAAAAACAACTTGCATTTATATAGTGCCTTTAATGTAGTAAAATATCCCAAGGCGCTTCACGGGAGTGTTATCAAACAAAATTCGACACCGAGCCACATAAGGAGAAATTAAGTGACCAAAAATTTGATCAAAAAGGTCGTTTTTAAGGAGCGTCGTAAATGATGGAGAAAGAGGTAAAGAGGTGGAGAGGCTTATGGAGGGAATTCCAGAGCTTAGGCCCCAGGCAGCTGAAGGCTCGGCCGCCATTGGTGCAGCGATTAAAATCGGGGATGCACAAGAGGCCAGAATTGGAGGAGCGGTGAGATCTCGGAGGGTTGTAGGGCTGGAGGAGGTTACAGAGATAGGGAGGGGGCAAGGCCATGGAGGAATTTTAAAACAAGGATGAGCATTTTAAAATCGAGGCGTTGCCGGAGCTAGTGTAAGCCAGTAAGGGGTGATGGGTGAATGGAACTTGGTGTGAGTTAGGATACGGGCAGCAGAGTTTTGGATGAGTTCTTATCAATAAGTGGTTTTAGTGTATATATATATATATAGTGTGTATATACACACACATATACATACACACACATAGATAGATATATATATACATGTATACATACACACACATTTATATACACACGTACATGCACACACATATATATACACATATATATAAAAAATGTATATATACACATAAATACACAGATATATACACATATACATACACACACATTTATATACAATATACATGTATGTGTATATATACACACATATATACACACACATATATACACGCACATATATATATACATATACACAAACATATATATATATACATATACACACACACACATATATATACATATACACACACACATATATATATACATATATACACACACATATATATATACACATATATACACACACACATATATACACACATATACACACACACACACATATATACATATACACACACATATATATATATATATATACACACACATATACATATACACACACACATATATATACATATACACATGCACATATATATACACATATACACACACACACATATATACATATATACACACATATATATACATATACACACACACATATATACATATACACACACACATATATACATATACACACACATATATACACATATATATACATATACACACACACATATATAAACACATATATATATATACACACACATATATACATATACACACATATATACACGCACACATATATACACACACACAAATATACACACACAAACATATATATACACACACACACATACATATACACATACACACACACATATATATACACACACACACACATATACACACACACACACACACATACATATACACATACACACACACACACATATATATACACACACACACACACACATATATATACACACACACACACATATATATACACACACACATACATATATACATACATACACACACATATCGATGCTGGGGATGTTGGCCTGAGCAAGAACACTGATGTTGGTGCACCTATCCTGCCAATGGATTTGCAGGATCTTGCGGAGGCAGTGTTGGTGGTACCTCTCCAGTGCTTTGAGGTGCCTGCTGTACATGGTCCATGTCTCTGAGGCATACAGCAGGGCAGGTATCACTGCTGCCCTGTAGACCATGAGCTTAGTGCCGGGTTTGAGGTCCTGGTCTTCAAACACTCTCTTCCTCAGGCGACCGAAGGCTGCACTGGCACACTGAAGGCGGTGTTGGACTTCGTCGTCGACGTCTGCCCTTGTTGACAGTAGGCTCCTGAGGTATGGAAAGTGGTCCACGTTGTCCAAGGCCTTGTCGTGGATTTTGATAATCGGGGGGGCAGCACAGTGTGGCGGGGGCAGGTTGGTAGAGGATCTTTGTTTTACGGATGTTTAGTGTAAGGCCCATGCTCTCATATGCTTCGGTGAAGGTGTTTACGATGGTTTGGAGTTCGACCTCCAAGTGAGCGCAGACGCAAGCATCATCTGCATATTGTAATTCGACGACAGAGGATGGGACGACCTTGGATCTGGACTGGAGACAACGGAGGCTGAACAGTTTCCCGTTAGTTCTGTAAATTAGCTCCACTCCAGCGGGGAGCTTACTGAGGGTGAGATGGAGTATTGCAGCAAGGAAGATTGAGAAGAGCATTGGTGCGATGACACAGCCTTGCTTGACCCCGGTTCGTACGCGAATTGGGTCTGTGGTGGAACCGTTGGTCAGGATCACGGCTTGCATGTCGTCGTGAAGCAGGCGGAGGATAGTGACAAACTTTTGAGGGCAGCCGAATTTGAGGAGGACACTCCATAATCCCTCACGGTTGGCAGTGTCGAAGGCCTTTGTGAGATCAAAGAAGGCCATGTACAGTGGTTGGTGCTGTTCCCTGCATTTCTCTTGTAATTGACGTGTGGTGAAGATCATGTCCATTGTGCCCCTTAGTGGGCGGAATCCGCATTGCGGCTCTGGGAGGAGCTCTTCGGCCACTGGGAGAAGGCGATTGAGCTCAATCAGCTCCGATGGATGGGTCACATTGTCCGCATGCCCGATATGAGACTCCCAAAACAAGCGCTCTACTCGGAGCTCTGACACGGCAAGAGAGCCCCAGGTGGGCAGAGGAAATGCTTCAAGGACACCCTCAAAGCCTCCTTGAAAAAGTGTAACATCCCCACCGACACCTGGGAATCCCTGGCCCAAGACCGCACAAAGTGGAGGAGAAGCATCCGGGAAGGTGCCGAGCACCTCGAGACTCTTCGCCGGGAGCAAGCGGAAGCCAAGCGCAGGCAGTGCAAGGAGCGCACGTCAACCCAAGCACCCCACCCACCCGCCCCTTCAACCACCGTCTGCCCCACCTGTGACAGAGACTGTAGGTCCCGCATTGGACTCATCAGTCACCTGAGAACTCATTTTTAATGTGGAAGCAAGTCATCCTCGGTTCCCGAGGGACTGCCTAAGAAGAAGAAGACACACACATATATACACATATACATACACACACATATACATACACATACATACACACACGTGTGTATATATACACATATACACGCACATATATACATACCATCACATATATGTACACACATACATGCACACATATATACACACACATATACATACACCCATACATATATATACATACATATATGTACACATATATACACACACACACACATATATATATACACATATAAACATATATATATATACGCATATACGTACACACATATATATACACACATATATACACACACACACATGTATATACACATACACACATGTATATACACATACACATGTATATACACATATACAGACACACACATATATATATATACATATACATACAAACACACATATATATATACATACACCCACATGTATATATACACATACATATACATACACATACATATATATATACACACATATACATACATATATGCACACATATATATACACACATTTATACATACAAATAAATACACGTATATATATACACATGCATATATACACACATAAATACACACACACACACATATATATATACACACACACACATATATATATTCACGCACAAATATATTTATACACATATACATACACACACATGCATATATACATACACACTTATACAACAGGCGCTGCTTTTTATCCACCATGCTTACCCCTGGTACCTTTCTGTGCTGTTCCTACACTACCCTGGTGCTGCGCCAAGGTGCTACCTGAGCGGCAAGGTTGCCCAGTGTTTCGAGCCTCTTGGGACTGAGGTGAACCTTGTCCTAAGGACTTCTGAGTCTCAGGTGGGCTCTTCCATGAGCTGCATTACCACTGCAGGTAAATGGGCAGCTCGGTCATTTATCCCGACAGCTACAGGAGCAGGCATGTGAGGGGGCTGGCTAGAAATGTCACATTAGCTGTCACTAGAAGAGAGGATGGCTGTTGGCCAGTGGTCAAATCATCCTCTTTTGTCTGCACTGATTGGTCTGAATGCCACTCTGTCAGAGGGGACCGATGCAGATGTTCCTAATGCCACCATTCACTCTAGGTCGCACTTAACACTAAGCTGTTGTGGTCCAAGGCCAACACTGACTCTAAAATGAGGTGGAGTAAAGCTCGCTCCTCCAGGGAGTCACACTCGGCTGTACTTCCAGTGTCATGGTTAGGCCACGACCCTGGATTCAGGCCATTTTTACACTATGACTGCAGCATTGTGTGTGAAGTGAAACCCCTAGTGTAAATGCAACCTACAGTTAGTACTGGCCAATCCTACACTGCTGTTATGCAGTTAATAAAGCCAACTAACTGGTACCTTCTCCGTCACTGCCTCTGGTTTTAGTGCTTGTTTTATAAGCCTCGTCATCCAGACCATTAAGATTTGTTATAGATTGTGGAGAAGAAGAAAAGTTCAGACACAGTAAAACTGCACATACCCTTTTAGCCAGTCCACACACACAACATAGTGTTTAAGACCAATAGTGTTTTACAGAAACACTGCATATCCAATCTGTGCCCTTGCCCATGAGCATTCCATCATATTTTGCATCTTCCCACCACAATTTGTATTATTTTAAAAATCTTTTTACAATTCAGCTATCAACAAAGTATTAAAAAACAAACAGCATGTTTAAAGCATTATGGTGCATCCTTAATTGTTATGCATTGGCTGCTATTTGCTTCAGATGTGCCTGGAACTATATTTATAGCTGGGCTCCCAAAGAGTCATCATTTTGGACCACCACCTGGACCACTGGCTGTGCTCTGCTAAAATGTCTTTGGAGAAGCCATGTTACCTGTGTCAGCTGTGGCTCAGTTGATAGCACCATCACCTCTGAGTCAGAAGGTTCAAGTCCTATTCCAGGGACTTAAGCACATGGACCTAGGCTGACACTCCCAGTGGAGTGCTGCACTGTCAGAGGTGTCGTCTTTTGGATGAGACGTTAAACCGAGGCCCCGTCTGCTCTCTCAGGTGGACGTAAAAGATCCCATGGCACTATTTCGAAGAAGAGCGGGGAAGTTATACCCGGTGTCCTGGCCAATATTTATCCCTCAATCAACATAACATAAAACAGATTATCTGGTCATTATCACATTGCTGTTTGTGGGAGCTTGCTGTGCACAAATTGGCTGCCACGTTTCCCACATGACAACACTCGGAAAGTATTTAATTGGCTGTAAAGCACTTGGAGATGTTCGGTGAAAGGCGCTATAGAAATGCAAGTCTTTCTTCTATCATCAGATGGGCATTTACAGCGATTAAACATCGCCTTCGATTCGTCAATGTGGAAAACCTATTAAATGTGCACAACTGTTAATGATTTTACTTTTGGTCTTGACTATTTGATAAAAATACAGGTCTAACATTCAACACTCCGCGTTTCCAGCCCAGAGGAACAAAGGTAACCTTTGAGCCGCTGTACGGTGTCAAGGTGTCTGCAGGGCTGCTATGGGGTTAAATATTTCCTATATTTTTCTTTATTCTATAGGTTTCTATCACTGTCGTTAGAAACTCTCATTTAACTAAATGAGAAATCCATCACAATACGACAAGCACGATGTAGACTAATGGCTTGTAGAAGCTAATAATTTTTTAATACGTTTTTTTTTATTTTGTTTAATTTCAGCTGTATTCGACACAAGAGCTATGACATGGGAGAACTGCAGCGTGGTTTTAATGTGTCGGCGTGAGAGTCCATTAGGCCGTTTACTATTTGTCCTTAAGTCCATTCTCGTAGCCTGGAAGACCAAAAAAAATTTCACTGACCATATATCACGGTAGTTTTGCTCAGCAAGCACCAGAAAATTTAGACCATAAAAATTTATAGCGCGCAATATTTTCTTTTTTTCCTAGAAATAAAATCCTCGATTTATCAAATAGTTTAGATGGTTAGACTTTCCCGGCTGGCATGTCTTATGCGTTGAAATTAAATGGCCCGTCTTTCGCAATACAGACTGATGATTTTTTTTAAAGATGATATGTAATGGTAATATCTGTTATTTATATCACATTTTTCCCCGCAGATCATGGTTAATATACATCATTATTCTGTTGTTATTGTTGTTGCTGTGATAGTTACTGATAAGGTGGTGCAATTATCTGATGATACTGTCACTGCAATCCGTCCTTTGATGTTCACACAGGGGCCTGTAATATAAATGTAAAGTGATTAAAAAAAATGTTGCAAGTGGCTCACAGTCTGTCAAACGTGGACTGTTTGCTCTGATTTGTTAAGAACACATTCATAGATCCTATTCATGGTTTCATTTAGTTTCTATTACAGCGAGACAGCATTCATCTGGGATTTGATATAAAGGCTAAAACAAGAAATAAACATTTATACTGGATCTTCCCGTGAAGCATGCGCTTGGCAACTGACTTTTCAGCGACACTCCGTTGATAATTTAATCTGTTTTCATCACCTTGTTGAAATAAAACACCCCATAATTCACCTTGCTGAAGGAGATGGGTGACACCTGGTAACTAATGCAATGGCTGGTAAAGTTAAAGAATGTCCCAGGATCTCAGGCACCCCATTACATCATGCTAAATAAGCCATCTGAATTGTCAACCAAATCATATGTTCATTTATAGATGGACTCTAAACCTGTTAAGTGTGCGTGCAGGTAAGTCATGGTATCGAGAATAGCATTATATATAACTTCATATAGTACAAGTATATATTTTATTTAAATCTCCAAACAGACATAACCACATCTGATGAACATGACAGATTTCAAGGATTCAGGAGGTAATTTTGAGCTTTTTAAAGATTTGGGAAATATTCCACTCTGAGAAACCTACCGTGCCTGTGAGTTTCGGCCTCCTGCTGTATTGTGAGCTTTCTAACTAAACGTGCAGATAGCTGTCAAATAAAGGTAAGATATTGGCAGCTTTGCAGTTTTCTTTATAATCTTCATAGGCTTTTCTGTCTTTACCACACAGCAATATTAGTGAGAGTTTACAAGGAGCCAGCAATAGTGTCACTCACAATTAATGTCCCCAGGTAGCAACTCCATTAGTCTTATGAACTGAACTCACAAATGGGAATACTAATGGGGGATCTGCCTTGGGGCATTAATTGAGTGGTAATGTTAGTTCCCTGCATACCCCTGTATTAGAGACACGGGCCCTGAGGAATGTCATTCATGTCACAGCTCTTCACTTCCTGTTCAAGTATGAATAATATGCCAATACAAAATTAATTCTTTAACCTTTTGAGGATCGACGTAATATTCCCTGATCAAAACTTTAAAAAAATCCAAACAAGACTACAATGATTATTTATTCTGAGAATACTGGGAATTAAAGTCTGTTTTCCAGTTCTCTGGATGCTTCTAGCATTAGATATTTTCCATTTTCTTTAAGACATGACATGATTGTAGCCTTGGTGTCTTTTTTAAAAATCTGTTGGGCAAATTCAGCACTCAGATGGATAAAGAAGCAGTTCTCACTTACATGCAGTGTACATTGTTGGTAATTAATGCTAAATATTTCCAACTTTATCTTTCATGTCGTCCAGCTTTCTGGAATGTGTTTTAGGTCATTCCCTTTGCAGCTTGAAAATAATACGCATTTTGCATCATAAAACTAGCTCAGGAATGACTCCCACTGCATGTGTAGGAATGAACAGACAATGAGAGATGTACCAAGGTCTCCTCCAGTCTTATTATCTGTAAACACATTGGTGTTTATTGGTAGGAATAAATGTTAACGCAGTCCTCAAAGAGTTAATCAGCTCGTGTTAAATATTCAGGGAGAATCTCTTAACAATGAAGGTGGCAAGTAATGGACACAGGAAAGCCCTTTGATTAAAGGGTACAGGGCAACATCATCAAAAAGCGTAAGCACGGAGAAAATGCTGATATCTGATAGTAATGAAATGAAGCTTACTCAGGGTTGCAAACTGGATACTGCCTGCATTGGTAATGACCTCTTTGCAGCACTCAAGGGAGTTTTATCTCCAAACAACTCTGCAATGTGTTGTAAAGCCGCCGTTATAATCCCATTGAATTAAAAAGACAAGAATCAAAACCAACATCCTGTAAAATGTGTGAGAGAACTCTTCCTGCTCCATAATAAAAGGTGCAGTGCAGGATGATCATCAATAAGGCAGTAATGAAATGGAGGAGTGTGTAAATAATCAGTCAGTTGTGGCCCACTCACGGTCACTGAAAGATGATAGCAAGAAGTGCATGTCTGTGGGTTTAAAGCTATTCGGTTCCACAAAAGGGCAAATGGGACAGGAGCAGCAAAATGGTGTGATTACAAAATTGATCTGCTGAGTAAGAATTCAATGCAAATATAACACTTAGCAGTCAGCATCTATTATATGTGCGGCTCCTACATTTCTGGAATTTGTCTGGAATTATTTCACTGGGACTCGGGACGTTCAAACCACCAAATAAATGGACGGTGACCAAAAGTTGTTTCCTTTCTTTATCCAGACTTTAAAAAAAAAACCAGAATGTAGATGACGTTGGAACACGGCAGCTCCTTTTGAAAGGTAGCTGTATTCTTTCACACACAGGACAATGGTATTAATACCTTTTGAAATGCAAACATCTTTAGTGGGAGGCTTTAAAAGGAATAATTCTGAAATCTGAATGCGCTTGTGAAAGGGAATTCAGCCAATTAACCTAGCCTCAGGTTCAATGGCTTTCAGACTGTGACAGCGAATAAAAAGGTTAGTGTTGCTGTGGTTTGTAAAGCAGGTTTTGCTGTTAATTTGTTTTTTTTTATATATATATTTTATTGCTTTGTGGTTGAATGCCGTGAAACAATAGCTAACAGAGTATTTAAAAACCTAAAATAAAATGCCTCTAACCTTTTTAAACACACTAGTTTTTCAGGTAGCCACACTGGAATTTCCATTAAATATCCTTTTTATGGCAAATCTAGTTATCAGCTATAGATTGGGACACACGGGAGGTAGCATCCGACCACATTTAACCGTTAGCTTCACGCGTGCTGTTATCAGAATTGTCTATCTGTGTGTTGGGCTGTTTTCCAATTAAACCGAAGTTTGCTGATGCAGGTCATTATGAAAATAAATAAAGCGAACAGTTGGCATCGGAGAGACTTTTACTGACAGCGTTGCTTCAGAAAAATTAAAAGAAGCAAATGATGCTTTCATTTCCACGAGGCTGATTTATCTGTGGTTTCAGTCCCACTGCTATATTTCCTGACTTTCTTTTATCAGATTATACTCGGTTCTAAGTAAGCCATCTTTGCAAGTCTCATTCCAAAGACAGCAGTACCTACACTCTAAAGTCAGAGAACCACACAGCACAGAAGGAGGCCATTCGGCCCATCGTGCCTGTGCTAGCTGTCTAAAAGAGCTCCAGGCACTGTATATTGTCCTGCAGCTGAACTGTGCTCAGAGATTTCAAGGCAGAGAAAGACTCTTAAGTTAACTTAAAGTCAAGATCTATCCCAATGCCCGTGTGGCTGTAGTGAATGGAGATGGCCCAAAAATAACACAAACCAATTCTCTGTCTCTCTCTACTGCAGTGCAATGGAATTTGTAATAGAATTTCAAGTTAAATTATGAACCGGTCAGACTTTAAAAAGGATAGAATAATCCAACTGCTGAACCAAGACAGAAAAATAGCTATTCCTCATTCCATGTAGAGTATTCTTCATCTCTTCCTTAATATTTAATGACAATGTTTTAACATGTTCTGGCATGAGCCGGTTAGAGCTTTTATTTGACTATTAAGTCCAATGGGTTGAAAAGAATTTTCAAACCGTAGAGGTAGTGAAGTCAAGTTTTAGCAACACCTGTTTAATGGTACTCATGGTCGAGTATCCATGTCAGCGTGTTCCTGTTCACAGGTTAACCCACGCCAGGAAGGGATTTTCTCTTTCATATATATCAGAATAACTTGTTATTGCTGATGTCATTAACAGTGATCTTTATCCTGCCCATAAACAGTTGATGTTCACTTGGTGTACTCCTGTCGCCGGCGTGTTCTGACCTCAAAACAAAGGATAAAAAGTTTGATGGAGGAGCCCTCATAAGATCAATTGTTACCGGTCAGGGAAATGCTTGATCTTAAGCAAGATTTCAGCTTGGGTCTCTACGGGGTTTTGCCAGAGGGAATTTCTTTCAGTCACATGTTCCAACACCTTGACAGCCATGCTGAGTGAGACAGGCGCTTCAGTTGGTGATGCAGACACCACAACGCAAGAAGCACTAGAGGCAAGGCCGCAGGTTGTGTGACTGGATGAGTCAAATTCCAGGGATTTTTACCAGTGGTTTTGGGGAACGAATTCTGTATTTCCTTCTATAATCAAGGCCACAGGTTTAATAACAGTGAATAAATCAAGCTCCATTTTTATTACCCGAGATTCTGGGATTTTTACCAGTGTTTTATGGATTCCATTCACAATTCTGTCAATTTTCCTGAAAACAGTAAAACAGTGGCCTTGACTATGAACAGTTGAGGATAAAAAGGCTTCTTGCCAATTATACTTTTATAACAAACTACCCATCTATATATGTGAATTGATGACACATAAAAATGAATTTAAGTCTTAAGATTCTAAAGTTAACGTATCTTATAGACTGGAATATAAATAATAAGTGCAGCACACATCAAAAATGGTAAAGAAATACATGGGTTCTTCATTCCAGTGGAACCCATAAAAATATCCTCTCAACAAATTACAAGACGACATTAATAAATTTGAAGAATGACATATAATTGGCAAATGAATTTCAACAACTTGTATTTATATAGCGCCTTTAACATAGTAAAACGTCCCAAGGCGCTGCACAGCGTTAGCAAACTAAATTTGACACTGAGCCACATGAGATATTAGGGCAGATGGAGGTGGGTTTTAAGGAGTGCCTTAAAGGAGGAAAGAGAGGTAGCGAGGCGGAAAGGTTAGGGAGGGAATTCCAGAGCTTAGAGCCTTGGCAGCTAAAGGACGGCCACCAATGGTGGAGCAATTGAAATCAGGGATGTTCAAGAGGCCAGAATTAGAGGAGCGCAGATATCTCGGGGGGGGTTGTGGGCAATGTTCCCTCTAATTTTTTTTTCATGCGCAGTCCCTTTAAATTTACAGTGGCTGTGCATGTGTGATATCTTCTAGAGGCAACAGCTTGTGAGCAGTCTGCGCGGGACCCCCTGATTGATGCCCGGGCGCGCGCCTGTGCACCTTAGGGGTAACATTGGTTATGGGGTTATAGGAGATTACAGAGATAGGGAGGGGCACGGTCATGGGGGATTTGAAAACAAGGATGAGAATTTTAAGATCGAGGCGTTGCTTAACCAGGAGCCAATGTAACACAGCGAGCACAGGGGTGAAGGGTGAACGGGAATTGGGGCAAGTTAGGACACGGGCAGCCGAGTTTTGGATGGCCTCAAGTTTGCCGAGGGTAGAACATAATAGATAAGTGTGAGTTATTATACTAATACACAAATCACTAAAAGTTGTGACGCAGGTCAATAAGACCATAACAAAAGCAAACCAAGCACTAGCGTTTATTTCTAGAGGATAATATTGAAAAGTAGAGAAGTTATGCTAAACTTGTATTGAACTTTGGTTAGACCACACATGGAGTACTGTGTGCAGTTCTGGTCGCCATATTATAAAAAGGATATACAGGCATTGGAGATGGTGCAGAAATTATTTACAAAGATGATACCAGGACTGCGAGGTTATACCTATCAGGAAAGGATGAATAGGAAGGGTCTCTTTTCTCTTGAAAGGAGAAGGCTGAGTTGTGACCTAATAGAGGTGGGGTGTGTAGAATTGAACCAGCAGCAATGTCTTTACAAAAAAAGAAAGAAAGACTTGCATATATATAGCGCCTTTCATGACCACTGGACGTCTCAAAGCGCTTTACAGTCAATTAAGTACTTTTGAAATGTGGGAAACATGACAGCTAATTTGTGCACAGCAAGCTCCCACAAACAGCAATGTGATAATGACCAGATCATCTGTTTTTGTTATGTTGGTTGAGGGATAAATATTGGCCAGGACACCGGGGATAACTCCCCTGCTCTTCTTCGAAATAGTGCCATGGGATCTTTTACATCCACCTGAGAGAGCAGACGGGGCCTCGGTTTAACATCTCATCCAAAAGACGGCACCTCCGATAGTGCAACACTCCCTTAGCACTGCATTGGAATGTCAGCCTAGTTTTATGTGCACAAGTCCCTGGAGTGGGACTTGAACCCACAACCTTCTGACTCAGAGGTGAGGGTGCTGCCCACTGAGAAGGTAAATAATGCAAAGGAGGAGGATTTAGACTAATAAAACAGAGCACAAGTAGAAAGAGGGAAAACAAAGAATGACGAGGTAGAAACGGTACAGAAGCCAGAAGTAATGGTACAGAGCAAGGGCTGGTAAATGATAGTTTGAGGAGACTCTGATATAACAGGTGCAGAATATAAGGATATGACCACACAGGCAAATAATTACTAAGTTCCTAAACACAATAGTCCAGGGTGTTAAGAGTATGCCTCAAAGTTCTACATGTGAATGCTAGGAGTCAGGAATAAAACAGGAGACTTGAAGGTCCTTTTTGGAGAGGGAGCTTATGACTCCCCATGATAGAGATTTGGTTCAAAATGACAAGGGTTGGGTAAATGTACGAGGTGACCGAATACCTATGGAGGCAGAAAATACAAACTGGGAGAGAGTGCAGCCTTTCAAATGAAAGAAAGCTTGATTACAATGGAGATTAATCTATCACATCCAGATACGCATAATGAGGAAACTCTGTGGATAGGAATGAGGCACGTGAGGGGAAGGGAAGTAACTAGGCGTCTGCTCCAGATCCCTAAGTTAGGAGAGGGGATTGACCAAGATTTATGAGTCAAATAAAGGAAGCACGTACAGGAACAGATGCATCTTTTATGGGTGATGACAAATTATCAGGGATAATTGGGAAATTTATAAAAAGTGCAACAGGAGTGAAAAGTTGGATTGTAACAATTGGTCAAGGAATCCATGTAAGCAGGGGTGTGATTGGACTGGACAAAGGTTAACAGCCAGGAGATGGTCGAGCAGGGCAGAGAACACTTTGGCAACAGTGACCACGATGCACTGGACTTTAATGTCAGGCTTATGATAAAAAAGAAAATAGGGTGTAAATTTGTTTTGACCCATTTTCGGGCCTGAAATAGGCGGCGTGCTGGGAGCACGCACGAGAATCCAGAGGCCCGAGGCCCGAGGCTCACCCAAAACTGGGCCTCAGGCCTCCTCAGCATAGTGCTGGAGAGCTGCGGACTGCAGTCAGGCGTCCAGGAGAAGCTGGTCGGTTCTGTGAGGACAAAGCTGGGCCAGCCACCTCCCTGGCAGCAGCCCTCAGGTAGATCATAGAATCTTACAGCACGAAGGATGCCATTAGGCCCATCGTGTCTTTGCCGGCTCTTTGACAGAGTTGTCGAAATCAATCGCACACCCCAGCTTTTTCCCCATAACTCTGCAAATTAGTCTTCTTCATGTAAATGTCCAATTGGCTTTTGGATGGTGGGAGGGGGGTGCAGGGGGGCGATTGGGAGTGGCGATCGGGAAGTAGGGGAGGCGATCGGGTGAGGGCGATCGGGAAGTGAGGGGGCGATTGGGTGGGGGAGGGGGCGATTGAGGAGGCAATGAGCGATCGGGAAGTAGGGGAGGCGATCGGGTGAGGGCCGGCAACGGTGTTCGGAACTGCTGTGGAGCCAGGGGGAACATCCCTGCTCCTCCTGGCTGCACATTCAGGTAAATATGTTTTAAAAAACATACCATTTTGGTGGCGATTCCAGAGGTCCCTTTAAGGACAGCTGGTTAGGTCGCATGTAGACACCGTTATCCTGAGCGCAGCTGGCCTGCCGCCGGCTGCATTAATAGAAACCCAATTTCAGGAAGTGGGCCTCAAACAGGCATAAGGTCCCCTATTTGCATGTGCAAAGGGTCTAACGCCTGTTTCAGGCGCAGGCTCTGGGCAGGTATACTGGAGCCTTTACCGACACAGCGAGCGGCGCACTTCCGGTGCGGAATGTGCACGTGCACGCCGTCCACCATGATGGATGCTTAGGCGCCTGTTTTACACGTGCAAAGCATGCACAGCGTCAATGAAATTCAATTCAAGGCCAATGAGTACAATAGACACTGCCAAAAAAAAATAGAAATTTCAAATGAGGCGGCTACTGATTGTCTGAAAAAGCTAAAGGAAGACTAGACGCCAGGCCCAGATGAAGCTTATTCAAAGGTACTTAAATAAGTTGCTCACAAATTTGTTCACATGCTTGCCACCATCTGTAAGGAATCATTAAAAATTGGAGAAGTACCTGAGGATTGGAAAGTAGCGGACAGTGCACCAATATTGAAAGAAGGGCCATAGATCTCAGAGAATCATATGCCAGTGAGCCAAATGTCTGTTGTGGGTAGAAGGCATCCTGAAATGAAACATTTATGGTACAGGTTTAGGGGAGGGAGGTCTTGATTCACAAACCTACTGGAGTAATACAGGTTATGTAGTTCCTTGAATGTAGTAAAACATCCCAAGGCGTTTCACAGGAGCATTATCAGACAAAATTTGACACTGAGCCACATAAGGAGGTATTAGGACAGGTGACCAAAAGCTTGGTCAAAGTCATAGGTTTTAAGGAGCGTCTTAAAGGGGTATCTTCCCGACTTTGCATTACCAGTGGAGATGCTCATCTTCCAAGAGTGCACATCAGAGATTCAGGAGCGCGATGTGCCTCATTCGACAACTGTTATTTTAAACGTCTGGAAAATCATGGGCGGTGCGCGCCCGAATTTCCAAATTGCGCTCTTGGTGGACAAGGCTGCTTGCCAGCAGTTCAAACTTGGAAAAAGTATCCCATTGATGTGGACAAGTGCAAGGTAATGAGGCTATAGAGAGGAAATAAACAGTAGGGCCTAGAAATTCACTATGGCCCCGCCAGCTGGCTAGCGCCCAAAAGTTAGCGCTGGGCGGGAAGCCTATAGCGATCGTCAGATATTCATTGTTAGTGCCCCAATTCGGAACCGGGCGCTATACCAGGGTGTGCCCGCCTCCGCTTGGGGCACTGACACTGAATATCAGCGCTCTTGGCGCCGCTGCGCCAGCCGCTGCGGAGCGGCAGGCTGCGGTACTGCAGGCCTCCTCCTTCTCTTAAGGGGGAGCTGCCTGCAACGGGGAGATCGCCGCTGGATAGTGCCGGCAAATGAGCCCGGCACCACGGAGAAGTGCCGGGCTCGCGGAAAGCAGCCGGCAATGCCGCGGGGGGGGGGGGGTGGAGGAGGCCGGGGAAGGAGGTGCGGGCAGGCGGCCGCCGAAAAAGCGGCCGGCCGCACCTTCCGCTTTAAAGCGCCCCACTAAGGCAGCAGGACGGCCCCGTTTTCTGGTCGCTGTTTGCGGCCGCTTCGGAGGAGGCGGCCGCAACTAAATATGGGGATCGGGCCGGTTTCGGGGCGGAACCGGGGCACCGCGCACACCGATGACATCATCGGTGCCGGCGCAGCGCTAACGGCTACCGCCGGCAATACCGCTGCGCTGAATATCTGCGCAAACTCATTTCTGGCGCAAAATCACTCTTTAGGCGTTAACTGGGCGCAAAGCTGGCAGCGCCTTAATGAATTTCTAGGCCTAGGAATATACACTAATGACCCTCGGCTACAGGACACAAGACGAGAAAACGACCTGGGCCCTGTGCGATTAACTCACTGCGACCAAAGGCACAGTATGTGGCAGCAGCAAGGAAATCTAACTGGGTGATGGGATGTGTCGGCAAAGGGATAGAGCACATACCCTAAGAGGTGATAATGGCCTGGAAATTGCGGTCGGAGTGCCGCCAGCGTATGCCTCCGAACCGCAAGAAAACGACGTACTTGTGGCGGAGCCACTAAAGGACTCAGATCGTTTGTATATAATTCCCTTTAACAACATGTTAGCTACAGCCTGAGTCTGTATCTTTATTTATACTGTTTACTTGTACAGAGCGTGATTACTTTAACAGCGTGGGTAAACGCGATGACGTCACGCCGCTCATCACGTGATCCCCCACTGGCGGGAAGAACGTGATGACGTCATGACATCAACCACGGGACCGCCCTAAGTAGTCCTCGTGGAGCCTCCGAACTGAGCAGACCTACACTCGATGTTCTCCTGTAGTTACTTGTTTAAACCTGTTAGTTTCCATTAAACTTCGTTTTGTTTGATCGTCTGAGTGGACCTCAGTCTTTGGATAGGAACTAGACATTCCTACATTGGTGACCCCGACTTTTGCGAACAGTTTTCGCAGAAGATACTCAACATGGAAACGAACGCCGTTACCTTGAAGCTACCACAGTTCTGGGAGCAACAACCAGCCGCGTGGTTCATCCAGGCTGAAGCCCAGTTCGCCATCAGGGACATCGTTGCGGATCAGACCCGTTATTATTACGTGGTCTCCACCCTCGACAGCACCACAGCCTTGCGGATCATCAGCCTACTCGGCAGTCCGCCTACTGATCGCAAGTATGACACGTTAAAGGCACGGTTGCTACAGGTCTTCGGGCTCATGAAGTCGGAGCGCGCCCGCCGGCTGCTCGCTATGCCCGACCTCGGGGACTCCAAGCCGTCCGAACTCATGAGCCAAATGCTCACGCCCCTCGGTTCCGAACCGGAATGCTTCCTCTTCAGGGAGTGTAATGATATCTGTTTGTCTTGATCCTGTATTCGTTTTGCACTCATGTATATTACCCTCCCCCACTGTGTATAGTTTCACTTCCTCTTTCCCGACTAACCTGGGAGGTTCCAGGTCTTGGCTCTTGGCTCTGCCCCTGACTTCTCTTACATAAAGATCCCAGGATCTGTATGACTCATTCCTGTGAACCAGTCGGCGTGTTGAGATGTTAGCTCTGATCTTAGTGATTAAAAGCCAACTTGTTTAAGTCTATAACTTCTAGTTTTGTGGTTATTGAAGGCCCATCAATTTTATTCACTAAAGAATACTAGGATGGATCAACTCCTAAAACCAGAGCGTCTGGACTTGGATCCACATTCTGCTGAAGCATCAAATCAATTTGGACACTGGCTCAAATGCTTCGAACTCTTCGCGGGGGCCTCATCCGCTAGCGAGGGAGATAAACTGAGTCTACTGACTACTTGCGTAAGTCATCGGATTTATTCGTTCATCCGGGACGCCACCTCTTACACGGAGGCCATCACTATCCTGAAGGTCCAATACCAGAGACCGGTAAACGAAGTGTACGCCAGACATCTGCTGGCTACACGCAGGCAGCGACCAGAGGAATCAATGGATGATTTCTTACAGGGCCTAAAGGACCTGGTCCGGGACTGTAACTGCAAGGCCGTGACGGCCAACGCGTACTTTGACGAATTGATCCGCAATTCCTTCATCACGGGCCTCAAATCGAATTATATCCGGCAGAGACTGCTGGAGAAGGAGGTCCTGGACTTAAAAAAGGCAGTGGCCACTGCGCGATTGCTGGACGTGGCCCAGAGAAACTCTGACTCTTATTCTTCCAGCCATGCGGCCCTCACCGCCTCGTGCGCGCCGAGGGGGCCGCCATCTTGGAATCAGCCATCTTCCCCATCCAGGTCTCAGACCAGCTCTACGCCGCCGCAGTCCCCACACAGAAGTTCACCCAGGAGTCCTACTACAGCGGCAATGTCTCGAGGCCCGAAATGTTACTTCTGCGGCCAGGCCAAGCACCCCAGACAACGATGCCCAGCGAAGGACGCTACATGCTTCAAATGTAAGAAAAGGGGCATTTTAGCAAAGTCTGCAGGGGGAATCCGATTTCCAACTCCGGCACCACCTCGTGCGTGCTGTGCGGGCTGCCATCTTGGGATCCGCCATCTTTTCCCGACTCAACGGCCGCCCAGGGCCCAACAGTGGCTTCGATCATGGTGGATCAATCCAGGCCACACCCGTTGACAAAATCCATGATGGACATACAGGTAAACGGGAATTTAACGAAATGTTTAATTGACTGTGGGAGTACCGAGAGTTTTATCCACCCTAGCCTGGTACGGCGGCACTCATTAACGGTAACCCCTACACGGAGCAGAATTGCTATGGCTGCCAAGTCCCACACTTCGGACATTTTGGGCTACTGTGTGGTAACACTGACTGTAAAAGGCACGGACTACAAGGATTTTAAACTCCTCGTGATGCCAGAACTCTGTGTTAATGTAATCTTGGGCCTGGACTTCCAGTGCCACCACGAAAGTGTCACGCTAGCATATGGCGGGTCCCAGCCGCCACTCACAGTCTGTGGCCTATCAACCTTAAAAATCAGCCCGCCCTCTTTATTCACTAATCTCGCTCCGAACTGTAGGCCCATAGCGACCAAAAGTAGACGGTACAGTCTGGAAGACAGACACTTTATCAAGGCGGAAGTGGACAGACTCGTGCGGGAAGGCATTATTGAATGCAGTACCAGCCCGTGGCGTGCCCAAGTAGTCATAGTTAAAAATAGCGAAAAGAAACGGATGGTAATTGACTACAGCCAGACTGTTAATATTTATACCCAGCTGGACGCCTACCCTTTACCCCGCATATCAGAAATGGTCAACCAGATTGCGCAATACCGAGTCTTCTCGACTATCGACCTCAAATCCGCGTATCACCAGCTCCCCATTAGAACGGAGGACCGCCCATACACCGCCTTCGAGGCGAACGGGCACCTCTACCATTTTCTCAGAGTGCCCTTCGGGGTAACAAATGGGGTCTCGGTCTTCCAACGTGAGATGGACCGCATGGTTGACGAGAATAAACTACAAGCTACCTACCCCTATCTGGACAATGTCACTATCTGCGGGCACAACCAGCAAGACCACGATCTAAATCTTGCGAGATTTTTAAAAACTGCCCTAAAGCTGAATCTAACCTACAACGAAGACAAATGTGTCTTCAGCACAACCCGTCTCTGTATCCTCGGCTGTGTGGTGGAAGATGGGGTCATTGGACCGGACCCTGACCGATTACGCCCCCTAAAGGAACTGCCCCTGCCACACAATCCCAAAGCTTTAAAAAGGTGCCTGGGATTTTTTTCGTATTATGCCCAATGGGTGCCCAATTACTCTGATAAGGCCCGACCCCTCATTAAATCGATGTCCTTCCCACTATCAGCTGAAGCTCGGGAGGCTTTCACCAGTATTAAACAGGACATTGAAAGGGCTGCAGTGTGTGCAGTGGACGAATGCATTCCCTTTCAAGTCGAAAGCGATGCGTCAGACTTTGCCTTAGCTGCGACCCTCAATCAGGCTGGGAGACCAGTGGCCTTCTTCTCCCGAACCCTTCAGGGACCTGAAATCAGGCACTCTTCTGTCGAGAAGGAGGCACAGGCTATAGTGGAGGCAGTGTGGCACTGGAGACACTACCTAGCCGGCAAACGTTTCACCCTGCTCACCGACCAGCGGTCGGTGGCTTTCATGTTTAATAACAAAGGGGGAAAATCAAGAATGACAAAATACTCAGGTGGAGGATCGAACTATCCACGTTCGACTATGATATTATGTACAGGCCGGGAGCCCTTAATGAACCCCCAGACGCCCTATCGCGGGGAATGTGTGCCAGCATTCATACGGACAAATTACAGGGTCTCCACAACGACCTCTGTCACCCAGGGGTCACCCGACTATACCATTTTATAAAGTCCCGCAATCTGCCCCACTCCATCGAGGAGGTCAGGGCAATGACCAGAGCCTGCCGCATCTGTGCGGAATGCAAGCCTCGTTTCTACAGGCCTGACCGTGCACACCTTATCAAAGGCACACGGCCATTCGAGCGCCTAAGTCTGGACTTCAAGGGACCCCTTCCCTCTGCCGACCGTAACGTATACTTCCTCAATATCATTGATGAATATTCCCGCTTCCCCTTCGCCATTCCCTGCCCAGACATGACCAGTGCCACGGTCATCAAGTGTCTCTGTAATCTATTCTGCATGTTTGGCATGCCGAACTACATACACAGCGATAGGGGGACGTCATTCATGAGTGACGAGCTGCGCCAGTTCTTGCTCTCGAAGGGGATAGCCACTAGCAGAACCACTAGCTACAACCCCCAGGGTAATGGGCAAGTGGAAAGGGAGAATGCTACTGTTTGGAAGGCTGTCACGTTAGCCTTAAAGTCAAAAGGCCTTCCGACCTCCCGCTGGCAGGAAGTCCTCCCAGACGTGCTCCACTCCATAAGGTCTCTGTTATGTACTGCCACTAACGCTACCCCTCATGAAAAGATGTTCATTTTCCCCCGGAAATCCACCTCGGGCATATCTCTACCCGCGTGGCTGACGTCTCCGGGGACAGTACTATTGCGGAAGCACGTGAGAGGCCATAAAACGGATCCCCTTGTGGAAAAGGTACAGCTCCTCCATGCAAACCCTCAGTACGCCTATATCGAATACTCTGACGGGCGAGAGGACACTGTTTCCATAAAAGACCTCGCTCCCTTGGGGAGCGGAGAGAACGATGGGAGACTACCCGATGAAGACCTACACTACAAAGAGACAGGACGCCCAGAGGTATCAATACCCAGCTTTAACCTGGAGGACACTGCAGATAACCTGGAAGACACTGCGGAGGCCCGGACAGCGGAGGAACCAGAATCCACTCCCCTAGAGGCACCCCAACCAGCTTTGCGCCGATCACTGAAAACTGCAAAACCTCCTGACAGACTCACTTATACCAACTTTTAAGAAACATCACCCCGATGGACTAAATCTATAGAAGGGGTGAATGTAATGAAATCTGTTTGTCTTGATCCTGTAATTCGTTTTGCACTCATGTATATTACCCTCCCCCACTGTGTATAGTTTCACTTCCTCTTTCCCGACTAACCTGGGAGGTTCCAGGTCTTGGCTCTTGGCTCCGCCCCTGACTTCTCTTACATAAAGATCCCAGGATCTGTATGACTCATTCCTGTGAACCAGTCGGCGTGTTGAGATGTTAGCTCTGATCCAACTTGTTTAAGTCTATAACTTCTAGTTTTGTGGTTATTGAAGGCCCATCAGGGAGTTAATCCTCAGCCTACTACTGGAGCAAGTTCAGGCTGCCCTAGCCAGGTCCGAAGTCACAGACTGCGCGGAGCTTGCTGATGAAGCGGACAAGATTTTCGCGGTGACACAGCAGTACTGCGCTGCCACGAGGTGCCCATCCCCCACAGATGCTGCTGCAGCTCCTCAATCAGCGGGGTTGTGCTTCTACCACGCCCCTTTTGGCGCAAAAGCAAGATGCTGCCGTCCTCCCTGCAGTTTTTCGCTCAAAAAAAACCATCTACAGCCACCCTGGCGAAAGAGGACCGGGTCTAACGAGCGCCCCGCGGCTGCGATGGCCATCGGAAATTCGGGAAAGCTTCTCTTCCTCACCGATTCCCTATCTGGTCGACGTTTCCTTTGCGACACCGGGGTGCAGTGTAGCATCCTACCTGCGTCAAATCTCGATATACAAGCTGGGGGGCCACAGCCCCTCCCTTGAGGCGGCTAATGGCGCAGCCATTTGGACCTTCGGACGGCGGCGGGACCAGGTGTGTTTCGGCGGCCAGCGCTTCCACTGGGAATTCATCACAGCCAAAGTCTCGCAGGCCATCCTCGGTGCGGATTTTTTGTGCGCCAACGGCCTCCTGGTCGATGTCAGGCACCGCCGGTTGATCAATGTGGCCACGTTCCACTCCATCCCGTGCCACCGCGGTAACGCCGTGCCGCGCACTGACTCCTGTGCCTTACCACCTCCAGATGACTTCACTCGCCTCCTCGGAGAGTTCCCAGATCTGACCAGGCCCACTTTCTCCTCCTCGGCCACTAAACATGGTGTAGAACATCACATCACCACTACCGGCTCCCCGGTTTATGCACGGGCCCGACAACTCGAACCCGGCAAGCTTGTGGCTGCGAAAGCGGAGTTCGACATGATGGAGCGGCTGGGGATTATTCGCCGGTCGAATAGTCCCTGGTCTTCACCTCTCCACATTGTTCCAAAACCCGGTGGTGGATGGCGGCCATGCGGCGACTACCAATGCCTGAACGACGCCACTACTCCTGATCGGTACCCGATCCCGCATATTCAAGATTTCTCAGCCCATTTGGTGGGAAATACTTCTTTTTCAAAAGTCGACCTCGTCCGTGGTTACCACCAGGTCCCCGTGCACCTGCAAGACGTCCCGAAAACCGCAGTCATCACCCCATTCGGCCTGTTTGAATTTCTGCGGATGCCATTTGGCTTGAAGAACGCTGCACAGGCTTTCCAGTGCTTGATGGACTCCGTGCTTTGGGACCTAAAATTTCTCTTCGTCTACCTCGACGACATCCTCATCGCCAGCCCTAGCAGAGAGGAGCACTTCTGTCATTTGCGCACCCTCTTTACACGCCTCAGTCAACATGGTTTGATTATCAACCCGGCCAAGTGCCAGTTCGGCCTGCAGCGGATTGATTTCTTGGGCCACCGCATCACATCAGACGGCGCAATTCCCTTACAGACGAAGGTCGAGGCGGTTACATCTTTCCCGCGCCCGCAGACCGTCAAGGCCCTACAAGAGTTCCTCGGGATGGTCAATTTTTATCACCAGTTCATCCCTAAGGTGGCTCTGCTTATGCAGCCCTTGTACGAGGCCCTCAAGGCCAAGTCCGGTAAGGATCCGATCAGCTGGATGGCTGAGATGGACCGGGTGTTCGTCGACACCAAAGGCGCCTTGGCCAACGCAACCATGCTGGCGCACCCGCTTCCAGGTGCCACCATCGCCCTTACCAATGACGCGTCGGACTACGCAATCGGCGCAGTGCAGGAACAGTGGGTGAATGGGATGTGGCAACCGCTGGCGTTTTTCAGCCGTCAGCTACAGCGAAACAAAATAAAGTACAGCACTTTCGACCGGGAGTTGCTGGCCCTTTTTCTAGCCATCCGCCATTTCCGGTTCTTACTAGAGGGACGTCCGTTCACAGCTTTTGTAGACCACAAGCCACTAACATACGCTATGGCCACGACTGCCGAACCGTGGTCAGCTCGGCAACAACGTCACCTGACGTTCATTTCAGAATTCACCACGGACATTCAGCATTTGTCCGGTAAGGACAACCTGGTGGCGGATTGCCTCTCCCGCGCGACTGTTCACGCAGTCCAACTCGGAATCGACTATGCCCTCATGGCTGCGGATCAAGCCTCAGACCCAGAGGTCCAAGCATACAGAACCAGCCCCTCTAGCTTCCAAGTGGCCGACGTCAAATTCCATGCCGCAGGCACCACGCTACTTTGCGACGTCTCCATGGGAGCTCTCCGCCCTATCGTACCAGTCGCCTGGCGCCGAAAAGTGTTCGACGCCATACACGGGTTGTCACACCCTGGCATGAAGGCCTTGCAAAGGCTGATGTCGTCAAAATTCGTCTGGAGGGGTATGCACATGGATGTCCGTGACTGGGCCAACACATGCGTGGTCTGCCAAAAGGCCAAGTACAGCATCATGTAAAAGCTCCATTGGCCACTTTCGCTGTTCCGGAGCGTCGATTCGACCACGTGAATGTGGACCTCGTGGGGCCGCTTCCACCTTCTCAAGGTTTTGCATACATCCTCACAATGGTAGACCACACCACTAGATGGCCAGAGGCAGTTCCTTTGGTTTCCACCACTTCGGCAGACGTAGCCAGAGCTTTCATCTCCTCTTGGGTTGCTCGTTTCGGGGTACTGGCGGACATCTCTTCTGATCGTGGGCCACAGTTTTCCTCTGAGCTCTGGAACGCTGTGGCCCAGGGGCTCGGCACCAAACTACATCGCACCACCGCCTATCATCCACAGGCGAACGGCCTGTGTGAGCGATTCCACAGGTCGCTCAAAGCCGCTCTGCGGGCCAGTCTTCAAGGCGCGGGATGGGTGGACAGACTTCCATGGGTCCTTTTGGGTCTTCGTACGGTGCCCAAAGAAGATTTGCAATCGTCCTCGGCGGAACTCGTATATGGCCAGCCACTACGAATACCAGGGGATTTCCTCCCGTCTCCAACAGAGCCATGGTCTGCATCCCAGCAACTCGTCAGCCACCAGGAAGCAGCCAGATGTTTCGCTCCAGTGCCTACGTCGCATCACGGCTTACGGAGCTCCCCCGTCCCAACTGAGCTGAAAAGCGCTGAGTACGTGTTTATCCGCCACGTCGCTCACCGGGATCCGCTCAAGCCTCCTTACACTGGTCCCTTCCACATCATAGAGCCGGGAGACAAAACCTTTTCGGTTGATATCGGAGGTAAACCAGATTACATTTCCTGGTTTACCTGGGCCGCCCAGTCGAGATCGCTCAACCGCCAAAACGTGGCCGACCGCCCACAGTCGCCGTGCCAGATCCACCACAACCACCCACCAGCTCGACCAGCGTCCATCAGCTTCCACTTCAGGGTTACAGAAGTCGCTCGGACAGGCTTGTCGGGCCTCCTCGCCGTCTCACTTTTGCTGTTAAAGGCAATTCTGAGGGGGCGCATGTGGCGGAGCCACTAAAGGACTCAGATCGTTTGTATATAATTCCCTTTAACAACATGTCAGCTACAGCCTGAGTCTGTATCTTTATTTATACTGTTTACTTGTACGGAGCGTGATTACTTTAACAGCACGGGTAAACGCGATGACGTCACGCCGTTCATCACGTGATCCCCCATTGGCGGGAAGAACGTGATGACGTCATGACGTCAACCACGGGACCGCCCTAAGTAGTCCTTGTGGAGCCTCCGAACTGAGCAGACCTACACTTGATGTTCTCCTGTAGTTACTTGTTTAAACCTGTTAGTTTCCATTAAACTTCGTTTTGTTTGATCGTCTGAGTGGACCTCAGTTTTTGGATAGGAACTA
The DNA here is from genome assembly GCF_052327205.1 of Somniosus microcephalus. Lineage (NCBI taxonomy): Eukaryota > Metazoa > Chordata > Chondrichthyes > Squaliformes > Somniosidae > Somniosus > Somniosus microcephalus. The sequence continues at coordinate 24,557,218 of NC_141009.1, forward strand.
GACATTCCTACATACTTACCTTGTGTTTCCGGAGCTTCGGACTCTTGCAGTCCTGGGCCTGCAGGCGTATGCCTGCGTAAAGGCCCACGGATCCCGGGGCGTATGCGGTTCGCAAGCTGGGATCACATGGGCCAGGCCAACCAATGACAAAGGGGGATTCCTATGATGCTTATGGGGATTCCATTTATGTACGGAATCCCCATTAGCATAATAGAAATCACCTAATAAATACAATTTCACAGCACTTAAATAAAAATTAATGATCAAGGTTGAAAATTAATTAAAATACCCTTTAATTAAACATTTCAAATAAAAATTGAAGTTTTGAAAAATAAATGTAAACATTTTTAACCGGAACAAAATTGACCTAAACTAATTTTAAATGTAAGTGAATGTTTAAATCATTTAAAAAAAATTATTTTAACGTTTATTTTAACCCTTACACTGGTAAAAGAAGGCCTTATGCCTGCTTCTACCAGGCATAAGAGTTTTGTGGGTATTCGCTGGGCAGTAGTTTCTGCGCCAGCGAAAGTGAATTTACAGCGGAGGCGTAGATCTTGACAGATCGCAAGTTCCGGGTTTTCGCGCATGCCTGTGGAAACCCAGAACCTGCGGGGCCACTGACAGCACTTACGATGGCGTACGCTGCCCCGTAAAATCTGGGCCAATGAGTCGACAAGGAACTGGTGTGACCCTCCCTGGAGTACAGTGTACAGCTCCGTCTGTTATACTACACAAGGAATGCAGGCATTGAAGGGAATATAGAAAAGGGCAACCAAACGGATTACTCGCTCAAGGAGAGGTTAAAGAGTTTGGGATTGTCTGCTCAGGGTGGATATTATTCAAGATTCTGAAGGGAACAGATAAACATACTCTAGAACCAGGGGACATGGGCTCAGGCATCGAAGAGGGAAGGTGCACAGTCAACTTAGATGCTTTCAAAACAAAACTAGACGAGTACATGAGAGAAAAGGGAATAGAAAGATATGCTGAAAGGCTGAGATGAGATAAATGGACTGGGAGGAGACTCATGTGGTGTATAAACACCAGCACAGACTAGTTGGATGAATGTGTGTCTGCCCAGGGAAATAGTTGGAGGGGGACAGTGTGGGAACAAATTAAGGGAGAATTGGATAGATTTTTGAGGGAGCAGGTGATTGCTGGGTGTTCGTTTTTGCGACTGGCCACATGGCCTGCAGAATCCTTTCCAGTCCCATACTTCCCTCTGTTCTTATTAACATAAATATCATTTATTTAAGTGAAGTAGCTCAGATGCAAGAGTGAAAATAGGAGAAATTACTAATGGCGTATTCTGTGCCTGAGGCACAGACAGAAAATGTACAGCTGCTCATCAACGGGAAATGTAACCTTTGATTTCCCACAGAGCTCCTACTGACACAGCGATTTGTGGTAGGGTAATGAGACAGCAAACTTTGTCTTAAATTGCCATGGACTGTGAGAAAAAGAACTGCTTAATTGGGATATGATTCTGTGGATTTCATCTGCGAGATATAATTTTGCATTGCAATGAATCACAAACATTTTGCACCCGGCATTGATCCGAAGAGGGACTTGATCTTCTCAGAATTGACCTCAGATGGGTTTCACTCTACTTGGGAAGTAACGTCAGACTCGTCAATGATGGTTTACCGCACTATTCAACGATTTGGACTGGATGGCTGGTCACAGGCTCGGGATTGTACGTTGCTCTGTCCTTCTGTGATCCCCGAAGTCCTAATCCACGATACAGTAATTGCATCTTTCAGTCCTGCAGCAAGTACGACTTTTTTTTGTACACAATTCTCACACTCGGTGTAAAGCACCAACAGGCGGGCTTTTCCCCCTGTCAGGTCATGCTGTTGCCCTGGGGTCTTCTTCTCTCATTAAAAACAATAGCAGCAAAATAAAAGCCTTAGCCTTCCAGGGGCAACAACACCAACAACAACTTGCATTAATATAGTGCCTTTAAAGTCGTAAAACATCCCAAGGCGCTTCACAGGAGCATTACCAAACAACATTTGACACCGAGCCACATAAGGAGAAATTAGGGCAGATGACCAAAAGCTTGGTCAAAGAGGTCGGTTTTCAGGAGCACCTTGAAGGAGGAAAGAGAGGCACTATAATGTGGATAAATGTGAGGTTATCCACTTTGGTGGCAAAAACAGGAAGGCAGACTATTATTTGAATGGCAATAGATTGGGAGAAGGGGAAGTGCAGAGAGACCTGGGTGTTCTTGTGCACTAGTCGCTGAAGGTAAGTGTAATGTATGTACCTTTAAGAGGGGGAGCTACTTTCTACAGCTCATGTATACTGTAGTACCGGCAGTGACCACGCCTGTATATAATGCTGAGTAGTAATCTGTTGTTTCAGTTGCAGTTTGAACCACGTTGAGTAAACACCTGTTGTACCGTTCTCTGCAGTCCTTTTCTTATTATTACACGGACGTAACAGTGGCGACGAGCAAGTTCAAACCTACCTGCAACTCTGCATCACCTCCCAGGGATTCACTCCTGGAGAACAGTGGAAGAAGGTCGAGTCCAGAAGCACGGGCGTCGACCACGGGCAGCCGCCCAGTCATCCAGCGGAGATTTGAGCATCGCAGGGGAGGCTGTCGAGAGCCAGGCTTGGCTTTCCAGTCATGGTGGTCCAGCGAAACGGGCTGGCAACAGGTACTGCGCAGACCCTTCCCGGACAGTGACGGGCTAGAGCCCGACCGAGCGGCACAGAAAAAGGCCGAGCCGCGTCGATGGGGGAGAGAGAGAGGGCAGAGCGCACAGGGTGCAGCCGGTGGTCAAGGGCCGAGCAGCGTCAACGGGGGAGAGAGGCGAGAGAGAGCAGGGCGCAGCCGGTGTTCAAGGGCCGAGCAGCGTCAACGTGGGAGAGAGGCGAGAGAGAGCAGAGCACAGCCGGTGTTCAAGGGCCAAGCAGCGTCAACGGGGGAGAGAGGCGCGCAGGAAAATGCGAGGCGCTGCCACTGCCACGAGGACCGCAGAGAGCGGCGTTGGCAGCAGCGCAGGAGCAGCGCACAAAACCCACAGGGTGTCGCCATTTGCCACGAGGACCGCCGAGAGCGGCGTTGGCAGCAGCGCGGGAGACGCCATTTTAAGCTGCAGCGGGGAAGAAAGGAAAGCGCGGGAGACGCCATTTTAAGCCAGTCTAACCACACCCAAAAATGCCGAAGAGTGGCAGTATCACAGCGTTCGACAATGAAGTCAAAGATTGGACGACATATGTCGAACGCATAGAAGTATACTGCAAGGTGAATGAACTGCCAGATGACAAGAAAGCGCTGGTATTGTTGAATTCAATGGGTGCAAAAACGTATGGCTTACTATGAAACCTAGTAACCCCAGAGAAGCCAGTAGAAAAGGATTTTGAAAACATAGTGTCAATCCTACAGGACCACATAAATCCCACACCGCTGCTGATAGCAGAAAGATTTAAGTTTCACATAAGGAACCAGCATAAAGATGAAAGTAATGCTGAGTATTTAACGGAACTGCGCAAGCTATCGAAACACTGTCAGTTTGGAACGGGACTAGCAGATACTTTAAGGGACAAGTTTGAGTGTGGGCTTCAAAGTGAAGGAACCCAGAAATGGCTTCTATCAGAAAAGGATCTTACGCTGGACAAGGATTTCAGCATTGCAGTATCACACAAAGCAGCAGCACGGGGCGCTGCAGAGATACAATGGAGACCACAAGAATATGGCACAAATGAAATGTCATACGGAACAGTGAAGTGCTATCGCTGCGGCAGAACAACACACGACCATAATGATTGCTGGTTCAAGGACAAAGTCTGCAGACAGTGTGGAAAAGTAGGACGCATAGCAAGAGTCTGCAGGTCGGGAAAGAAAACCAGCAGCAAGAAATCTCCACAGGAGAAGTACAAGAAGGTACATAAGGTGACGGAGAGTAGTTCAGACGAACAGAAGAGTGATACAGACTCCGGAAGCAAGGAGCTGGGTTGTCTGAAACTACATAATGTGATCAAAACGGAGGATCACCAAACTATCTGGGTCACGCTCAAGATAGCAGGAGTCCAAGTGAAAATGGAATTGGACACAGGATCAGCCCTAACAGTCATAAACCGAAGGGACTACAAGCGGCTATTCTCACATATACCCTTGAGAGATACAAAGATTGTCTTGAAGACGTACACGGGGCAAAAAGTCTACCCCAAAGGAAAAATAAGGGTGAACGTTATATATAACGGCAAGGAAACACCAAAAATGGACCTATATGTATTGCCAGATGGAGGACCACCACTACTAGGACGTGAATGGTTCTGGAAGGTACAGCTAGATTGGCATTCCATACAAGCACTGACTGTAGATGCCAAAAAGGATGACGACGTCACACCTGGACGACTGTCAAAAAATGCTAACTGACGCACAAGAAGTGTTCCAGGAGGGACTCGGAACACTAAAAGGCATAACAGTGACGATCAAAATAGAGGAAAATGCAAGCCCAAAGTTTTTTAAGGCCAGACCGGTACCTTATGCGATCCGCCCAGCCGTCGAAGCAGAGCTGGAAGGTTTGGAATGTTCAGGAGTACTGTCCAAAGTGGACTGGAGCGAGTGGGCTACACCCATCGTTCCTGTAATGAAGAGGTCGTTGAGTAATATGCCTGGGGAACCAAAGAAGGTTCGCATCTGTGGGGACTTTAAGGTGACAGTGAACCCAGTCCTTCACACTGTACAATATCCGCTTCCACGGATTGAAGATATTTTTGCCTCGCTATCTGGAGGGAAACGCTTCACTAAGATTGATCTGGCCCAGGCGTACCTGCAAATGGAGGTAGAAGAAGCCTCGAAACAATACCTCATGATCAACACTCATAAAGGTCTCTACCAATACAACCGGCTGGTGTTCGAGGTAGCATCAGCTCCGGCTATTTGGCAAAGGGCAATGGAACAAGTCCTGCAAGGGATTCCAGGGACCCAGTGTTATTTGGACGACATCCTGGTCACGGGCGAAAATGACAGTGATCACCTCGCCAACCTGGAGCAGGTGCTCACTAGATTGAAGGAATATGGGCTCCGAGCTAATCGCCACAAATGCGAGTTTTTCCAGAAGCAGATCTCGTATTGTGGCCACGTTATTGATAAAGAGGGGTTACATAAGTCCCCTGAAAAGATTGAGGCAGTAGTCAAGGCTCCAGCACCGGAAAATGTGTCACAACTGAGGTTGTTCCTCGGGCTGGTGAACTACTACCATAAGTTCTTGCCGAATTTGTCTACCGTACTACACCCACTGAACAGCCTACTGCAAACGGGGGTACCATGGAAGTGGAGTGACAAATGTAAACGAGCTTTCCAGAAGAGCAAAGCATTGATCACATCAAAAGAGGTGTTGGCTCATTTCAACCCAGCACTACCAATTCAGTTGGCGTGTGATGCATCACCCTATTGGAGCGGTGCTGTCGCACAAATTCCCGGACGGCTCGGAGAGGCCAGTAGCCTTTGCGTCTCGGTCACTAACCTCAGCCGAGCGTAACTACACCCAGATTGACAGGGAGGCCCTCAGCCTAGTGTGGGGAGTGAAAAAGTTCAACCACTATCTGCACGGGCAGAAGTTCACCTTGCTGACTGACCACCAACCACTTGTCTCCATCTTTAATCCAAAGAAGGGCGTTCCGGTGATGACTGCGCAACGGCTACAAAGATGGTCCCTTTTTCTAGGGGCGCACCAATATGAAATCGAGTATAAGGGCACGAAACAGCATGGAAACACTGATGGGCTATCATGCCTGCCACTGCCTACTGCGGAGGAAGCACCAGCAGTGGATCCTGTCGAAATATTTCATTCGACTATAATTGAATGCTTGCCAGTAACTAACGCTGGTATAGAGAAGGAGACCCGAAATGACCTGACACTGTCTCGGGTATATGATTTGATGGTGAAGGGATGGCCAGCACATGGCGACTCATTCTCATCCAGAAGAGAACAGCTGTCAGTATGCCAGGGGTCCTTGATGTGTGGATCCCGAGTGGTAATTCCACCCAAGTTAAGGGAGAGAGTGCTCAATGAGCTTCACGAAGGTCATCTGGGAGGGGTGAAAATGAAAAGCCTTGCTAGGGCTTATGTGTGGTGGCCGGGGATCGATCAGCAAATCGAGGACCTGACCAAGAGCTGCTCAGGATGCCAGAAGGTCCAAAATGCACCACGACATGCCCCTCTACACCCATGGGAGTGGCCCTCATCTTCATGGCAACGGGTGCATATTGATTTTGCTGGTCCATTCATGGACTCAATGTTTTTAATAGCCGTGGATGCGCACTCGAAATGGTGATCAAAATGTCCTCCACCATGGAGAAAACTATTGCTGTCCTACGGACCATTTTTGCCAGGAACGGCTTGCCAGAGCAGATTTGCTCTGATAACGGACCACAGTTTGTGTCCGAAGAGTTTCGAAGATTTATGAAAAGGAATGGGGTAAGGCATTACACATCCGCCCCGTATCATCCAGCCACAAATGGATTGGCTGAGAGGTTCGTACAAACCTTTAAAAAAGCAGTAAAGGCCATGTGCGATGATGACATTCCACTGCAGCATAAGGTGGACAATTTCCTGTTAGCCTACAGAAATGCGACACATGCAGTCACCAACCAGGCCCCGGCCATGATGTTCTTTAACCGAAGGTTGAGATCTCATCTGGATTTGCTCAGATCAAATGTACGAAGAGATGTTGAGAGTAAGCAATTCCAGCACATCAATGAGAAGCCGACAAGGAGCTTCAATGTAGGGCAACCAGTCTTGGCCCACGACTACCGAACAGAGAAATGGCAACCAGGAACGATATGCACACGGCAGAGGCCACTAATGTACCCAGTGGACGTTGGGGAGAGCATCGTGAGACACCATGCTGACCAGATCCTAGAGTCACAGGAACGAGTCAGCCCCATGCCTCGCCCATACGTACCTGGTGATGAACCCGATGTACAGGTAGCATCTACCCCAGAAATAGTAGCATTGGAAGCTGATGAACCAACCGATGACAGGGGGCCAGAATCGCCTCTGCACCAAGAGCAAGACACTCGGGAAAGGCGTTATCCAGAAAGGATCAGGAAGCCTCCCCAAAGACTGAATTTATAAATAGACTATTTTCAGCTAATGTTGCATGTTAAAAGTGTTAATTGTAATTAGTTTGATATTTAATTGTTAAATGAGTGTTATGTACTGTTAATCTAAAAGGGGAGGAATTGTAATGTATGTACCTTTAAGGGGGGAACTACTTTCTACAGCTGATGTATACTGTAGTACCGGCAGTGACCACACCTGTATATAACGCTGAGTAGTAATCTGTTGTTTCAGTTGCAGTTTGAACCACGTTGAGTAAACACCTGTTGTACCATTCTCTGCAGTCCTTTTCTTATTATTACACGGACGTAACAGTAAGCATGCAGTTGCAGCAGGTGGTTAAGAAGGCAAATGGTATGTTGGCCTTCGTAGCAAGAGGGTTTGAGTACAGGAACAAAGATGTCTTGCTGCAGTTGTACAGGGCCTTGGTGAGACCGCACCTTGAGTATTGTGTGCAGTTTTGATCGCCTTATCTGAGGAGGAACGTTCTTGCCATGGAGGGAGTGCAGCGAAGATTCACCATGCTGATACCTGGGGTGGCAGGAATGACGTATGAGGAGAGATTGTGTCGATTGGGCTTATACTCACTGGAGTTTAGAAGATTGAGAGGGGATCTCATCGAAACCTATAAAATTCTGTCAGGCCTGGACAGACTAGATGCAGGAAGGATGTTTCCGATGGCCGGGGAGTCCAGAATCAGGGGTCATAGTCTAAGGATAAGGGGTAAGCCATTCAGGACTGAAATGAGGAGGAATTTCTTCACCCAGAGAGTGGTGAACCTGTGGAATTCTCTGCCACAGAGGGCGGTGGATGCCAGTTCATTAAATATATTCAAGAAGGTGTTGGATATATTTCTTAAGGCTAAAGGGATCAAGGGATATGGGGAGAAGGCAGGGACAGGGTACTGAATTTGGATGATCAGCCATGATCTCATTGAATGGCGGAGCAGGCTCGAGGGGCTGAATGGCCTACTCCTGCTCCTATCTTCTAAGTTTCTATGTTTCTGAGAGGCAGAGAGGTTTAGGCAGGGAATTCCAGAGCTTAGGGTCTCTGCAGCTGGAGGCACGGCTGCCAATGGTGGAGCGATTAGAATCAGGGATGCTCAAGAGGCCAGCATTGAAAGAACGCAGATATCTCTCAGAGGGCAAGGTGCAAATTTCCCGCCCTCTCAAGAAACAAAAACAAAATACTGCGGATGCTGGAAATCTGAAATAAGAACAGAAAATGCTGGAAATACTCAGCAGGTCAGGCAGCATCTGTGGAGAGAGAAACAGAGTTAACGTTTCAGGTCTGGGACCGTTTGTCAGAACCTATTGTTTCCAAATAGGGGGCACATACGCAGCTTTGTTAAACAGGTGAAGTGACCCAGTTCACTGGATAACCAGTGAAGGGCGTTGGGGGGAGGTTTTCACTGTTAGAGGTGTTCGGAAATCTTCAGTCTGGGAAGGGTTAAAGTCTTGGCTCAGGCACGTGAAATTATGAAGTGGGTTCCGCCTGATTGCTTTTTTTTTCTCTGCAAAAATTGACAAATGCCATCTCTTAAAAGGTTCAGAGTAGACGTCTGATTGTTCTACAAACAACATCAGGAAACAGATGGAGGCTAAAAAACAAAGCAAACAAACGCTGGGAGCCTTCACCACATGAACCGGTGCCAAGGGTACAGCAAATGAGAAGACACTTGCAGCCAGTAAAAGTTTGCTGGCTTACAACGTTTTTCGACCAATCAAAGCAGGAGTTTTAACCAGGGGAAATATAAAAAAAAGTGAAATTACCCTGTGCAAAAAAAAAAATCAGTGGAAAGTGAGGGTTGTTTGGCTGAGAATTATGGTTGCAGGCGAGATTAGATGCGCTAAAAGCCCCGGGGCTGAGCAAAATAAAGAGCTTTTAAATGGAGTGTAGTGTTCATAGCTCGCAGTCTTTTCAAATAAATAAATCTTTAGTAATTTCGGCTGTAAATTGCAGTTTAAATTTTTCCTGCCTGTATATTCTGTAAGTTTTGTCATTACTGGTGTGAATATAGTCCCCTGCCAAGAATGCTTCATAGTCTTTAACTATTACATTAAGCATCTGCTGCTGCCATTTATGGATCAGATAACATTTTACTCTTGAGATATTTGATTTTATTACCTTCTAGGGAGTGAGCCAAACAAGTGTTCCTATTGATTTGTACATTAAATATATTAGTAATAAAACAACATCTCTGTAAACAAATTGTAAAATCAATAGTAATTGTTACCAAAATATCACAAGTACTTGAATTACAATTAAGGCTATTGTGTCGAGAGCCTTTCAGCACCTTCAAAGTGTCGATATCAGAGGAACGAATGTGCCAACTGGGCTGGGCAATGCAGCATCAAATTTAATTTTATTATACAGAGGCTTTTATTTCAGTCTAAACAAATATATTCAGTTCATTAGAAGCAAGCACATTACAAAACTGCACACATTATTCATAAGCACCAGACAAATTTGTTTGCGATAAATCTTCCCTATCCGATACTGCACTTGGCAAATGATCAGCAGCAGTATAGTTGACCAAATTATCACTGCCCTGTGCACCCAAGAGCTTTGCTCCGTGAAATTAAAGTTGATGTATACATATAATATATATATTTAAAAAAAAATATTTATTGCTTTAACACAATGTATTTCATCTGAATATAACATAATCACAAGGAGAACACTTATATTTTTATTAAGACAAACAATAACTTGAATTTAAGTTGCGTACCTTGAAGCTGTCTTTCACCAGTTGTTTGTTTTAAACCATAAGTTGTTTCCAACTATCAGTCTCCTTTTAGAAAGGAAGAATGGGTGACACCTGTCGCACACACTGTGTAACCCATTTACAGTATAAAGACAAAGGGGGAGAAATTCGATACCTTAGCGCCTCCCGTTAGTGCCTCTGGGGGGCGATAACGGGGCGCTAACAGCATACCGCCCGGGCGCGGGGATAGTATCGCCGCCCGTGAAATTCACCTGGAGGTTTGCGGTGGTGGTAACCCCTAGCGCCACGATCTCCTGCGCCCGGAGATCGGGACGTCATCCGACTGCGCAGCGCCCCAGAACCAAAATTCGGTTCCACCCCCTGCAGCATCGCCGGGCAACAATACCGACAGCTGCAGGAGGCGTTGTTTGGGAGGCCGGGGTCTCCAGGAGCGCTAATTAAAGGTAAGGCCGCTGGTCTGCAGAAAAAATTTGTTTCCACCCCTTAGGCTGCCGTTTGAAAATTTTGAACTGCGGTAATTGATCAGCCCTGCACTCCTCTCTCAGAGTGCTCGGGGCTCCACGATTGATCAGCCCTGCACTCCTCTCTTAGCGTGCTCGGGGCTCCGCGATTGATCAGCCCTGCACTCCTCTCTTAGCGTGCTCGGGGCTCCGCGATTGATCAGCCCTGCACTCCTCTTTTAGCGTGCTCGGGGCTCCGCGATTGATCAGCCCTGCACTCCTCTTTTAGCGTGCTCGGGGCTGATCGTCACAGATCCCAGTTGCCGTTGGCAACGAGGGACATCGTTGAAATGCAGAGCCTGCAGCGATGGCCCTTTCCCTTTAAGGGAGAGGAGCCTCGGATCCCGGCAGCGCTGCACGGGACATTGTGCAGCGCTGCGCCTCTACCTCCCCTCCTGCGTGATTTAGCGCTTCAGAAGAGAAGTGGTAGCGCTTGATTTAGGGCTCCACTTCATTCCTGGAGCGCCAACGCCCAGTTTAGAGAAAGCTGAGAATCATTAGCGCCTGGCGCTAATTTTTCCAGCTTTCAAAATTTAGTGCCCCAAACGGGGCGATACCGAACTTCTCCCCCAAAGCTTTTTGGAGGAATGAGCAGCATGTGTGCTCCACTGTGAATAAACAGGCACTCCGGCTCCAGGTTGAGACTGTCATCACCAATATAACGGTCCCTTCCGGACTAAGTTGTTTGGTTATATATTACCAAAAAGATAAAGTCCCGCATAGGAGACTGGTCAGGAAGGTAAGAGCCCATGGGATCCAGGGTGCCTTGGCACATTGGATCCAAAACTGGCTTAGTGGCAGAAGGCAGAGGGTGATGGTGGAAGGTTGTTTTTGTGACTGGAAGCCTGTGTCCAGTGGGGTACCGCAGGGATCGGTGTTGGGTCCCTTGCTGTTTGTGGTCTACATTAATGATTTGGATGTGAATGTAAAAGGTATGATCAGTAAGTTCGCAGATGACACGAAAATTGGTGGGGTGGTAAATAGCAAGGCGGGAAGCCTCAGGCTACAGGACGATATAGATGGGTTGGTCAGATGGGCGGAACAGTGTCAAATGGAATTTAACCCTGAAAAGTGTGAGGTGATGCATTTTGGACAGACTAACAAGGCAAGGGAATACACAATGACTGGTAAGACCCTAGCAAAGACAGAGGATCAGAGGGACCTTGGTGTGCATGTACATAGATCCCTGAAGGCAGCAGAACAGGTGGATAAGGTGGTTAAAAAGGCATATGGGATACTTGCCTTCATTAGCCGAGGCATAGAATATCAGAGCAGGGAGGTTATGATGGAGCTGTACAAAACGCTGGTAAGGCCACAGCTGGAGTATTGTGTGCAGTTCTGGTCGCCACACTATAGGAAGGATGTGATTGCTTTGGAGAGGGTGCAGAGGAGATTTACCAGGATGTTACCTGGGCTGGAGCGCTTCAGCTATGAAGAAAGACTGGACAGGCTGGGGTTGTTTTCCTTGGAGCAGAGAAGGCTGAGGGGGGACCTGATTGAGGTGTACAAAATTATGAGGGGCATAGATAGGGTAGATAGAAGGGAACTTTTCCCCTTAGTAGAGGGGTCAATAACAAGGGGGCATAGATTCAAGGTAAGGGGCAGGAGGTTTAGAGGGGATTTGAGGAAAAACTTTTTCACCCAGAGGGTGGTTGGAATCTGGAACTCACTGCCTGAAAGGGTGGTAGAGGCAGGAACCCTCACAACATTCAAGAAGCATTTGGATGAGCACTTGAAATGCCATAGCATACAAGGCTACGGACCAAATGCTGGAAAATGGGATTAGATTAGATAGGGCTTGATGGCCGGCGCGGACGCGATGGGCCGAAGGGCCTCTTTCTGTGCTGTATAACTCTATGACTCTACGGCCTAGAAATTGGGTTCTGGTCTTGCCAGGGCTGTAGCGCCAGAAAGTTTGCGCCAGCGGTAATGCGGCAGCGCCCGCCGAAAATTCGGGTGCGCCGTGCCCAGACGGCGGCGGGCGCTAAAACCCTCCTTTAGCGCCTCAAAACGGGCGTGAACTTGGGTTTCCCGGTGCTAATCCCCCGCTGCGGCACCCGATGCGGTGCGGCAGGCGGGGGAACTGCAGGCCTCCTCCTCCTGTTAAGGAGGAGCTGCCTGCAGCCGACAACTGTCCGGCGGATTGACCCGACATCTGAGCCCGGCACCTCGGGGAAGTGCCGGGCTCGCATGAGACACTGATCAGGGCCGCGGGGGGGGAATGCAGGAGTCCGGGAAGGGAGGTGCGGGCAGGCGGCCGCCGGGAACGCGGCCGGCCGCCGCTCCACCTTTATGCGCCGGCGCACACTGGGGGAAGACTCTGTTGCCAGAGTCTTAGTTGCGCCTGCCACGGGCGAGGCGGGCGCAACTGAATTTCGGCTTGGGGCCGGGTTACCACGGCAACCGGGACGCTGCGCACACCGATGACGTCATCGGTGCCGGCGCAGCGCTACCGATCTACCGCCGCGGAAGGGCCCCAGGCAATTTAGGAACCGGCGCCAATTGCAGCGCTAGGCCCTCTAGCGCCGCAAAATCGGCACTAAGGGCACTGAATTTCTAGGCCTACGACTCTATCCTTGCAAAAGGTACCAAAGGTCCTGCACTTGGCCCAGTTGAAGATTTGCTTTATGTGGTTATTTTATAACTAGCTACTCTCCTGTGGCACTGCTTATGGGTAGCCTGGTTGTACATTTAGGATAGTTCCATTTTGAGTAGAAGAATGGAGTACAAGAGGGAGATCGGGAGCACAGCACAACATGGAGGGGTGGGGCAATTGCAAGGAGGCAAGAAGCAGAGTGTAAAAAGTAAAAATTGAAACCACTGGATCTTGAGAAAAGTGTGGGTTTACCTGTTCCAATAGCACCAGGGACTTGGAGAACCATGATGGCAGTTGTGAGAGACATGTTTTACCTGAGTTTGATGTCCAATCAGCAGGTTATATTTAGGAGGGGAAAAAAGATTGTTTGTCCAATTGACATGTGTCCATAAAGCTTCAGAACCTGCTCCATGATTGACAGCAGGACTGGCCATTCACAGCATGGGCTACAAGGAAGATCGACACTGATTGTACTTTGGGCAACTGCAACTTGATTGAACCTCTGCATTCAAATAACCCGCAGGTGCACAATGTAGAATCCAGCAGAGCTCAAGCCCAATAGTACTCAACAGCAGCCTGTGCAGGGGAAATTAATTGGAGGCCTTTCTAACATGCAATTGTTAACTTTATGTTTAGTGCTTTTTCAGAATGACTTCAATTATGATGTATTTATTATGTAATAAATGTTCCACTTTAAGCTGTGTGCTTTGTGGAGAACCAACATTAACACTTAAAGGACATAGCAAAGTTTTTTTGGATGAGTTGCATTTTTTTTGGTAATTACTGGTACCTGATTGATAGTTTAAAATAATTGAGCAATATTTTTGGTTAATTTTGTCGTGGCTGCTGTTGCTGATTGATGGTCATAGTTTTTCTGACCTGTCAGGTGACAATCAAATATTTAAGCAAATCAGCGTGGCTAACTGAACAGACAGCAGTTATTTACGCCAATCAGAATGAATCTACAGAGACATCTATCAAATCCAATATATTCAAGTGTGATGGACAAGACCTGGGCATAATTCCCTATAAACATACAGTACATGCAAGATTTTTAATGATATGCTTTGGTTTTCAGAATGTTTTATTGGCTTAGAGTCCAGTGTAATACACTTTCAGTGATGAAACTATTTCACTTCTCGAGAAAATTAGGATCCAAAGCACAAAAGGTTTCCAAACAACGCTGGCATTGGGAACCAATGCCTGTTATGATAAAAAGAAAGCCTTGCACTTACATAGCACTTTTCACACCCTCAGGACACTCCAAAGTGAATTATACCCAATTAAGTACTTTTGACGTGTAGTCACTGTTGAAATGTAGGAAACGCTGCAGCCAATTTGCGCACAGCAAGCTCCCGCAAACAGCAATGCGATAATGACCAGATAATCTGTTTTTAGGTGTTGTTTGAAGGATAAATATTGGCCAGGACACTGGACAGAATGTCCCCATTGAAGAGTATGTTCCACAATAATATGTATTGTACTGAATGGTGTCAGAAAATTAGCAAGCACTATCATTTTTAACATAGATGAAAATAAAACCAATTTGAAAATGTTTCTAGGCTCAAGGTGACAATGTTCCTGTTAATGTAGCAAGATGGTGTTAAAGGGGTAAGATTGGCAGTCTCTGGTTCCCAAGTTACGTGATGCTGTTGTCACCCAAGTTATGTGACCCTCTGCCATCATGGCTACTTTCCTCACAGCAAGGTTGAAGGGAAGGAATGCATCAAAGCACATGAATCCACTCCAAAGGTGGTATGTGCCCTGTGGTGTCACGGAACTAACCTTTCACATTGCCCACTGTTCACCTCAATGACCACTCCAGAATGGTAGCATTGATCCGGTATCTCAGCATCAACCGCAGGCCCGTGGTTTCCACAACAGCCATTCGACACGTTTCCATTTGGGTGTATCTCAAACCCTGTAAAACTAAGGCCTTGTTAATCAAGCTCCGCAGTTTAATCTGTGAAGGAAAGAGTCTGACCTGAAGCAATGCTTCACTAAGTAGGAACTTAGAATAGCACAGTGTTTTACTGCGTGGTATTGCAGCAATAAAGTGACATTTTCTTTCCAGATGCATTAATACAAGTCCTTGACTGGGATTGGTTGCTTCATTGCTTTCACTGATGGGCTTAAAAGAAAATGATTGAAATTGCTGGAGTCTTTTTGATGCTTGAAATCAGATTTAGACAAGAATTTATTTCCATCCTTGCCCACCATCACCTGTAACTTAATTAAAGTGTTCATTCTAATATACAGATTTTTTTATTGAATCAGTTTTTGTCCACATGTCAAACATTGACCAAAATGTTAATAGTTCTTAAAACTTTATAATTCTTGATCATTTGTATCTCCTTTGGGTGGGCATTGTGCAGGAGGCTGAGCTCTAGGAACAAACAGCAGCATTGCTAATTAAACGTTTCAGATAAAGTGAGTGCAGCCAGCTAATGCGACGTCCCTATCTATGGTAGTACTGCATTCACCAGCAGTCCTCATTCCAAAAAACCTCTCAAACAAACTTGCAATCATCCCTTGAGGTGACTCCATAATGTAATCGCACGTTAACTATTTTTACATCAGCACTGTATTTGTAAATTAGAAATGTTTTGTAGGAATGTATCCCTAGATGAAATGGCATCTTCAACATAAAGATAGTCTTTCTACTGTTCTAACCAACATACATGCCATAAGAATACTATTTTATACGGGAGGTATAAGGAAAAGTAGTCAATACTGTTGAAATGGCAATTTTCTGTAATTTTTTAATTTAGAGACCTCCCATGTCGCTGCTCCCAGTAAGTCGAATGATACATTTTGGCCCGGATTTTGCGGTCAGCGGCGAATGATGGCGCTCATTGCTGACCTTCGAAGAAAGCTGCCCACAAAGATCTCTGTGATGATGGCTTCACCTCTCCCAACGTTAATTTGAATCTGATGCCAAGTCGAGGGGGATCTCCAGTATCCAGCAACAGTGATGTCATCAAGCAGGCTAAACAGTCAATTCTCACGGACAGCAAACCAGGAAGTAAAATGCACTGATTTTCCTTCACTTTTTAATCATATTACAGAGAGCGAAATAATGATTGGGACATACACGTGGGATTAAAGTAGAAACTGAAATATCATAACCAAACTTTTCAAAAAATCATTAAAAAACACAGAATTATTATCATAATGGAAATATTTGACATTCCACAAATATAAAATTAGCTTTTCTGGGCCAGAATGGTTGTTCAGCAGTAATTATGACTCAGTACACCATTAAAAACCCAATTATACCTCATTCAACAAAACTTAATTTTTGGGGGGCTTCTAAGAGCACTATTCCAGTGTAAAAGCTTAAGTTATCAGTTCAGTGATTTCAATTGATTGCCACCCGTGGGGAGTTCAACAGCGTGCCCTGAGGGAATGACTGACAGCAACTTCTGGATTTCTGCGTTTAACTGCGCATGGGCATACTCCAGAAGTTGCTGTCAGATTCACAGTTGTAATGACGCCAAACGCTGACAGTTTCGCCGTCATTACAACCGCAAATTCCAGGCCAATTTTATATCATGCAACGCACACAATAATATTCTGCTGTGGTTGAGCTGTATTCCTTTAAGGCACAAAGTCTAATTGTTCTGAAGTAAACATAGCGTTGAGGCAATCAGAGTTTAATAGTTGTTTGGTCAGGAAACTTTGAAGATTGAAATGTGCTCGTCAGTTTCTGGTTGCAGCCGGCATTTTAAGATTGTTTTACGTCTGTAACAATGGGGGTGCGTTGGAGGCGGGACTGCTGCTTGTCAGGTTTCAGTCCTGCCTCCATCGACTTGTGGCCAACCCACGCTATTTTCCCTTGATTGACCTTGTTAAGCCCGCCCCTCGGGTTTAGCAGGCCAATTAAGGGGAAGCCAGTTACAGAGAACGTCAGCGTATGACGTTTCATCTGTCAACATTTTTGACAGATGAATTGTCATCGTTTGACAGCTCTGTGAAGCTGTCAGACACTGACATTCTCTGTTGTTTGATGAGTTCTTGCATTCAAGACTCATCAAACCTCTTTCTTTAGCAGAAATTAGATGGTTGTTGCATCGGAGAATGCAGCAGCCATCTGTCATCTCTGCCGGTGAGATGCGAGACTCTCCGCATCCCCAACGGTTGAAGGCTGCAGGAAGAAACAAAGGTAAGTAAATATTTTCTATCACTTTCCACTCACCTCACATATTCACCTCTCCACACTTGCACCCATCACTTACCTCCACAGTGCACTTTTGCACCCCTCTGACCTCCGCAGGCCCACTGCTCGCCTCGGTCATCCTGGCGGGATTTCCCAACATCGGGAAGCCCGCGCCTCTGTTGGAAAAATGGGGATAATCCTCTTAACTACCTGTTAACAGGCAGTTAAGTGGCTGTTATCCCCCTTCCCGCCTCCAGGAGACGGGACCCGGCGCGGGTCGGCTACCCGCCTCCTGGGAAGATGACACGGAGGCGGGTTGGGGGTGGGATGGGCACCCGCCCCCAGATTCTGCCATTTTCCCGGCAGTCCCGCCTCCAAACCCGCCTCCCCAGGGCTGGTAAAATCCAGCCCATGGTTTGCATGTGCTTGATGTGCCATTTTGATAAATTAATATGGATGCAACAAATCTTGCCCCTTTTCTCTATATTTTAACATTTGATTTCTTCTTATCCTCCAGGATCTTACACCAATTCATAAACTGGAAAAAGAATGGAAATTGAACTATTGCCAAAGCTAGTATGGACATGTGTATATTTATCCTCTCTTATTTTCATATTCTGTGGTTTCAAATTACCATAGAATTAACCATGTAAGTTATTCTTGTGGAAAACAAAAGTTAACATTTCTAAAACAATTCCACCCTCTTCCTAGTGGTCCAGTGGCTGATTTTCAATGGGAAGCTATTAAAATAATAATACAAATAATACAAAGTGGTGGCACCTACACCTGCATGTTTTGCATCTGCCTCTATAACCTTCCACCTTCCATTATTCATCATTAATTAGCACAAAGTTGGTAAAATCTAATTTTTGGTGAAATTTGCAATGAAGCCATGCTGCCCTTGTATATCACAAACCATTGAAACTTCAAGTCCTTATACAACCAATTATAGATCCCTAGAAGTACAATGCCACTTATGTATTCAATGCATGCATCAACCCTGTGCTTCCATGTGTACTGTATTCTGACACAAATGCTTGAAAATGGACTCATGACTTTTTGGGAACCATTGTCTACAACAGAGCTGCCACAAATAATGGAACGCCTTGTTTGATGAACAGAGAAGGGTGAGAGTATGGGTGAGAATACTATGGTAATGTGAGTGATTATGTAAAGAGCAAGAGGTTAACATAGGTCAGACATATTTATTGGCCAGTCAGATGCTGAGAGGTTGTTACCCCTGGCTGGAGAGTCTAGAACTAGGGGGCATAGTCTCAGGATAAGGGGTAGGCCAT